>NW_027673066.1:0-330749 GCF_964194105.1 Spermophilus citellus
TACTGTTGCTTCTGCAGTATTCATGAAAGCAGAGGTTAGTTTCATTAAATGATCTTCCTGTTAGGATGTACTGAGCAAAATTACTATCTAATCATTTAAAAAAAAGGCTTCGGAAGCTGACTTTTAAATAACAATCTGACATGAAATATGTCTCTTTAAAGTAGCAGATGCTTTTGACCGACTCTAAGCCTGCAAGTCTATCAGCACGGGAAGTGTAACCAGTCGGGACCGGAGATAGGAGTCCCAGTTGCCATTTGTCAGGACACAGGCACATAATAGCTTTCATTTTGTTAACAATCCATATTCTTACTTTGGCCCTTTCTTGTTTATTTTCTTTCTATATACATTCTAGAGAATCAAAGCTATTATTTCCTGTTATGACATAGAAGATTTATATTTTTCATTTTTTTCATGTGTATATTTATTATGTATTTATTTAATCATTCATTTCCTTTGATAAATGTGATTTTTTTTTTTTTTGGCAAGCAGGGATGGCGGGGAGTGGAGTTTTGGAGATCCAACTCAGAGGCACTTGACCACTGAGTCATATCACCAGCCCTATTTGTATTTTATTTAGAGACAGGGTCTCATTGAGTTGCTTAACGCCTCGCTTTTGCTGAGGTTGGCTTTGAACTCCTGATCCTCCTGTCTCAGCTTCTTGAGTCACTGGGATTACAGGCCTGTGCCACCACAGTGGGCTCATCCATCCCTTTGAGATGTGAACTCCCTACATTGTCCAGGCTGGCCTCAAACTCCTGGGCTCAAGAGAATTTTCCACCTCAGCCTCCTGAATAGCAGGGACTGCAGGTGTGCAACACCACACCCAGCATGCACGTGTTTTAATTTAAAATAAAAATTTTCATTATTTATCAAAATGAACAGCCTGGGTCAAGCCAAGCCCCCTGCAGTTGCTCTTTCCAATGAGACATGAAGGTCACCATTGTCCCTGTTGTGCTCCATGCCAGGGGTGAAAAACGCTGACCTGAACGAGCTGCAGGAAATCGCCTCGGAACCGGACAGCATGCACGTGTACAACGTTGCCGAATTCGATCTGATGCACACGGTGGTGGAGAGCCTGACGAGGACCGTGTGTTCCAGGGTGGAAGAACAGGACCGGGAAATTAAAGGCAAGTGGGTGACAGAGCACAGTCCCAGGGATGTGAGTGTCATCAAGCACAAAGTCTATGCCGGACTATAAAAACCCTCACTATTCCTAATTTCAAGGTTCTTAAGGCTCCTTTTGGTCCTAACTCATCAGAGTAGACGAGGAGCATCGTGACAAACGTTGTAGGGCTGATAGAGGGCTGCTTTGACCACTAGATTTCTTTTTTCTCCATAGTGTTCCATTTAGAACACCATGGTTTTAAAATTAATTTTTTTTTTACCATCATGTTTTTAAAATTAAACTTTAAGTCTTGTGATAATTGTGCATTCATATCCAATTGTAAAAAATACTACACAGAGAGTGCATTCTTTACCAGTTTCCCCCAATGGTAGCATCTTACAAAAACTATAGCTCCCATATCACAAGCGGTGGTACAGTCTAGGTACAGAACATTTCCATCACTGCAACTGTGGCTCCTGTTACCCATTTATAACCACCCTGACTAACATCCTTCCCAAACTCTTTCCCCCCAAATTGTTCCCCATCTCTAATTTTCTTTTATTTCAAAAATTATGTGAGTGAAATTATGCAATATATAATCTTTAGGCACATTTTTTCCCCATGCAGAATAATTCCCCAGAAATTCCTCCAAGTCATTACATGTGTCAACAACCCTTTCCTTTTTATTGCAGTGTCATATTCCCTGGTATGGATGTGTCACAATTTGTTTAATCGTTCTCACATTGAAGGATATCTGGATTCTTTCCAGCTTTTGGCTACTGTGAATAAAGCTGCTGTGAATGTTTGTGTATGTGTTTGTGACTCATCCAATCCATGAACACATTGTGTTTGTTTACTTGTGTGTTGGTTTCTCGAATGAATGTAAGTTTTTGTTTCTCTGGAATAATGCCCAGGAGTATGATGGTTGGATCATTTCCTAGTAACATAGTTTTCATTAAGAAACTGCCAAACTATTTCCAGAGTAGCTGTAGCATTTTTCGCTCCCACTAGCAGCATATAAGTGACCCAGTTTCTGTGCATCATCACAACATTTGTTATTGCTACTACTTTTTGAAATTTAGCTCTTCTGACAGGTGTGGAGAGATGCAACACTATGGTTTTAATTTTCATTTCCCTCATGGCTAAAGAACATCTTTTCACATACTTATTTCTTCATGTGTATGTTTTCTTTTTTTTTTGTTTTTTTGTTTTTTTTTTAAGTTTAGTATTCAATTTATTTTTATTTTTTTTATTGGTTGTTCACAACTTTACAAAGCTCTTGACATATCATACTTCATACATTAGATTGAAGTGGGTTATGAACCCCCAATTTTACCCCAAATGCAGATTGCAGAGTCACGTCGGTTACACATCCACAATTTTGCATAATGCCCTATTAGTAATTGTTGTATTCTGCTACCTTTCCTATCCCCTACTATCCCCCCTGCCCTCCCCTCCCTTCTTCTCTCTCTACCCCATCTACTGTAATTCATTTGTTTTCATTGGTAAAATGTTTCTTCATGTCTTTTGTCCATTTTCAAGTTGAATAATTTTTTTTGTGTGTCAGAGATCAGGTAGGAATAATTTATGTGGGTTTATTTCAGAGTTCTCTGGTCTGGTGCACTAAATCTACTTGTCTAACCCTCTTCCAATACCATCTTGAATTATTATTGCTACATAGTAAGTCTTGAAATTGGGTAGAATTGAGTTCTCCTACTTGATTATTCTTTTTAAAAACCATTTTTACTCTTCTGATTCCTTTGCCTTCCCATTAGTTATTAGAATAATCCTTATAAAAATCTTACTGAGATTTTGATAGGAATTACAATAAATCAATAATCAATTATCAAATATCAATTACCAAATATCTATATGGGGAGAAGAATCATTTTTACCTTGTTGAGTCATCTAATCAATGAATACATTTGTGTCTCTTTATTAGACATTCTTGATTTCTTTCATCAGCTTTTTATAATTTTCAGGACTTATGTGTCTCATATACTTATATCCTATACAGGTTTTGTTAGAATTCCACTTAAGTATTTAATTTTATTTGGGTGATTTTGGTTGTATTTTTAAATTTTGTTTTCAGTTGTAGACAGACACAATTCCTTTATTTTATTTATTTGTTTTTATGTGGTGCTGAGGATTGAACCCAGTGCCTCATATGTGCAAGGCAAATGGTCTACCAATTGAGCCACAACCCCAGCCCCTTTGATTGTATTTTTAATTTCAGTGTCCTCATGTTCATTGATTATAAGGAGAAATAAAGTTGATTTTTTTATGCTATGATCTTCTGATTTGTACTTGTTAAGCAGTCTAGAAGATTTTCTCTAGATTTTAGAGAGTTTCTATGTATAATATCATCTGCAAAGATGGAAATTTATTTGCCATAATTTTTATTTCCTTTGATCTCTATAAATTTTATTTCCTTTTCTTGCCTTATTGCATTTGCTATAATTTCTCATACTGATTGAATATAACAGTTGTAAGTAAACACCTTTGCCTGATTCTCAATTGTAGGAAGAAATTTTCTGATTTTCAAAGAGTTAATCCATTTCATCAGGCTTGTAGGATTAATGTGTGTGTTCTTCAGAGTATTCTCTTATTATTACTTTGATGTCTCAAGGTACTATAGTAATTTCTGTTTCCTTTCTTATTTTGATGGTATAGGTGTAGAAACCTTGCCTGTTTTCAAGTCCCTTTATCACCATGTCTGTGTATCATGTAATTGTCTTAAATATTTATGTATATATAGAGAACCACATCGGAAATTTTATATTTTCTGCTTCAACCATCAAACATAATTTAGAAAACCCAAGAGAAGTAAAATGTATCATACTTCCTTATTTTTATACTTTCTGGTATTTTTACTTTCATCGTGAGGATCTAGGTTTTCTTCTTTTTAAATAATTTTCTTTTTGTTTAGACAACTTTCTTTAAGGATATGTCTGGTGGTGATAAATTCTCTTAAATTTCCCCCATATGAGAATGCCTTGGTTTTCCCCTAATTTCAGATATTTTTGCTCAATATAGAGGTCTGGTTGGAAAGTTCTTTTCTCTCAACACGTGAAAAGTGTTGTGCCTCTTCCTTCTGGCTTCTCATGAGAAATCTGTCATTGAAATGGTTCTCCTTTTCTAGGAAAGGTCTCGTTTCTCTCTCATTACTTATAAGATTTTTTTTCTTTGAGTTTAGTTTTTCAAAGTTTTATTATAGTATATCTTAGTATGAGTTTCTGTGTGTCTGTCTTGTTTGGGGGTGATATACTCATTTTCTTGAATCTAGAGTTTGTGTGATTTGTCAAATTAGGGGCCTTGAAGATGCCTTATTTCTTCAAGTGCTTTTTCAGCCCGGACTTCATTCTCTTTTCCTTTGGGAATCTGATATGAGTAGGTATTTCATTATAGTCCCACATCTCTTTAAGGCTCTGTTAATTTTTTAAGTCTACTTTTCTTCTCTTATTCAGATCAGGTAATTCTATCAATCAAGTTTATGCTGCTGTTGAGTTCATTAACTTTTTATAAAAATGTTGGTTGTTACATTTTTTTTATTTCCAAAATTTCAACTTGGTTCCTTTTCATATTATTTACTTTTTACTAAGATTTTCTATTTCTTTGTTGAGAGTTTTAATTTTTTCATGTGTTTCAGCTGTTTGTAATTGTTCATTGAATTGTCCTCTGATGACTGGACTCTGATTTGTCTGGTTTCCTCTGGTACTGCTCTGGCAAGGGAGGTAGGGGCACTGCTTCACTTTTGCTAGGTAGGAGTAGAAGTCCAGGTTCTTGACTAGGTCTCCTTTAACATCTTAGAAGAAGAAGCTATTTACTAGCCTTCCACTAATGCCACCCTAGTAGAGGAGCAGGAGTCCCTCATTATTTGTCCCTGGGTGGCTTCCATCAACACTGCTGTGGAAGTGACCTCCTTACTGCTGAACAGTGGTGAAAGCTCTGAGTCACCACTAGGTCGTCCCTGACACCCTCCCAGAGTGAAGAGGTGGCCCTGGTTAGAAGACGAGGCAGGCTCTTTATGTGGTCTCCACTGATATCACAGGTAGGGGGGTGGTAGAAAGGATTTATTACTCCATGGACCACCTTAACTGGGGTGCGGGGATGAGGTGATGTTGATTATAGCAAAGAAAGGGTAGAAGCACTGACTCCCCATTTAATCTTTGCTGTCATGGATGGTGTGGACACAGCTTTTTCTGTAGTGTTTTCAGGACTAGTTAATGCCTAAAAATTTTCTGTCTTGGGAAGCTGACTTTTTCAGGTCCTCTCACTAGAGAAAGCAGGCTTTGTTGCAACATCTTTCTTTTGTCTTTATCTTTTGATGTTTTGGGGTTGCTAGATACTTTAGTTCCATGTCTGGAATATATGAGCAAAAAAGAAAGCAGGAAACTCACCCTGGGGATATCACTTGAGTCCTGCAATCTCCCTGCCCCCTGCTTCCTACCTTTCCTTTAATTTCAGTGTCTTCTTCTGCTTGTCTCTCATATAATTTTCAGAATTTTAAGTTATACTCAGAAGGAGGAATAGAGAAAATTACATCTGCTTTGTCTTCCCAGGAACAAATTCATCATGGATTTTTAACATTCGCCCATCATGATATCATTGGTCTGCAGGTTGTACCTGGCTTATGTGATCTGGAAGAGGGGCCAATGTTGAAGTCTTATTTTAAGAGTCTGGTTTTGTTTCCTGCCTCTGTTGTATACAGGAATGTGACATGATTCTATTTGGCTCATGTCCTTCTCTTGCCTGTCATCCCCTTTTCTCTGGGCCAGATCTCTTAGGATTGAGTTCGGTATCTAAGCATTAGGATCCTGAACAAACTTCTCTGGGCTTCAGAGTAAGACTACTTTAGATCCCAGCTTCTCATGCACACAAAAGAACTCTACATGTGGTTGATGAGAAAGCATGCGATACAGTTCCTGGTCATAGTTAATGTTCAAAATTTTTGTGATTATTAAAGTCCCTTGGGTAAGTGCTCTTAAAGGTAGAGAAATCCTAAAACTCAAACTTGTTATTCTTGTTTTCACCTTTTATTCTTTCTCCATTTGAATTTTACATGTCCAAAGTCTTTATAGAACTATTTGTTTTAACAGGTATATAACATGCACAAAATGCTTACCTAGTATTTTGACTCAGAGTAAGCATTTGGTATATATTAGTTGCTTTTTCTTCTTTTTAAGTTTTTTTTTAAAGAGAGAGTGAGAGAGGAGAGAAAGAGAGAGAGAATTTTTAATATTTATTTTTTAGTTCTCGGCGGACACAACATCTTTGTTGGTATGTGGTGCTGAGGATCGAACCCGGGCCGCACGCATGCCAGGCGAGCGCGCTACCGCTTGAGCCACATCCCCAGCCCCTTTTTAAGTTTTTATACCAGACATTTCTTTAAGCCTTTATGATTGAGGCTGTATCATCTTATTCTAAAAACCAAATGCTCCAGGAAGCCCAGATACCAATCTGAGCTTTGAGACATACTCCTAGTGAGACCTTCATCAAATTCATTCTTTCTTGTGCCTTGGTTTTCTCACCTACAAAATGTGAATTATATTAGTAACTACTCAGAATGAAATGAGATAATACTTATGAAGAACTCAGAAGGATACCTTTAGATTGCACACATGCTCAATTAATGCTCTTTTTTATTGTTCATTAATAATACTCTTAAATGTCTTTAAGAATATTCCTGGGAGTCAAGGACTATGTCTTATTTAAGTTTGTACCCTCAGAACCTAGCATTGTGCATAGTATCTAATGGATACTAAAATGTTTGAACTATTGCAGACATTAATAATTACATCAACTTATCTAGAGATAAAAAATCTAAGAGGTAGTACAAAAGCAATAGTCATTTCTGACTAATGAAATTTGTTAGGCTTACAAGGATAACTTTGGGAAAATGGTTTATTTGATATATTTCTTTGCTTTAGCCTCAGCCCTCACCACCATTGGGCCACCTACGGAGTTGATTACTTCTGAAGTCACAGCCAGAAGCTTTATGGTTAACTGGACTCATGCCCCAGGAAAAGTGGAAAAATACAGAGTTGTGTATTATCCCACCAGAGGTGGAAAACCACAAGAGGTAAGAAGGAAACAGTATTTTTAAGCTATACTTTTAGTTCTCTGAAGTCTTCTATAATAATGAGAACAAGACCCATGATCTGAAAGATGATTCTGTCACGAATATTTTGAATCCTTTGAAATACATTTCCATGTGTCTACATTGTTCTCCCATCTCTCTGAATTATGGTGGTTCCATCTTCTTCTCTTATCCCTCTATCAAATAACTCTCAGGACTGATCTAACTTAGCTTATTCTTCTTCTTAAAGCTAGTGAGTTCTAAAGTAAAACTTATTAGGGGCCAATTATCAGGCCAGCACCTCTTTTGATATTCATTCATTTTTTTCCTACTTGGGAGTAATGAGATTTCTGTCCTAGTGAAGTCTTTGTGTTTCAAATTATGAGGTGATATGATGGACAAGTCCTCCAGGATTTGGAATTTCCTAAACGTTTGTAGAGATCAGTGCAATTAAAAAGTCATAATAAAACAGCTGTGGCCAGCATTTTTCAGGGGTTGGCCAACACAGAAGAGAGCACCTTTTGCCAGATGATTGGGTCCTTCCCAATCCCTACTTTTGATACTGCTGTTCACAGGGAATTAATTAAAACATGGTGAAATCCCCATTTCCTTTTGTTGTTCTAACCTCTGATTGACCTCGGCAAGTTTCATAATTTTCTTCTGTATTATTATTGTTATGGCAGGATTTGCAATTTTTTTTTTCCTTTCAAGTATTAAAAATAAGAAGTAAATCATTTGGACAAAAAAACAACCAGAGTGCTTCCAATCATTCTATCTTTTTCATGACTAATAAACCTTTCAGATGCTTTCTAAATTTCCAAGGAAAAAAATAATTTGTCTCCTATTATGTAGTGGATATGAGTAGGATAATGATTATCTCAGGAATGACACAATTTCCATTAGATAAGAACTAACAAATGACTTTGGCCACATTCCATAAAAGATGCTTCACTTTATGTGGTAATTTAAGGAGAGTTGGTGGCCATAAGAGTAAGGAGGATGTGTTACAAATAATAAAATAGCCAATGAAATGTTTCTTGCTGGGGAAACTTTTGCCTTTTGGGTTGTAGTTCTGCATGTGAGATATCCCATACTCTCATTCCTTAAACTCTCAAACTGTTCTTCAAACAGGTGGTGGTGGATGGAAGTTTATCTTCCACAGTGTTGAAAAATTTGATGTCTTTGACTGAATATCAAGCAGCGGTATTTGCAATATATGCTCACACTGCTAGTGAAGGCCTGAGAGGAACTGAAACCACACGTATGTATTTAATCCTACACCACTTCTCACTTGGCCAGCACTGCTTAGGTGGACTTCCTACATCAGGCTGCTCAGGTTGCACTGGTATATATCCTAAGGCAAATTCATAGAAAATAGTTCTCATGCCAATTGTGGTACAGGTCCCATGATGTAGCTGCTGATTTTCAGTGCCACATATGGAAATGGGTGTTATAACTCTCTGGAATGTTTAGGAAAGAGCAACCTTGGTGGTAAAGGGTGCAGAAATACTCATTTATTTATTAAACAAATGGCTCTTAAGAACCAGGAACTGTGTTAGAATATGTCAGTAGAAGTAGAGTGAGAGTTCTGTGGCTCTTCTGTCCAGTAGACTACCAAGAAAATTATGTTGCATCTTTCTTTATTGTTCATATCATGGTCATAACCAGATTCTGAATACTATGACCATGATCACACATATAAACAACACACACAAGATACATAACTCATGGGAAGAATGATGGGAAGAGATATTGTTTTTAAAAAGATCAACCATTCTTTTAATAATTTCAAATAATGAATTTCTACTACATGACAGACACTCTGAAAATTTTGTCTAAGAATATCTACCTCTGATGGAGCAATAAGAATTTAAAGAACACAAAGAACAATATTCCAGGCACTATGGTAATCATTCTCTATACATTTTTGGATTTATAGCTGACAAGAATCTATAGGTGGGTGTTATGCCTCAACTTTGCAAAAATATTTGAGTGGCCATCCTTGCTCTCGAGGATGTTTTAGTCTAGTAAGGGGTGGGCATGCAAACCAAGGACATATAAGCACACTGATGCAATGAAGTGCTGTAGACACATCAACAAAAGTTTGCAAGTGTAAGCAAAGTTTTGAGTTTGCCAGCGTGGTGAGAAAAGTAGGCAGGGCCACATTTTGAAGGATATAGAATTATATTTGAAAACAACATTTCATGTTTGTCGTTAGCATTAAGCTAGGAGCTTGCAACTTATCCCGTTCTGCCTCCTGCTTCAACATGGCCAACCTTATTTCTTGGTTATTCCATTTTTCTCAAGGATACTTATAAATAGCTGAACATTAAAATGAATCTCCTCTTGCAGTTGCTTTACCCATGGCTTCTGACCTTGAACTATATGATGTGACCGAAAACAGTTTGCGTGTCAGATGGGATGCAGTTCCTGGGGCCACAGGATACCTGATCCTCTATGCTCCTCTCTCAGAGGGCCTGGCTGGGGATGAAAAAGAGGTAACCTTCTGTGTCCTACTGTAGTCCTAGAGTCTTTGACTTTTTAAAGATATCTATATATCTATTCTATAAATATTGAGTGTATAGAACTTAAAAAATTCAGATTAACAACAAGAAAAAAATTATTTGTAATCCTACTACCTAGAGATAATGATTTATTAACATTTAGCTAACAGTCTTTATAAATGCATTTTTTGGGGGTATCAGAGATTGAATGAAGGGGTGCTTAACCACTGAGCCACATCTACAGCCCCCTTTTGGTATTTTTCCTAGAGGCAGGAGCTCACAGAGTTGTTCAGTTCCCTGGTAAGTTACTGAGGCTGGTTTTGAACTCGTGATCCTACTGCCTCAACCTCCTAAACTGCTGGGATTACAGGAATGTGCCACCACACCTGGCTCAAATGCATTAAAAAAAATTTTTTTTAGTTGTAGTTGGACACGATACCTTTATCTATCTATCTATCTATCTATCTATCTATCTATTTATGTGCTAGGCGAGTGCTCTACTGCTGAGCTACAACCCTAGCCCCACGAATGCATTTTTAATACAACAAATGAAGGCAGTTTTGTAGCTTGCCATTTTCATCTCATTTAATGTGAATATCTGTCTGTACCATTAAAGAATATTTTATGTAGTCATTTTGCATTTATAGTATCCATTGTTGGTTCGTACAGATTGTGTTTATACTCATATTATTGGACATAAGAGATAACTTGTATAAATTATGCTTGACATTCTTAACATTCTTTGCATAATTGTGAATCTTTGCATAATTGCCCAATTATTTCCTTGGGATATATTCCCATAAATGAAGTTTCTTTTTTCATAGGGGCATGCAAATTATTAAAGCTTATCTTAGATATTACCAGATGGTTCTAGAGGAAGTTTGTATAATTTGTCTTACAATATACAGTGGTTATTTCACCCATGAATACTGAATCATTATTATTTTTTTACTAATTTGAGACATAGACAAATATATCTCATTGGTATGAATTTTGCATTTATTCTAAATCATGAATATTTGATTTCTAAATTATTTCTTTCAGTACTCAGGACTCATTTTTAATGTATGAGGGGCGGGGATTGTTAGAATGCAAACATTCATAGAAAAAAGAAGTGTCTTGACCAAGCTGTGGGGTAGAGAAGAGAGGCAATTTGGACATTGGTTCTCTAAGATTGTTTAAAAACCTGCCTCTGCTCGCCGAAATCAGCAACAATTAGTGAAAAATATGGTGAATCTGAGTATCCAGAACAGAGCATTGATGATCTGACTTTTCTTATTACCAAGACTTAAAAAATGTTTTCCATTCAGATGTAAAGTTGATCTTAATTGTTTTGGTAGAAGAAAAAGTTAAAAATGATGCTGGAAAGATGCTTAGCTACACTAGAAAAGAGAAAAATCATAATTAAAGGAGTGATGATTCCAACAGACTAGTGGAGATTTCTTGAGTCTGTAACAGCATGCAGCAGTGAACATGTGCGAGACAATCACTCCTCTACTACTGCAGGTGTGGAAGCTGCTGCAGCCGCTTTGAAGGATATCTTGAAATTTCATCTGTTAAAGATACGTGCTGTCTGGATGTGTATCATAGGGAAGTGTTTTCAATTTTTTTTTTCAGTGAGGCTACTTGGTCAGGACAAAACCTGGCAAGGAACTAATATGACCATGGGTAGAGGAATGGAAAACAGTAATGTAGTTATAGAAAAGACGCTCATAAAAGAATTAATAATGTAAAATCTGTCTCTATGCATCAATGAATCTTGAAACATTATTGACAGAGAAAAAATAACAAATTATAAAAAGATCATGTTGATAGGGTCTCATGTGTTTTGTCAAACATATAGGACCATAGATTGTTATCAGATTCAGACACATATGTACGGAATTAAAAAAAGATATATATATATATATATATATATATATATATATATATATATATATATCGCCAAAAGATTGAGAAAAAACTTCTGTTTTATTTGAATATATTAATTCTTTCTAAAATAAGAACTGAAATCGATATGACAAAGTTTTCATTTTGAATTTAAGGAGGTAAGGGATACACTGGGGTGTATTATATTGTTTTCTATACACTCATGTTATATGATGTAATATTTAAAAGTTTAAAAATCTAATTTGTCAGTAACACTTGTAGTTGTGGGGCTAGAGACAGTTTATGAAGTTTTTTCTTTCATCCTTTTCAAACAAAGTGAATACAATTGGCTCTTGGTTGTTGCACAACTGAGATTATTGGCTAGTTGACCAACTGCAAAGATTAGAAATAGTATCTCAGAATCAAGAAGCAAATTGTTAATTCAGGTATCAAGGTGGGCTTATCATTTCTGAACACTAGAAGGGACCTGCAATCCAACCAGATATGCCTCATATTGAATGGAGTGGTAAAACTAGCCCAACTCAATTGAGCTCCAAGTAAAAACTGGGCATCTGGCCAGAGCACTGGTTAGAATTAGCAAGTAGTGACAGATGCCCACTTAGCCCTGCCTCCAGCATGCTGGCCTGGCTTTTTATCTCTACAGGATATTTCTGATTCAGTTCCACCCACACTCTTCTGGGGCCCAGACGCCCAACATTGTTCTTCTGGTTGGAATTTCCATTTTTCCAGATGCAAAGAGTTATCCTAATACAGGATGCATGGGTATGTTCAATTTTATGTAGTTCCATATTATGTGTTCCCAATATAAAATACAAAACAATTTAAAAAATGATGACTGAAGCCTATTTGATATAGAGGTTGTGAGGAGATACAAAGTCTTACTCCACAAAGCCTCACCTTTGAAAGTTGGATCAGCAGGAATAAACACATTGGGCAAATGATCTAATTACATGTGTTCTTTTCAGATGAAAATTGGAGAGACCCACACAGACATTGAGTTAAGTGGGTTGGTCCCCAATACGGAGTACACAGTCACAGTTTATGCCATGTTTGGGGAAGAGGCCAGTGATCCTGCTACAGGACAAGAAACAACATGTGAGCATTTTAGTCATTTTGATGAAATACTGTCATAAAAGTTCAAATAAATGTTAGGATTGGAAGTACCAGTTTAGGTTGAAATCTTTTAGAAACCTATTGTAATATAGAAAAATGCGTATTTTATCTAGGGGAAAGAAATGCATTTTTTTAAAAAAAGTATATACTTTTTAGTTGTAGATGGACATAATACCATTATTTAGTATTTTTTTTAATGTAGTGCTGGGGAATGAACCCAGTGCTCCACACGTGCTATGCAAACACTCCACCATTGAGTCACAACCCCAGCATGAAAAGGCATTTTTTTCTATCTTGTATTATGAGTGAAATGGATATCAGAACTGAACTTGAACATCCTTCAGATAATTCCACCTGTGTCTCTGACTGAATCCAAATGCTGAATCTGGATGGAGAAAGAAGAGCCCTATAAGGGTTTCGAATCACAGCAGCTGGGATGGGAATTTTAGCTTAGGTCATATTTCAGCTGGGTGACAACGGGCAAGTATTGTAATTATTAAAAGAAGAACAATATCTTACAACAAGTGGTTGATATGAGATTCGATACAGTACTACATGTGAAAGCACTTAGCACATAATTACTCAATATCTGTTTTCCACGCATCAAGACAAATAATTTTTTTTCTAAAAATCTTTGCTATCCTTTTATCTGAGCCTATTATTGTATTTTTTTAATTGACTAAGAAATTTTTGGCAAGGCTAGTCTTGACTTTTTGTTTGGTTGATTTTTGCCATGTTAGGGACCAAACCCTGTACTGCACATGTTAGGCAAGTGTTCTATCACTAAGCTACATGCCCAATCCTATAGCTAATTTTTAGTAAATATATGGACTTTATAATACTTTTAGGAAATGTAGACATTATCTATATTTTAAATATATGTCAATAGTCTGTTTTATGTAACTACCCTGATTTACTAATAAGTCTTCCCATAAACTACTGAAAACATGATTTTATTCATCTTTTGAAACATAGGAAATTTCAGGAGGTCCTGGGTACTTTCCCACAACTCTGAGCCTTGGAAAGGGATGAGAGCAACTTTCTGTAGTGCTTGGAAATTCTACTTGGGAAATACATAACAGAAGTTTAATGCTAAGGAAATATGTTTTCACACCTTCATTCTACGTTAATTAATGCTATGTTCTCACACTTCAGAGAAAGACTAATGCAATTAAAATAGCAAACAAACAAACAAACAAACAAAACAGGGACAGAAGAAAAGAAATGAATTTTACTAGAAAGTATCTAATATGCCACTTGACTTGATTTACAAAAAAAAGAAAGAAAAGAGGTACTAAAGGTGATGTTCTGGGTAACAGTCCCTGAGACTGGCATTTTTCTGTATTAAGGAAACTGGACTTTGTTATGTTGCCAAATACAACTGAATTGCAGAAAAATATAGAGTGAAGTGTTCAGAATGATGCTTATATTGCTTTTCTCTTTCCTATACTTTCTCTCTAGTCCCTTAAGTATCAAGAAGGTCACTGACTCCTATTAAGTTCTTTATTAACAGTAAATCAGTATGTATTACATTCAAGAAAGAATTGGCATTTGAGATAGGGAGTATTACGCCTGTGACTATGGCCTGTAATTCTCAAATTTGTCTTCAAGGTTTTTCTATCAGCACTGTTGGATATTGTGGAGTGTGTGGGTTGTGTGTGTGTGTGTGTGTGTGTGTGTGTGTGTGTGTGTGAGAGAGAGAGAGAGAGAGAGAGAGAGAGAGGGAGGGAGGGAGGAGATTAGCTAGCATACTGGTCAATATCACCAGCTCCTATATCAACTCCCTGGGTTAAATTCTTACTGGTCTTCTGCTCCTAGTAACTGTAATTTTGACCAAGCTACCTCCCTTTAGTTATCAATATAATGGGAATGATTACAACTTCATCCTTGCAGTCTAATGAAAGGTTTAATGGGATAACATGTTATGTGTCACACACACCCATGGAAAGTACTCAATAAATGTTAACAATTATTGATACTATAAATCTATACTTGAAGTCTCATGAAACTCTCAAATATTATGAACAATTTTCAATATGTTGAATCAGAAGAGGCTTCTTGAAGAAGTTAAAAAAAAGCTATGGAGCTAACAGCCAGGAGTCTGCAGAAATATTTCTTCGAATAATTTTAAAGTAAAGCAGAGTAAGAGAGTATTCATTTTTAATTTAGTGTCAAAAAGTCAATATGAGACTCCAGGGTAGGTAATTATTCGTTGATTCCTTGAATATTTATTGAGTATATTCTATATTGGAGACAGAGCTGGGAACAAAATTAAGCCAAATTCTTCAATCCCCTGAGATTTCAATGTGTTTAGGTGTCTGGGGGGTGGAGAGAGGTGGGGGGGGAGGTGGAGATAGCGGGGGAGGGAGAATAAACAAAAAAATGTGCAGAGAAAAGCATAAAATGAGAAAATCGCTAGGGGAGCATCGGGGTGGAAAACCTTAGCACAAAGGTGGTGTGTGTTCAGGCCTGAAGGAGGTAAGGACAGCAGCCATGCAGGTACCTGGGGGAAGAGCCTCATAGCAGACTGGATAGCAAGTGCAGAGGCCTGTGTGAGTGTGCTTGGAGGTTCCTGCACCAGAGGAGTTGCCAGCAAGTGGCATGAGCCAAAGGCAGGATGGTGGGAGAGAGAGCAGCAAGATGCCAGTGGTCCAGTTATGGAGGGGTAGAATGGTCACTGTAAGAACTAGAGAGTTGGGGGCCATTTGGACAGATTTGCCCAGCGGAGCAAACGTGTATGGCATTGGGTTTTACAGGAGCCCACTGGCTGCAGTTAAAGACCATTGAGAACTCTAAGCCAGGTGGGGAGAGTGAGAAGTGGTCACCATCTGGATATTTATTGAAAGCACTGATGGTGGATAAAAAGTGGGTTGTGAGAGAAAAGGAATCCAGGACGACACCAAAGTTCTGGGCCTGAGTGACAGGAAACATAATGTTTTCCATTTGCTTAGAAGGAAAGACTGGGGAAGAAGTTTGGGTCAGTGGGCCAGGTTTTGAAGTTAGTTGGAGATGCCTAGTAGACACCCACGTGGAGATGGCAGACGGCATCTTCCTCATTTTACACACAGAAATCATGGAGCTGAGAGGTAAAGTGGCTTTGCCAGAGTCACATGATAGTCAAGTGAAATAGCTGAGATTTTGTTTCAGTGTCCTTGTTTTTAATCCGTTAGGATTTTTATTTACACTAGGCTATAATGATAGCACTGACCAGAGGAAAAAGGCACAAAATACTACTTAAATCTTATTTATTTCTAGGGATATATATCTTTATTACTATAATTCTTTCTCTATCAGGAAAACTTTTTCTTTGCTAAGTAGACGCCTCACTGTTTATTTTGGATTATAAATTCTTATCCTGGTGACATTTTTCATATGAAATAGTTCAGAAGATAGTGTTTCTTGTCTTTTTTTATATGATTTAAAATTCTAATTATTTTCTATTCCATTTACTGCAAAGTGCCTTTATCTCCACCAAGAAACCTGAGATTCTCCAATATTGGCTCTAACAGTGCTCGATTATCCTGGGACCCTACATCAAGAAAGATCAGTGGTTACCGGATTTTATACACCAGTGCAGATGGGACTGAAATCAATGAGGTAAGGTACAGAATAGGATATGAATTTTTCAGGCCACTGTGTGGAGTTATCAGCTGCATATCCAAAGGCTACTGGCTTAAAGCAATACTAATTATATTCTTTCATCCTTTCTATGGGTCAGAAATTGAGGCTTGCATGTGCAGTTGTAGCTGCAGGGTCACACATGAAGTTAGATATTAGCTGGAGTTGGCATCTTCTCAATGGCTTCTTTTTTCTCATGATTGTTTTTGGTTATGCTTGACAATAGAATTTATTTTGATATAATTATACAAGCATGGAATATATCTTAATTCTAATTAGGACCCCATTGTTGTGGATATACACAATGATGGAATTCACTATGGTGTATTCATATATGTACAAAGAAAAATTATTTCAAATTCCTTCCACTGTCTTTTCCTATCCTCCCGCCCTTCTCTTCATTCTCCTTTGTCTAATCTACTGAATCTCTATACTTCCCTTCTACCCCTTATTGTGGGTTAGCTTCTACATATCAGCAAAAAACATTTTACCTTTGGCTTTTTGGGACTGGCTTATTTCACTTAGCACAATAGTCTCCAGATCCATCCATTCACTGGCAAATTTCATAGTCATTCTTCTATGTGGCTGAGTAATACTCCATTGTGTATCTGTACCACGTTTTCTTTATCCATTCGTCTGTCCAAGGGTACCTAGGTTGGCTCCCTAGCTAGCTATTGTGAATTTGTATGTCTGGTACTTGCTCTGAGAAGACTGGAACAGATGGAGTAAGTCTCTAAGTAGAGTTTTCACATGATGCTTCTGGCATGCAGCTTTAGGGGAGTTGGCACAGGAGTCCACAACACATGTCTAGGGAGAGAGAGTACAAAGTGGAAGTTACAATGACAGGGCTCAGAAGTCATTTGATATTTCCTCCACCACATTCCATCACTAGGAGATGTCTCAAGCCCCTGCCTGTATAGAAGGCAGAGAAACAGATACCACCTACCATAGGAGGCTTGTCAGTCACGTACGAGGAGCATGTATGATGGGAGATGTACACTGACGTGACCATCTTGGGAAAATGCCATCTTCCACCGTGGATGAGGCTGGGAAAGTGTGTACTTTCATGGACGAATAAACTAGAAACAGAGTCAACATTATTCAGTTTATCTCTGCTTTTGATTAAACTGACATCTGAAAGAGTTAGATGAGACAAAATTAAAAAGATGAACAATTCTACTTTTGTATAGAAAGGTGCTTTCAAATAATAGAACTTAGTAAACTCATGAAGAATCAGAATCATGCGTGCAATGACTAATACTTTCAGAAATTCTTTCATTGAAACTATGTTTTGGTAAGATAGCAAGGTTATTTTTATTTTATTTTTCCTCATCTTGGTCCAGGAAGTTAGGACAAAGAAATATGTTGGATTGCATCATTTCTATTTTATCATCAAATAAAGCAAGTATTTTCATATGTCAAGATAAAATTTTTCTACAGTTAAATCTAGGCAATAGTTTACAGAATGCACCTTCACAAGGGAACTTGTATATAATGCATGGCCCATAAATGCACATTTATAACCTACAGGAGTACAGCTCAACATCTCTCATTAAGACTACATAAATCCTGAGGGTAAATCATTTTGATGAGTTGGGGTCATTGGGACTAGTTGCTTTGTGTTTGAAGACAGGAACCTAGAGCAGTAAAAACATTGAAATGAAAACCACTGAGTGAGAGGTATTTCTCTTTCACCTGTGATAAAGAAACCACTTTCCCAAGAGTTGCAAACCTAACCCTGTAGGAGGATCAGATGGATAAAATAAATGTGCACAAACAGATACACCTGCAAAGAAATACACTTTCACCTGTTTTTCCCGAAACATGAGGTTAACTTACACTATATATTGCGTTCCCATTTTGAGGACATAGATGTAGAAGAAATTCTCTACTGAAGGGCAATTTGAGACCAGTGATCAATGATAATGGATAATGGGCTTTGAAGAGCACAAGTGCCATCCAAGATACAGCAGGTCTCAGCTCCTACTATGCCCAGGGAGCTGCCAGGTCATGGGACTCTTGAAGAGATAGACAGACTTCTATTTCTGTATAAATTTTACCAATTTAAAAATTGAACATCCCAAATAACATGACAGCTATATTCACCAATAAATGTTTCTTTATTGTGGAGCCCGCTTCCTTAGCAATAACTTCTATAAAATAGAAGTACACTTTCATATAGGCAGGCTATATTTATGGCTATGTAATATATAACATAAGTATATAATGAAAAAGACTGTTGTCTTTGTCCATTCAAGCTGCTATAGCAAATTGCCTAGACTGGGTAACTTAGAAATTTACTATTCATAGCTCTGGCAGCTGGGAAGCCCAAGATCAAGGTACCAGCAGATTGGGTGTCTGGTAAGGGCAGATTGCTCATCATGGACACCCACCTGTGTCCTCACATGGTGGAAGGAGCAGATGATTCCATAGAGCTTACAAGGGCTCTAATTCTTCATGACCTAATTACCTCCAGAAGGCCCCTTTTCTTAATATTATTACACCAGGAATTAGTTATCAACTTATGAATTTGGGAGGGGGAACACAAAGATTCAGATCCTAGTAGCAGTTACGGCCTCATCTAGTATTTTGCGTTTTTTATTTTTGCAAAGAATGGCCCTACACAAATATAATTGTTTAGAATGTATGAATGACTTTTTTTTTTATTTCTGTTCAACCTTAGGGACGCCATTAGCATTTGTTATCTCTAATTTGTGTTTTTCTGGGAAATTAGAAACTATGCTAAAATTGAATTTAAAATATGAATCAATGGACTCCTAATGAAGATCTAAGAAAATTTTATTTGAATAGAATGCATTAATGCTGCTTGGATTTTTAAATATTTATTTTGACTGGTGCATATATTTTCTCATTTCTTGATCCTTTTTTTCGGGGTGGGGGGGAGGTACTGTTGGTTAAACTCAAGGGTGCTTAACCACTGAGCCACATCCCCAGCTCTTTTTTGTATTTTATTTTAGAGACAGGGTCTCACTAAGTTGCTTAGGGCTTGCCAAGTTGCTGAGGCCAGCTTTGAACTCATGATCCTCCTGCTTTAGCCTCCCAAGCTGCTGGTATTATAGGCTTGTGTCACCATGCCCAGCCCTTATTTCTTGATTCTTTAATAGTTAATTTTGTTTCCATTAACTAGTAAAGGACACTTTGACTATTTCCAAGTTTTCTCAATTATGAACAAACCCACTATAAATATCTATTGTATGTTTTTGTATGGATATAAGTCAACAACTTTTTTGGTAAATATGAAGGCACTTATTTATCTGATAAAAAGTGGAATATCCATATCGATATCTATTTATCTATATGTCTATCTATATTCATATATAGGTTATCATAGTATATTGACATTATTTCTAAATTCCTCACAATGATATATACATACTAATTTATATGGATTCTTAATCCCCAGAATTAACCCATTCTAATAAAAAATAAAACTAATCATCCCATGGTATCTACATTGGTATTAACCAATATATAATTTTATAAATAGCTTACTTAAATACGTAGTTTTTTTAAAAATATTTTCATGTTTTTAGCTGAAGAGTTGTAGTTTTCCACAGGTGGGAAAGGAGACATTTCACTAGATACCATACATTTTTAGAAAATCTGCCTAGATGCAGAAACTTCAGTTATTAGAGTCCATAAGGAAATTACATCTTTAATAACAAAAAAATGTGTTTTGAACAAGTGCAAAAATTATTATCTTTTAAGCAATAAATGTTGAAAAATATTCTCAATACAGCACTTCCAGAAGTACATATAAGGAACATGCTTGGGATTTTATTTTTCACCCACATTATTTATAAAAGTAGTTATACAAAGAAATAAATGGGGACTTCAACTTTGTCTTAAAACATGGGCTACTTGTCACTTGTCTCTCTATGTTCATGTTGACCTTCTGTTATGCCATTGTTGGAAGGGTGTGGATGATTCTATGTAAAGAATGACTTATAAGGAATCATGATAGTTTTAAATAATTTAGAAACTTTTGAATCAGTAAAACAAAAGACATATTTTGGCTAATAAAAGTGAAAAATTCAGGGCTTGGTCTATAGCTCAGTGACAGAGTACATTGTATAGAGATGTTGCTGGAAAAAAAAATTGATATTCTCTATTGATATCCAATTTTTAATTTCTTTGATTTATGGTCTATTTCTTATTGTTTATTTTCTTCTGCTTATTTTAGATTTAATTTCTTTTTCTATTTGCCTAAGGTGAAAGGTGAAATAATTGATTTTATCTCTCTTCTTTTTAATTAAATTCAGCCATTGCTTAACCACTGAACAACATTCCCAGCCCTTTTCTACTCAAGGCTATAAATTTCCCTTTATAGTAGTACTTTTACTGCATTTCACACATTTTATAAATTGTGTTTTCATTTTTACTTTTCATAATATTTTTAAATTTATCATGAGAATTCTTCTTTGGTGCATGTATTATTTATACATATGTTTTTTTATTTTCTAAGCATTTGACAATTTCTTAGTTTTCATTTGTTATCAATTCATGGTTTAATTCTATTGTGATTTGAAAGTAGATATTTTAAGATTTCTATTCTTTTAAAAAATGTAAATTAATTTTATGGATAAAAATGTTTTATTTTGGGGAATTTTTCATGTGACCTTGAGAAGAGTTTGCACTTTGCCTTTGTTGGAGGAGGAGTCCTGTAGATATTGATTATAATGACATGATTGATAGTATAATTGAATTCAACTATGTCCTCATTGATTTCTCCCTGCTGGACATTTGTTTTTAAATAGAGGAGAGCTGGATGCTCCAACTAGGTCAGTGATTTCATAATATATAAATATAATATATATATTATATATAATAATAATCATATATAATATAACATTATATTTATATAATTTCATATTATATAAAAATATAGTAATATATATTTAATAATATAATTTCCATATATGAATATATAAAATATATAATTATTTTATGTATATTATATGTATATATTATGAATCTACTGTCGTAGTTGGAGAATTCAGCTCCCCTCGATTAAAATAGTTATAATTTATTATATATAGATATAATATATTATATATTATAATTTTTATGTATAATATAATATATTTTGTTGTTATTGTTGTTGTCTTCTACTCTTTCACTGCCTTTTATCATTTTAATTGAGTATTTTATGTGACTGCATTTTCTCTCATCTCTTAACATATGAGTTATACTTTCAAAAAAGTATTGCTGCTTTTAGTAGTTACCCTAAAATTTGCAATATCCATTTACAAATATTTCAAATCTATTTTCAAATAACATTGTGTTGCTACACAAGTGGTGTGACTACCATATAATATTAAAACAATCTTGTTTACTTTACCCTTGCTGCCATAATTTTACTCATGCATAATTATATATTTTACTTATGCATAATTTTCTAGAATTTGAAAATAATATCCCCTTAGATATAGTGGATTGTTATTGTTGATTCTTTTTTTTTTCATTTACCCAATTCAATATTTTCTGAGCTTTCTGTATCTGTGAGTATTTGATATTAATTTCGAGAAAGTCGACATCTAGATTATTTTAAATGTTTTCTGGTTTGTCTTTTTTTTCTGGTATTCATATTATGCATTTATTACATCTTTGATAGTATCCCACAGTCCTTGGTATTCTATTCTCCTTTTTTACTTCCAGTCTTTTATCTCTTTGATATTTTAGTTTTGGGAGTTGCTACTGACAAATTCTCAAGTTCAGACTTTTTACCACAGCTATATCTATTCTACTAATATATTCCTCAAAGGCATTGTTAATTTCTGTTCCAGTGTTTTTGATCTCTAGAATTTCTTTTTTTGTTTGTTCTTAGGATTTCTATCAGTCTCTTTACATTGCCCATATGTTCTTATGTGCTGCCTACTATGTTTATTGGGGAGAAATGAATTACAGTAGAGGGGGTAGAGAGAGAAGAGGGAAGGGGAGGGGAGGGGAGGGGGGATAGTAGAGGATAGGAAAGGCAGCAGAATACAACAGACATGAGTATGTCAATATGTAAATCAGTGGAAGTATAACTGATGTGACTCTGCAATCTGTATACGGGGTAAAAATGGGAGTTCATAACCCACTTGAATCAAAGTGTGAAATATGATATATCAAGAACTATGTAATGTTTTGAACAACCAATTAAAAAAAAAAGAATAACAGCATGCTGGGGCCGGGGATGGGGGTGCAAAATGACAGTCAGTGTAGGTAATAAATTATAAGATCAGATGGGGACTGGTTCCAAAGAAAAGAGATAAAATGCTAAAACCTCCAGAGCCTTTTCCACTCCTCCTCCACATGTTGCTAAGGTTACCTGCCTCCAGGTTCTTCCCTGCAGAGAATTTTAGGAGTTGTTAGTAAAAGTCCCTTGTTCCACTCCCTTCCTACTGTACCCCTGGGCAGCTTTGTTCCCACCAGTCAAGATGGGGAGGAAAAGCAGGAGAATAAAGGAAATCTAAAATGTATAAATGGTGCAGAACCCCCCCTCTTCCTCCAACACCCAGCTCTGTTGCCCCTTCTCTTCAGAGAAGTCTATCTCTGTTCTACCCTTTGAATAAAACTTGCTTTCTACTCTGGCCTCAGTGTTTCTTGGTGTTCAATTTTCACATCAGGGAAGCAGGACTGGGCCCTGATTCTCATCATCAATATCAATATTAGTCATGATTGTTTTAAATTTCTGGTCTAATAATTCCAATATCCTTGCCATGTCTGGTTTTAATGCTTGCTCTGTCTCTTTAAATTTGTTTTATTTTGCTTGGTCATTAGATATGTCTTGTATTATTATTATTATTATTTTGATAGTTGGGAATGGTACTCTAAAAGGAAGGAACTTCTATTAATAGGCCTTTTGTGATATATTGGTAAGATTGGGTGGGAGGGAAAGTGTTCTACAGTTCTATGATTAGATCTAAGAAGTCAGCCTATGCTTTTGGTCTGTGAACTTTGTAGGCATTTCTAGTTTCTCCCTTTTCCTTGTGTAGTACAGATTGGATAGTGTATTTTGGAATTGAGTATTTTCCTTACCCAGGTCATTAGCCTTTGATAATCCCACAGGCTTTGGTTAATTAGCTTCTCCTGAAGGCAAGGAGTATTAAGAACAATAGACTAATCTGCTAGATTTTAAAATGATTCTTTTGTCTCTCCCCTTGACAGAGCATAAAGGGAATTTTTCTTTGATACTTACTCAGGGAACCTGGTTGGTCCTAAAGGTAAATCTCACAAGACTGGGTTGCACGTTTATAATTGAGTCTCTCTGGAGTTTTCACTCTCCAAATTGTTGTCACCAAGCCCCTACCCATTCATCACTTGTGGTTCAGGCTTTCCTACCCAGAACTTTGTTCCCCTGAGAGCTTGTGTTCATGAGTCCCTGCTCAAGTAATCCATGGGTCCCTGTATTTACCAGTCTTTTCAATCTTGGAGGCAGCTTTGTTCTGGCTGTTCTAACCTCTATTATGAAATGATGAAACCTTATTTTTCAGTCTGTTTAGTTTGTTATTGACTTTCAAGCCCTGTACATCTAGAACTGGAAATTGAAAGCTACCTTATGGTTTTAAAAAGTAAACAGCACTCTTTTTATAGACATTCCCAAGATATAATTACATAACTCAGAATGGTTTTTGAGAAGATTTGGAATATTGAGTTAAAAACATTTGGAGATATTTGAGATGTTTTATGTAATTCTATGTGATATAATAAGTATGTAAAAACACAATTGTCTTTGTTCCTTATCAGATAAATTCATACCATAGTTTAATCCAGACAAAGAATTAAAAAATGCATTTCAATTTCTTACCATCTTTTTGACTCACAAAGAATATACCTAATTATTTTTAAGTATTTAATTGCTTGTCAAAAATAATAGGAATAAAATTTGTACGGAACACTGATAACACTTTTCTAAAATTATTTTTGTTCTTCAGAGTTTCTTGTGTATTGCTCTTTTACTAATACATTGTGACAGGTACTGTCTGCTAAATCAACTCCTGGATGAATAGAGAAGGAATAAGGAGTCTGTTGAGAGACACCTTGTATCAATGTCAGTGTAGTGAACACCATTAATTTGATAGGAAAGGTGTCTTGCCCTTTTTTACTCTGATAAGTTTCAGAGTGTCAGTGACATTTTTCATACCTTTCCATGAGAGAGACCAAAAAAAAACGAAAGCCTACAGATAAGAACTTACATTTTATCCAGTTTTTGAAAGTGCTTGATTATATTTAAAAGGTACAAATTATTTGTCTTGCTTTTAATCTTACTGAATATTTAAGGCTTCATTAGTTAATATCCTGAGTATTAAATAAAAAACAATAAAAATTCACTTGAATAGGCTTATAGAATTTTCAGTTTATAACAGATGTGCTCAGTTAGTTTGAATTTCTTCTGAATAAACTCTGAGCAGTATCTACAACTCTCCAAAAAGAAGTTCTAGAATGAATGCCTTAATTTTGGAAAAGCTTCAGTATAATAAATAATCTATAAATTGACTTGTAACCCAAGAAATTAACATCAAATAAACATAACTATAAGAGCTTAGGACTACATTAGGAAAACCATTAAGTATTTTACAATGACAAACACAATTCAAAGAAACGTAGTTCTGTCAATGTATGTAGTTGCATGGCATACATTAAATTTATTTATATCTTTCTTTAACTACTGGCTTCTTTTGTTTTCTTTTCAATATCAGAAAAAAATGGTAATCTGCAAGTACTACTGCAATTTTTATTTTTAAGTCCCTTTTTAACCTACTATTAGTAGTGTAATTGCATCATAATGAAGTTTTTTTTAAATATTGATCTAGGACCATCTGATTGTTGCTCATTTTTGCAGATCCTGCAGTCTTTATCCTTTAGCCTACTCAAATTCCCATGGCCCCAGCTACAGATATTTTAGTGTTTTACTCTGTGAATTGTTTGAAAAATCTCTTTATTCTTAGTTCCTTTTGCATGAAAAACAACAAGATAAGGTATGGATAAAATATTAAGTAGTCTATCAAAGCACTTGACAGAGTCAAATAATTCCATAGTACTTTATTATATAAATTTTTTATTGTACATTTCACTATTTTTAATATAAAGGACAAATGCTACAAAGTTACATCTGTGTATAATCTTATTTGTGTGAGCACCAATGTTAATAATTATCTGTTGTATAACCTAATGTTAATTCTATAATAATTCTTTTCTACTTAGTATTTATCATGCTATATTTTAATTTTAAACTTATTTATTGTCAGCAGAGATGAGATATTCCAATCTGACAATTTTTTTCTTTGAATCTCTAGTATTTAACATCATAGAATATGAAGCTAAGCATATACATAGTAACTAAATAAATGGAAAAATCATAACTACATTGCTTGTATTTATCAGGCTTTAGCTAGTGTTTCTAAGCCTCTAATTCACAAATTCGATGATTTTAGCCTCCTTTATTTCCCACTGCCAATTTATGAAGACAGTGCTCAGGTAATTCTAATTAAACAGACAACAACTGAAGTTTATTCTCCTAAAAGGTAAGTCTCATTATATATACTATCATAACATAATATTTACTTTATTATCTGAATGAAAAAATGTGAAAATAAATTTATGATTAATTTATTTTTTCATTCAGTATTCTAATATAATAATTATTACACAATATGAAATTTACTCTCCATAATTACTTTTTTTTTGTAGTTCTGGGTATTGAACCTAGGGCCTTGTGCATGGGAGGCAAGCACTCTACCAACTGAGCTATATCTCTAGTCCCATAATTACTATTATGTCTTCATTTTAACCTTATTTCATTTTTATCTGAACTGGTATGATTAAACAAATATATTTGTTTCTCTTTTTCTCATAAGAAATATCTCCTCTATAATCCCTCAATTGCTATTTTTATTATATAAAGAATTTAAAGTATATTTTCCTTTACTATGTGGTAGATACAGTGATGCACACTCACCAAAAAGTTTTCTTTTTCTCTCAGATACAATCAAACACTATATTTCTGAACTCTTTTTTGAAGAGTTGCATGTAGTTATAATCAGTGATATGTGAAAGGAAATTTTATCAACCAATCCTTGAACTAGTATCTAAAATCACCTATGGATTTTCAATATCTTCATTTTCCATTTTATCCTCAATACCATCAGAAAGGAAATTGCAGATCTTAGAAAGAAAATACTGAGATACCGAGTTCCTTGGGTCAGTTCTTTAAAGAAGGATGCCTGAGGGTTTTGTTGGAGCACATCTGCCTCATTTGGGTGGTGTTTTTGAGTGAGTAATAAAAGTTTATTGAATTATGCCATTGAGAAATGTAAGATTATATACTATGGCAACATAGTTTAGAATATTTTGACTAGTGCAGGGACTGGTATCAGATAAAGGTGCTATTTTGGCCATAAAAAATAATCTGTAGGAGTAGTTTAGCATTTAGGCAGCAGATGGGTAGGAAACTAATATCACAGGCTAGAAACTTTGAGATTCATGTTTTACAGTTGCAAAACATTTGTTAAAACTGTCATCTACAATATTTTGTAGGCAGAAAAATGTATTCACTTGCCTGACAGTTCTAGAGAAGAGCCAGAAAATAGAACTTTAGGAGTATATGCTGACTACAAATGACTATTTTTGGAAGGGTGTTTGTAGGTATTCTGACCATGAAAATGTACTGGAAAGCATTCCTCTGGTGAGCAAAATCCTGAGGGGTGACTGGCACTCTGTTTCCCATGCTTGGAATGCCCAGCAGTTTCTTCTTGAAGGTAGTAAGATAATTATACAGGTGCAGTATCTAGTTTCTATGGTAATATCTTTGGAGAAAAGGTCTCTGTGTTGTAATTAGCCTGTACTTTGATCTCAGTTATCTAGCACCTGGGATTAAAGGAATACTAAATAATAATGTAGTCATGGTGTTAAGGAGCTTTGTAACTTTTGATACAAATCAACGCAGCTACTTGGAGGGGCAGCCACTCTTTATTTTCCTTTCCTGCCTATTCATCCTGTCTCTGTGTCTCCTTTTATTTTCTTTACAGATGTTGCAAAAGATGGATTAACCAGAATGAATTGACTGATTTGAAAGAATTCAGAAGTTTAATACTTTACAGGACTAGAAAAGTTTGTGATTTTTACAGTAGGAAATAGATGTGAAGGGTGATTTTGAATAACAATAGCCCTGTAAAAGTTAACACTTGAAAAAATGACTTGGAATAAAATTTGAAATTCAATTGGTTTTTCTATATCCCCTGTCACCCAAAACAATGAAACACTATGAAACATTTGTTCTTATGAAATTTGTCTCATGATTTCATACCTTTGTGCAATCAATATTGTAAAATCTCTTTCATCTGCAATTACTTTCTTCCCATTATCCAATAAGATAAATGTTTTTTGAGATTGAACTCAGGGACACTCGACCACTGAGCCACATCCCCAGTCCTATTCTGTATTATATTTAGAGACAGGGTCTTACTGAGTTGCTTAGTGCCTCACTTTTGCTGAGGCTGGCTTTGAACTGGCAATCCTCCTGCCTAAGCCTCCCAAGCAACTAAATGGAAAGACTAATCATGATTATTTGATAATCATGATAAAAACATATATGGTGGGCTGGATTTGTGGCTTGTAGTAGAGTACTTGCCTAGCATATGTGAGGCATTGGGTTGATTCTCAGCACAACATATCAATAAAGAAAGAAAATAAAGGTCCATCAACAACTAAAAATATATGTATATTTAAAATACATACATACATATATATATATATATATATATATATATATATATATATATATATATACAGCAAAAATAGCTGTTAAAACTAATGGATAAAATGTTGATGATGAACAAGAAATTTACATTGTTAAAAGTATGCTTCCTATTCTTAAATTGCTTAAATATTACACAAGTAACAGAGAAATTTAGAGGGTGCCATTTAAATAAGTGATTAAAATTTGCATCACTAATAAGTGCCAAATTAATGTCTTATGACTCTTTATTTATTACACTGAAGAAGAAGCATTAACTTAGTATTATTGTACAAAATGTGTATCCTGATCTAAGTGTTAAAGATCTATCTCCCATACCCAAATGGAGGGTCATTCTATAAATAAATAACATGTTCTTAAAGATATGAAAGTCTTGGAAGACAAAAAAATAATAAATTAATCTAGACTAAAGGACATAAAAATGGCATGAAAGTTAATATAATGTGATGTGTAATCTTGGATTGAATATTTGTTCAGAAAATTCTAAGGGGCACATTTTTAAAAACATTTTTTGAAATAAATTTGAGTAAAATTTTGGAGTTTGCTGATTTTGATAGTTTTATTAAAATTATATAAAGAATATTTTATGTTAGGAAATACACATTACTGTGTTTAAGAAAAAGGTATCATGTTTGTAAACTATTCTCATGTGGATTTTAAAATAATGGTGATGGTGTACATATATGTATATCAATGTGTATACATACATACATGTGCATATATACTTGTGTATCAGAGAGAATGATAAGTCAAATGTGGGAAAATATTTTAATTTCTAATAGGACTATCTAAATGAATGAAGACTATTTGAGAGTTCTTTACATTTTCTTGCAAGTTTTCTATAAGTAAAATCTTATTTATATTTTTTAATTTATAAATAAGCCTTACTTATTTGTTTAGTTCAAATTTAATTTGCATTATTTAGTTGTTTAGCTCTAAGCATTATACGTGTAAGAATCAACTAATCCAGTAAAAGATGACAGTACAGCAGAAAATGTGTGATTTCCAAAGCAACAACAGCTATGAAAGAGAGTTTATACTTTAAGAATTGACAGCATTTTTTAAAATAAATTCTATTCATCGTCTAGACATATTTATTACTGAAATTCATTTCTTATTTGGGGATATCAAGAATCTTTATTTAGTGAAAAGAAGATGAAAAATGGAAAGGTTTGTTGCAATTTCAATAATGGGACCCAGTGAGTTAGTAGGACGGCTCTAAGGACTTTGAAACCTCCTTTCCAATGTAAACATTGCCTGGAGGAAATCACATCACACTAAAATTTGCCAGAATGTTATTAATGAAGGCTGTGTGCATTTCAGCCCAAATTAACTTTGACATTTATTTTACACACCCTAAAACTGATTCTCTGGCAATATCATCAGAGGGAAGGATTGTTTCTATGCACATGTAAATGAGACAAGCTAATTGCAAATCATGAGACTGTAGGAGAAAAGAAATATAAAGACTCTTACGCATAATATGAATTTTCAACATCATTTCAAAATATCTCAGATTCACAGTGCAAGAAATAGATTTAATTTCTATAACAGATTCTCAAAGTAATCATAAATCAAGCACTTATATTCAGGTTTTTAATGTGTCCTAATAATAAGCTCAGGATGGGAAATTAATGTTATCATCTTCTTACTAATTGTGCTATGTGAATATATCTATCATAGCTACATATATTTTTCAATTAATCACTTACTTAACACATTATTTGTCTCCTAAAAATATAAATGTGTTGATTGCAAGCACTTTTGTGTATAAATTAAAATTAATGTCAGGTTATAGTACCAAACATTGAAATATGAATAAAGTTCAACTATAAAATGAATCATTTATTTTTCTTTAGAATACTACATATTCATTTCTTTCTATATGTAATTAAAATTATATCTTCATATCTCTCATAAAATAAGATTCAGTTTGTTCTAATTTTGACAATGAATGAAAACATGGGACCACTTTTTTATTTATTTGTGTATTCATTTATTTATTTACTTGAAAACTCAAGTTATGAAAATAGTTTATCACTTTCTCATTTGCCTTTGCTTGTAAACCACATTGAGGATAACCTACAGAAGGAAATAACTTATATAATAACTATCTTTATTATCTTAAATCTGTTTTATGAACAACATTTGTATTTTTATAGACGATTGCTTTATTCTACAAAACATGACAGAGTCAAATTGCACTTACAATTTATTTTCCTTAATTTATCCTCTATTTTTTGCTCTATTTTAGGAAATAAGGTTAAAAAATGAGCTAGTCAATAAATGTAACATATTAAATCTCTAAGCAAAATGCAAAGAATAAAAATGGTTTTGTATTTTGGTAAGAAATGTATTACAAGCCATTCTCTCTCCCTTGCTCTTTCTTTTGGTATATGTATACTTATCTTCATGATTCAGAGATTAGTGCTTACTGAGTTATCATTGGTAACATAAACTAATAAGCCAAGATGGAAAATTGACAATAATCATGCTAATTAAATCAATTAAACTGGACACCTCAATATTCTCTCCTCATTCATATTAAATAGCAACTTAATTATTCAGTTGGTTGTCAGCATTAGTCACACCACTGAAAGAAACTTGGTTCTGACAACCTCTCCCAAAATACCACTACATGATGTGGACAAGCTCTATTTTGCTCCATGAAAACACTCTGCTCTATTTTCTGATACAAAGTTAGATAGTAAACCTGATCAGCATGTGCTTGAGCGTTGCAAAGTTGAGCTCACAGTATTTTTTTGGCATAAGAGTGATGGATAATGTCTAACACCAGCTGTCTTTTCAGCTGTGACCCGCCATCTAGCCTGTCAAATAGCTCAATCAAAAATATTAGTACAATGTGCTATTCCCTTCGCTGAGAGAAATGCCTCAAGTCACAAAGTCTTCCAATCCCCTCTGATGCTTTATATAAAGCTGTTTCATATCATATCTTCATCTCATATTCATCTTAGATATGGCATATTTAGATAAGGCTTGTGTTGATTGACATCAGACTCTTTTCACATTTTCTTTTTTCCTTACTAATTAGCAGAGTCCTTATATTATTTTACAGCTGTCACTACATTATCAAAGGGTCATGTTTATTATTGAGCCTAGATTCTTTATAAGTCTGTTTAGTTTTAGTTTTCAGGTATAATAGATATTTTTGTATAATTCTTTTTTTCTTGCTAATTTCGTTTCATGAAATAACTCTAAACAAATGTAAATATTTCCCAAAGTAGAGACTAGAACACTCAACTTGCTGTGGTATTTAACATGACTATCTCAATAAATACATAATGTGCATATAATCCATTTTTCAGTAGCTTCTCAAGCAGGAATGTATTTCCTCTGCCACTTATTACCCCATCTTTCAGACAATCCATCAGCAAAATGAAGCATTGAGTGTCATGCTTTATTGACGTTATATGATAAATATTATGAGCAAGGAAAGGCTATATTTTTAGCTTTTGCTGTACTTGTATTGGCAGTTATATTAAAAGTTAAGAGATATTATATTCATATGACAAAATAAAAAAGAACTGAACTTCTTGAATCAAATTGAATTAAAGGAATAAAGGAACCAAGTCTAGTAATGCAAATCAAATTTATCTACTTTTTACATAGGTGATTTGGAGCAGTGATTATCATATTTCCTTTTGTTTAAGGAACTTATTAAAAATACTTTATAAAGGATTTTACAACTCAAGTGTTAGTCACCTTTTCATGGCTGTGACCAAAATTCTTGACAGGCATGATTTAGAGGAGAAAAGGTTTACTTGGCTCAAGTTTGAGAGGTTTAGTCCATTGCCTTGCAGGAGGTGAGGCGGAGCTTCAAGGCTGTGGTGGAGGAAGCTCTGCTCATGGCTGAGTTTAGGAGGAAGAGAGACAAAGGAAGGGACCACAGGGACAATGAGGATTTCCGGGCATGTGCCCAGTGATCCACCTCCTCAGTCATGCCCCACCTGCCCACAGTTACCACCCACCCAATCTATTCATTCAAAATAGGAAGTACTGCTTAGATGATGTAATCTATCGAATCATTTCACCTCCAAACATTCCTGCATTGACACAAAAGCTTTGTGGAAGGGGAATGGATCTCATAACCAAACCATTAGAGCTCGCTTACCCAGAGATTTTGATTCTGTGTATTCACTAATTTATTTTCGTTCTATTTATTTCACACACATGGAAAATTATAGTTTTTTATACCCCTTAAAGGTACATCCATGTGATCTGTTCTAACCAATATGTGAAAAGCTGTACTCTGGATTGCAATATTTATTTGAGAGTGTTTTGGTCTCTCCTCACAGTAATTTGAGGGAGAGTTTCAGCCAACTTGCAAAGACCATACTGAACAGGCAGGAAGAGTAAAAATAATCTTTCTTTTTCATGTAACTATGATTGGGCATTGTGTGCCCAATCTTCAGAACAACTTGTGTGTCGTGATAACATGCCAGATGTAGTGTTAAAGTAAAATCCAGAACTTCAAAAGTCTCCCCAGTTATATGTTATGGCAGTGGCACATGAACAGAATTTCATGAAATATTACTGGCTTGGGCTATACTTTTAAAATTTTCAGGAATTTATATGAAATCTGACAATCACAGCTCTTTATCAGGTTCTATTATCAAAGTATTAGAGAAACTAACTTAACATTTCAGGTAAGATTTTTGTATTTATTGAATACCAGAAAGGAACTGTAAGATGTTCAGTTATTTTTTATTTTGTCAAAAGAATATAATTGCCTCCTTGTTTTTTAGAATTCCTGTTAATATAAGTAGAACAGAAATTGAAACATATTCCTTTTTGGTGAGCACACTCATTTTTGCATTGATTCCTCTCACTTAATCAATGCTCCATCATGTTTTGAAGCCCCATGTGTCAGATAAACTCTGTTACAATCTATGCAGGTGGTATAATGAACTAAGAAATTCACATGTCAAAAGCTTGCTTCAGTTTCAGAGGTGAATTAAATCCTATCTCATATGAGATCTAAACCACCTTACTAGTTACGAACTAAAGTTTGAGACCATTAGATGCTCTTGTAGTTTAATTGGTAGGAAGATCCAGTGATTTTGTGGCATGGCCTGACACAGTGTCTCTACTCTTTCTGGTGGTTTCATTTCATTGTAAATGAATGACACTTCAGTGGCCAGAAAGAAATAAAATAAAACTCCCTGAGTGTCTTCAGTATTTCTAGAAGACAATGTGGCCATCTCCAGTTGCAAAATATTAGGATTAGTTTTGTTGTTGTTTGTCTAGATAAAAATAATACTTTTTGAGAGAATTGAAAAGTAGTAGAGACAGCCAGAAATTAGATGTTTGCTTTCATTTATCCATAGGGGTTTTAAAATAGATGGAGATAAGCCAGAAATGATTGCTCTTTGAATATATGTACTGAGAATTCCACTTTCTCCAGGATTTTAAGCTTCAAATTATTTGCTCTGTAGCTCCTGTTAAAAGTTCACCAGGGAGAAAGTGTACCTATGATAAATGATGTATCTCATCTATATTCAGCCATCTGGTCTCTTCATTTCTACATTTCTATCACATTATATCACCATAAAGCAATGCACCTGAAACATATTATATGGTTTCCCATGTAGAGAACTTAACCAAATTCCCTCATAGTATGAGCCATCATTTTAATAAGTAATGAGTACCTGAAATTTCTCAGTTTCTGTCCTCTGCACCTCTCCAGCAAAAAGGATATAAATAACTTCATGAAAAGCTTTTCTGCCGTCCCAGAGTAGCTAACTAGTTCAGGAATTACCTTAGAGGCTGCTATGAGATGATGCTTTCCTGAATTCATCTTACAGCTCTACTAAAAGTTTCATTCCAGTCTTATGGGACATTCAATTTTATAAAACACATATGAAAGTTTATTTCATCCTAAAAATTCTTAAGGGAGGTAAGAAAACTTTTTCTTTCATTTATAAAATATTTATTGTTAGGGTCTAGGGTAAACACAACAGCTTATATATTCTCATGAAGAAGACAGACACTTTTGGAGGGAAAACACAGACCATAACAATAAATGATATGCAAATATATATTGCAGGAGATTGAAAATAACTGGGAAAAATCAAAATATTAGAGAGTCCACAGGGGAATGGTGAAATTTGATACTGTTGTCTAATTCAAGCCTTCAGGTGCATTTCACTAGTGAAGAAAAGGAGATCTCCCAAATTGTAAATATTTTAAAGGGGGAAAAAAATAAAGGAATGCAATTTTTGAAGTTATCTGTTTCAAATATAGAGAAAAGTTTGGCAACTGCTAAGACCTACTTAAACATAACCCAAAATTTCTTTTGTCCTCCTCTATTAGATTACTTTCTTTTACACGATTGTTCTGTACTTCAAAGCTATACTTTTTCCGAACCCTTTTCCCCTCCTCTTTAGAGCCCTATAATGAGGCCTGTTAAAACCAAAACCTGCAATAGTTTCAAAGATAAGCTCTCTAAGATGGTATTCAATAAGCAGGGCAGTTTAATTGTTATGCAATTGTTCAACAATGAAAAAAAAATAAGGTTTCTATCCCCACCATCAGACTGAACGTTGCCTTTATACAAACACCCATTTCTGAACATAGGTTGATCCACTGACACTTCTGATCCTCAGAAACCCAGCCCTGAACAGCGCTGAAGCGTGAGACCCGAGCGTGAGGGCGGGGGTACAGATCAACCGCTGAGCGTTTGCTCCTAGCACTGGGACCCATGGGTGCAGGATAGGCTGGGATCTTCGTGCTCTCTACTTCCTCTCCTATGGCTACTCTCAAAAAGAATTTTGAAAATTTCCCTCGGATTGGTATAATATGGCTCTCATTTAAAAGATTTCATGACCAGACTTTCTGTTGAAGGGAAACATTTTTATTTGTCTTCAACTGACATAATTTTCAAAGAAGAACTTCGTTTGTTTCATTTTTCCTTCAAAACTATGGTGGGCACAAGCTAGCAACATTTTATTATCCTTATTCTGAAATAAAATCTGGTAGGTAAATGGACCTTTGAACATGCCAAATGTTCAGCAATTCAATGTTCAGAGCTTTTTTAATACTACAGTATAGGCATATAACTGTACAGCAATAATAATCCCTTAACTAAATATACCAATTCCTAGTTCACCAAACCGTCTGTGGTCTCACGGGAGTCGAAGAAAGGAGATGGTTACCGTGACATCATTGCTATTATTTAAATTAAACTGCTTTGGGAGAACATAATTGTTAATAAAAGCCTTCTTTTCCACGCCCCTCAAGGTTCCCTTCCCCCTTTGGCATTTTTGACGTGCCGTTCTGGATGAATGTAAGCAGAATTATGTGGAGACTAGTAGCTTACTATATAACTACCATGTTGCACCTGCAGGTTAGCAAGGAAAAGCAGAGGAAATTTGCTATATTTAGAGATAGTTGTTTGAGAAATATATACTCATTAGATACTGATGTTCAAAGTTTTTCTCTTCCTAAATGTGTGTGTGTGTGTACGCAGAGAGTTTTATATGGGTTATATGAACCCTCTGTAGTGTCCGTGTTTGTACATTAAAGACTGCCATGTAATCATTCCAGGGGGTTGGTTTAATGCATTTAACAGAGAACTAATGGGTCTTCTACGTCGAAAAGCATGCTCCTATTTTTAATCCCGTCACGTATTGAAGCGGTTTTGTGTGAGTCTGAGGCGTCCACCTTTATTCATAGTAGATGCTCTTGTTCAAGAAATCATTCCAACCACTTTGGGTTCCCTATCATTGCTAAAATGCCCCCCTTACTTCTCTGCTACTATTTTTTCTTTATTATTTAGCCTATATCCGTCATACTTAACAAAAATAAATAATCCTTGCTGCCCAGAAATTCAGTTGAAATGATCCGGTGAGCTCTCGCCTTGGTCCTTACTTCGAAATGTAATTTCAAATACTGAATATGATAGGACTTGGTCGTTGATCAAGCTGCAGGAGACCGAAGCTATTTTTTCGTGCCGGATTTTACCTTCTTTCTTGCCTGGAGCGTGCGCTCTGCACACGCGCGTGCGCGCGCGCGCGCGCGCGCACACACACACACACACACACACACACACAAACACACACAGAGAATTCCGTAAAAAGAAGCTGGGTGAGGGTGTCCCAATGTGAACTGAGACGCTGGGCTCAGGCTGAACCTGGGCAGTAGGGAAGCCGCTGGTGATTGGCGCCAGCACCAGGGGCTAAGGCTGAGGGTGGCCCGCGGCCTGGGTGAGTACGCGCGGAAGCAGTGCGGGCCTCCCGCGCTTGTCTGATGCTGGAGAGGATGGCCAGGCTCCCGGGAATGAAATCAAAGTTCCGTAGAGCTCAGAACCCCTAGACAGCAACCTTGTCGGGGCGAAGTGCCCTGTTCAGTTTGAGCTCGCTCGTGGAGCGGGCTCCAGCGCTGGGTCTACCGGGGAAGAAGCCCACGAAAGGGGTCCCGCGGCGTTAGCTTTTGTACCGCCCCGCCTTGGCTAGCCGCGAGCTGACGCACGGGCTCCCCCGGGACGCAGGGGGCGTCGCACTGCAGCTGGGTGGGGAGCAATTTATTCCTCGCGGTCCCATCCCAGCAGATCTACGGTTACTCCACCCTACCCCTCCCATCCCTCCTCCTCCTCTCTACCGACGCCCGCACTACCTTCAGATTCTCCACCTCCCCTTCATCCTCCATCCCCCTTCTCTCTCACACTCTTCTCTCTCTCCCCTTTCTCTCCTCCCTCCTCCAATCCCTCTCTTTCTCTCCTCCCTCTCCTCTCTGAATGAGCAAGCTTTTGCTTCTAAAAGTCACAATGAGAGAGAGAGAGAGAGAGAGAGAGAGAGAGAGAGAGAGAGAGAGGAGGAGCCGAAAGCCGGAGGGAAATCTGGCACTACGTCTGAGAGAAGAAACTTGATGCTTCTGGGCCACCATTTGCCAGGGCCTCGCTGGAGGTAAGTACACTGAGGGCCCGCAGAGTTCGATACCTGGCAGGGTTCGGTCCTCGCCCAAAGCCGAGAGACCGCTACCCCGCGTATTCAAATAGTGAGGAAAATGTGAATGGGGTGCGGGTGGGAGGAGAGCTCCAGCCCAAGGGTCAGTGGGGACGGTGTGGGGTGGAGAGGATGCTAGACGCCTGGGAATCTGAACCTCCGGCTGGTGCCTTAGACAGCTTGTGCCTTCAGAGTCCTGAACAAGCGACTTCGGGGGCTTCTCGCTATCTGATTTCCCTCTCCCTGCTCAGAGTTCGACAGCTCTCCTCCTTACACATCCGCGTGCAAATAGCTCCTACTCGGTCATGAAGTGAGAACGTGCACCTCTCTCAAATCTCGAAAAGGGAAAGTTTGGCAAGGTGGGGGCTTCGCAACTCTGCCATGGAACCTAAACTAGGAACCTAAATTTGCACAGAAAATTGATAGCTCCCCCCCAACCTTTCACCCCTTTAAAAACATTGACTTTAATGAAAAATTACATGTAGTAGAAAAGATTATTGGATTACCATGTCTGATCAGCTGCTGCTGACCTACCAATAAGCGTTTTAAACACACACGCACATTTGTGCGACCCCCCCCCCGCGCGCTCACACACGCGCGCGCAACACACACACACACACACACACACACACACACACGGGGCGGGAGGGCTGTGTGCAAAGAGTAAGGATGTCGTAAGTTACCAAGAATTCAGAGGGAGTCACAGGGTTTTTAAATGTGTAAAGGCTGTGTACGTGTCCTCCATGTGTACAGAGAACAGAGGGAGGGGGGCAGAAGGAACACGAGTTGGCTGGGCGTTTTCTCTGTGCCTGTGTGTTTCGTGTGTTGTCAGCTGGCTCTGGTTTCTAAGCGCTGAACGTTGCCAAAGGCGGGGGCCAGAATCCACCATCCACCTCGGCACCCTAGTGGCGAAACAGGACTCATTTGTTTGGTGCAGAGCGGTGTCGACCTAGAAGAGACTGAAGTGTAGTTAGGTCGGCCCCCTGCCATCCATTACACCTGCGGCAGATGGCTCTAGTGGTAGAATGGTTTTGTTTTCCGTGATCAAGAAGGGAGGAGGGGGAAACGAGAGCCTCGCCCCACTCAAAAGTATTCATAAAGAGCCAGAGAAACGAAAGAAGCCATATTCGTACCATCAAAAGCAATAATGTTGCCGCTGTCTGTGAGTGAACCTGGACATGTTAGTGACCTTGGTGCCTGGTCCCAACTGATGACATGGCAGGATTTTAGGACAAATATTTTTCAATTTTTTAAAAATAAAATGTCTTCCACCACCACCCCCTACCAATCTCCAGATGCACACAGGTGTCCTTGGAGCTCTACTCCCTGAAGTCAAACATCAGTAAGCCTCTGCAGATTTCACTGAGGCTAAAAAGGAGGCCACTCCAAAGGCAGGGAGTCTGTCTCCCCAAAAGCTTCCTTCAACCAGATTTCGAGCGTCCATACACTAGTGCTTCCTCCCTGGACAACCACCTAACTGAGGATTTAGTCAGGTTTCAAATTTATCCATTTCATTTTCACACACAATCATGTGCCTTTCTGATCAATATTCCCTTTCTTGTATCCCTTCCTTCCTTCATGCTACTCAACAAGCAGGAAAGGAAGTACACACACCCTCCACAGCAAGCCCAGACCCAGGGAGGGCAGGTGTGACAAAGGACACAGATGTAGTCTAATGACAGTTCAACCTGTTTTAATTTTTAAATTCTCTTGCTAAATAAGAGAAATTAAAAGATTTTAATGTCAAAGGAGACCTAATTAGACCGAAAAGCCTTGTTTCCATCCTTATTTCACACACTCAATTACTATAGTAACCATATATTCTCTATATATACTCATATTTGTATAGAGAATATATACTCATTTTTTGGTGAAATAAGAAACCATTCCACTGACCTAATTTTATATTCTAAATCAAGAACATTGCTTTAACAAGGGCTTAGAACACTAATGCTTTGGGAGTGATTAGCATGCAGAGAAATTCTGCCATTTTTGATACACAAATTCTATTTTCTATATTCTTTAATGCCAAATGTCAAATCAACAATTTTTAAAGTCAAACCATGAGAAATCATTCTAGCTAAGATTTTGGAATGACAAATAAAAATACATTCCAAAAATTCAAAAGGAAAGGAAAAATTCAACATTTTTCAAGATGCTTTCAATTTCAAACAAACCTTTGAAATGGGTTTGGTTGATGGCTGCTTGTTGCATGCCCAGTGTAATTTAGTTTTTCTGTAGTAATTTTCCTTTCCTATGAAGGTTTTCATTTTTCAAGGAGAAAGTTGACTATGATATGCAGTGGTGTGCAGAAGTCATTGAAATAAATGCCAATTTTATTCATTATTAGTACTACAGGTTTATTTACCCATCATAGAAACTGCTAAGGGTCTGTCCTAGTATATGAATTCATGTATTATCAGAACACATTTGGATCCACTAGCATGATTTTTTTAAAAGAAAAAATACATATGAAGCTGGATTGAGGAACAGACTTCTTGAGTCTTTTAGAGGTATTTTGTTTTAGCAATAAAAGAAGAAGAGCAATGATATAAAACTCTTGACTTTTAGGGTCACTAAGAGCTTCTAATTTTATTTAAATAAAATACAATTAGTAGACTTATGCAATTGTAGAGAGGAAAACAAAAATTTAGTCCTAGTAAGGTTTTCCCCCACACACTCCTACTCAAAACACTTTATAATCTAGTTCAACAGTATCTAAAGCTAAGTAAAATAATTTCCAAGATGAACTCTTGAACTTTGAATGAAAAGTTGCTTTTTTCCTAAATTCTGGGATTTATTAATGAGTAATATTTTAAATGGAAATCTAAAGGATTCAGACTAATCCAAATACTCCAATCTTTTGAGGGAAATGAATGTTTTAATATTTGAGCAATTTAATATCAGAATCACTCAAGCAGGTTTCTGAGGCCTAACCAAGCCTCAGAGATTGGCACAGGAAAAGGTATAATAGGGGACTCAGGGACCCTGAGGTCCCTCTCTTCTCCAACTCATACTAGGACCACCTACAAGACACCTTCTTTCATATAAAATGGCCATTTGTTTTTACAGATAAGACTCAGAAGACTAAGTAAATCTGGAATACACGAATTGGTTTCTTTCCATCCTCATCCTTGCTAGGTTTTCCCCAGGACTTGTCTATCATCCTTTCTAACCCTCTCCTATACGAAAGGCATTCAGTAGGATATGTGTATGTGTACATACACAATTGATAAATAGTTAGAAAATACACTTTGATATATATCCTACACACACACACACACACACACACACACACACACACAGAGTCAGGTCTCGAAAATATCCCCAACACTCCAAATTTGCCTTTACTTTAGGAGTAATTAATGAGATCATAATTCTTAAAGAATAGCTGCCAAATCCCAATCCCTGGAGGTAGTGAGAAACGCTAAAAGTGCCCTAAACTGGCCCGTGGGAGGACTCAACCAATTCACAAGCCTGGTGCCCTCGACATTTGTGAAGATAGCGTCTTTAGTCAGTGCTGCCATGGGATGGTGGCGAAGAGGCCTGGGTCATGAACCCAAGGAAATCAGATCTCCAACTTATGCAAGGGTCTCATAAAATCAAGGGATAGTGGCCAACTGCATCTGTAGGTTTCTCCAATTCTGAAGAAAGGACCCCCTGCTAGATGGCATGTGTGTGCGCATTATGTTCAGCCCCATTGTACAGTTCCCTTAGGGAGTTCCTAAAATTTGACGCTTTGCCTTTTCTGGGGTGAGCAAAGCCTGGGTAGGTCCTGAGAGCCTTGGGCACAGGTCCCCACAGCCTCCCAGGTCTGTATGGCCTGGCATCTGCCACCCAGGGTCGCCCCCGACGGCCCAGGCGCGGTGCACATGAGACCAGTAGGTGTCGCTGTTTCCCCGCTGGCTGGAGCCAGGAGCCCCGCTCTGGCCCCCAGCACCACTCAGCACACCGCGCCGGGTGGGTTCATGACCCACTAGAGCTCAGGAGTCAGGGCCGTTCCCTCCACCCACCTTCTAGGAATTGTGCCCTTGCTCACCTGGCCACGACCGCAGCGACATTAGTCGGCCTAAGGCAGTGCCTTCGGAGGGGGAGAGAGAGAGGCGCTTCTGTTGGGGAGAAACGCTGCCCCCGACGGAAGCGGCTCAAAACAGGCTTCTTTAGCGGGAAACCTCTCTCCCTCTTTTCTCTTCACGTGCCACGGGCGACGGTGGGGTAATGAGCACATCCTAGTAACCCCCCCCCCCAGCTGGGGAATTCGACTTGGGTTCTACATTGGCTTCAAAAAAAAAAAAAAAAGAGGTTGAAATCCTAGCTTCGTGGGAGCTAGTCACAGTAAGGGTGGATTGTTTTCAATATTCTTGCCCCAAAAATGTAAAAATAAATAAAAGAAGAAAAAAGATAGAAGCCGGGGCCTGGGTGCATGCGTAAGATACATACCATGTTGTACACACGTATGCAGGTTGAGATGTCGGGTAACTGTGACTGCAGCCCCCTCCCTGAACCAGGAAGGAGTCAGCAATTGGAATGTGGTGGTCTTCCCCCAAAGCATTGCTCTCCAAGTATTAATCCCCTTTGGAAGAAATCTAGCGGTCAGCAACTCTTTGGAATCTGTATTAAAATTCTAGGTATTGATACTTCTTTGGCGTCCTGCGGCTCCCTTCTTTTGGCCTCAGTATGCCGCATAAGAGATTATTAATCAGTGGCGTTCTCTTTGTGTGTGTTTCAAAAGGAGGGCGTTTGGCTTATGAATACCGAGAGGGATATTTACAATGGATACATTCTATAGATGACTGGAAATTTTATTATGATTTTGATTGTTTTGTATAGGGAAATGAGTGCTATGACTCGAAGATAGGGAGGAGGAGGCGGCACTGAACACGCTAAATTCATAAGCTCTTGTTATGCAAAACAGAACTGCCTATGTATTTAAGCTAACGTTTAAAATATTATGTTCAGTCAAAAATTTGCAGTAATTTTTTAAAGACCCCCACTTTAAGTGTATTTTTGGTAAAAGTAATATATTCGTAAAGAGGAAAAGCAAAACATATCAAACTAGGGGGGGTAATCTCAATGTCCACACTATATTGGAATACATTTTTATTTTCTGGATTCTGGGCCTCTATTTAACTATTTCTGAGGATATTCTTGCATAAGTCTAAGTTTTTAAAGGCAAGCCTTAATTTTTAACGGGAGGTGGCCAATATCATTTTTGAATGTCATGCCTTTTACTTCGTTTCATAAAATCAGCTCCTTTCTGTTAAGTTCTGTCTGTTACACAGTTCTAAATAATTATTTCTGATTGAGATGGCAAACTAATCATTGGGTGACGTGGAGGGACTGACTCGTATAATTGGAGTTGTGAAGTTCAGTGAGGTGATATTTTTAGCTTAAAAAGTCCAGATTCAGATATTTAGGTATTTCTCTTTCTCCCATCATTTCCCACCTCGTCCCCATTTCACTCTCTCGCTCCCTTTTCTTTTCTCTCCTGTCTTCCCTCTCCCCTCTACCGTGCCACTCCTCCTTTCTTTTCTCTCCTCTCTTTTCTCTCCCTCTCTCTTTTCTAATTTATTGTCTGATTCTATCAGTCAAGTTAATATAAAAGTAGCAAGTGGGAGGCCCAGCACCCTTATCTAGCCCTCTCCCCTGCGCGCGCAGGGCACTTTAGGGAGGTGTCGGTCGCTGCCAGCTACTGGCCAAAGTGTTGGCCTTTGGTGCAGGACACGCAGCTTGCGGGGTAGTTGGGGTCTGCTCCGGTTGCGGGGCTTATTCAAATACCGCCCGCTGCTGCTGTGATTCGCAGGGACTCGGCCTCCATATGGTAATGTGGGGCGGGGTGTGGGAGGCGCAGAGGGGAGGGGAGAAGAGGATGGGGGTGAGGGCTGGTGGGAGGGGGCTCCGGCACCGCACCGCACGCTCGGATGCTGGGCTGGACAGAGCACCCGGACCCGCGGCAGCGGCGGCAGTGGCGCTACCCACCCTCTGCCACAACATCCATCAAGCCAGCGAGCCACCAAACCACGGGCCCTCGGGGTAAGCCACAGCGCGCACACGGCAGCGACGGTGACGATTCACACGCTTCGGGTTACTACCATGCGCCAATAAGGGAGATTAGAAACAGAAAAGGAGATTACAGAGAGATGAGAGATAAGAGATGTACCTCCCTGTGTCCCTTGTCACACAGCGCGCGCGTGCACACACGCATCTGTACACACATGCATGTTCAGACAGCCGTACCTGCACATATTCCTTGCTACTGCCATCTAAATATATGCACCGACACTCTATGTTCTGCAACGTGGCCGGTGTGTCTGTCCTGCTCATGCATAGAGGCGGGCAGGTACATGCTAGAGTCCCGGCAGGAACAAACAGCCTCACACAATTTGATTGTTGCCAAACTCAGAGAGACATTAAGTCTGCCGAATTGTTTCACTGAGCCAGGTGCACCCCCCCCCCACCAGTAAACCAGTAATTCTGTAAGCAGTTGTGGACTCCTGCAATTATTCACAAAATATGCTGAAAATATATTTTAGGAAATGTAATTTTGCTATATATAGATGGCAAGGTAAGGGCGAATGTGAAAGATGAATGTGTTTGCATTTTTTAGTGTTTTACACGAAGCTATCTGACCACTTTTTATTGGGTGACATATCATATGAGCACTTTGGTGTAGGCTTGGAAAAACTACAGCTTGAGGTAAGGCTGGAAATGCCATAAGAATTAAGGTGGCTAAAAATGGATGCTGGAGAGTCCAGCATGAAAGATGGCATACAGCTGTAGGTTTCAAATGGGGAAAATACATGTGAATATTTACACATAAAAGCCATTGGGGAGGGCTGAGTCTCGCCCTGAGTATCTGTGCAGGTAAGTCATTCATAAGAAAACTAATTACCTGTGCATGTACTTGGACTTGTCTAATTTAATAAGCTGCATGTGTGCATATTTTCTGTTCTTTGTGGCTAAGCAATTATGAATTTGAGTCTTTTCATATGATAGCATTGGGGGAATTCTTAATGTGATATACATATGCATATATACATACACACATACATACACACACATACACATACATACAAAAGTCATCATGCTGAATAGCTATATAGCCAGGAAGGAAAATCCCATCCTCTAAACGAGACTACTATTGCTTGAAATCCAACTCAAGGCCTGTATATTTTAGGGCAGAACAAATGACTTAACATAGTCAACTGTTTTGTTTGTGTATTTGTTTTCATTTCAAACTCAGGAATTAAGGATGCTTTTCAATCAAGATAGTGTGCTTCCATATTAAAATAAAAATGAAATTTGGTAAATTTTGAATGCAGCAGATATGATACAACATACAACATGGTTGAAAATGTCTTCCTTGCAGAAGGCTGTCCATTGCTGTGTCTACACATTTTAAAATATATTTTAAAAATAATAAATGCTAGAAAGCAATAGGGCAGTGAATACCGCATCTCTAATCAGCACAAAAATTCCTTAGAATCATTAAAATCACTTCATTTATACATAGATTATCTCAAATGCACTGTCCTGAACTGTATTTCTGCTATATGAAGTTAATTAGACAATCAAACTTTGAGCTTTGAATGATGGGACCTATAGTCAATGGAGGGGTATGTCAGGAAAGAAAAAAAAATGTGTCTTTTCTTTTATGACCAAACTACAGCTGGCATTGCATACATGACAGATGTGCATATCTGTAACCTTAAATAAACAGAAGCAGGGAGGCAACTGTTGTATATTATCTAGCAAAAGACAGCAGCAGACACTCGCCAAAAAAAAAAAAGAAAATTAAAAAAATACAGACAGGGACAACACAGACAGACAGACATAAAAAATAGCAACAAAAAGGGGGAGGGGAATCAATAAAATGATACAACCTGAAATTTTCACAAATTAAAAATGCAAATATATCTTTACATATGCATCAGTATTAAAAATAATACACGCTGGAACCAACAGGAGCGGGTGTAGGAAGAGGAGGAGGAGGAGGAGAGGAGGAGGAGGAGAGGAGGAGGAGGAGGAGGAAAGAATGGAGGCGCCGCGGAGCCCTGATTATGCATGGGCTGGAGCTGCCTCCTCTAACCTGTTCTTCTCCGAGCCGGGCAGCCGGCGGTCCTCAGCCGCCCACAGAACAGGAGCCGAAACAACCGTTCCCGAAGGCTACAGTGTTTATTTTTCTCTTTTGGGGGTTTTGGCGGTTGTTTCAGGGGCTCGCCAACCGGCCCCTTTAATTAAAAGCTTCAATAAAAGGCGATCGCGCCAGGAATGCACTCGCTCCTCTTCGCGCAGGATTTGCATATTTTTTAATGCCCTAATTTCCTTGATGTATGTAAATGTAGCCGGACGTAGAGGCAGACAGGGAGCTGACGTCAATGGACGTGACCTTGCAGCTAAACCTTGAACGTGAAGCCGGGATGGGGGAAAACACGGAGCGGCAGCCGGCGGAGCCCGCAAGCACCGGCGGCGGCAGCGGCGACCTAGCCCAGGCTCGAGGTGCCAATAGGGCCGGTACCAGCCTCAGGGGAGGACGAACCGCTGCATTCTTTCCGCATCGCGCGGTTCACAGCCTTGCCAGCCTTCCCGCCATGCCGGCGTACTCTGGTCCTGCGCCTAGAGCCCCACTACATACACATTCTTTTGCTCTACTCAGAAGAACAACACACCCCAACAACAAACGAAAACAACAGATAGCAAACCAAACGAATCCCCAAGTGTTTTAGACCATTGCTTGGGTAGCTTATCAGGAAGAAGACTCTGACAATGGAATATGATTTAATTTTTTTCCTTCTCTCCACAAGAAGAGGAGGGGGAGACAACAGACAACAGCAAATCACTCCTAAAACACTATAAGCTACACATGTTCTCAGTAGGGAGAGTTAAACTGCCCAGCCGACTGGTGTGGGCGTCTCGTTTTGGCATCTATTTACCTGTTCACCTCATTATGCGCGTCGGCTTCGTAACAGTAGTGCCAGGAGCGCGCGTTTTAATGTGATGGGAGTGTCATACGTGTGTGTGTGTGTGTGTGTGTGAGCGCGCGCTCTCTCGCGCGCGCTCACGTGTTGGGAGGTGCTTGTGTTGGTGAGATATGCACTGTGAGATGATAGATCAGTATCTTTCCAACGCCACATCTGGGACTTAGCTGCGGAGCTATCTAGGCCAGAGTTTCTAGGCTGGGGTTCGAGTTCATCCCATTGAAAGGGGAGGCCCCCAAAAGGCTTTCCTTGAACAGCCGGGTCATTCCTACTGCTTTGTCTGGGGAAGGAAACTCGAAGTGCGAGCTATTTCAAGACCGCTGCCTTGATGGATTTGGCCTGGTGTTTTTCACTAGGGGCTCGGCAGTCTCGGCGCAGAGATAGTGGCTCTTGGAGATGCAGCTAGGAGACCTTCTGCTCCCCTCCTTGCGCGACGTGCACTAGCGTCAGCGTGCCCGCGCACCGGGCGGGGGCCGCTGGTAATTCCTGGTGCATACTGGCCCCTCCCTGTTTCGCCAGCCTCTTCCTCGTAGCTAAGACTTGGTCTTCTGCGTCTTCTGGTCCCTTGTTTAAAGCCGCAGGCAGTCTAGGAAGGGGCGCCAAATGCCGCGATGTTGACCTGCCCTCGGCCGCCAAGGCTGCGGTTTTCTAGTTCCACCTTGCAGCCTCAGCTTTGTTTTCTTAATGAGCTCGTGGCCACGGGACCCCACGCCTGCTAGGGGAGTGTGTGCGTGTGCGCGGGGAATGGGTGCGCGCAGCGGGCAGGGGGCCATCCCGCCAAGGACAAGCTGGGGTATCTGTCCTCCCGCTGCACTTGGCGGGAAAGCTGGGGGCCCGCCGGTAGGGCCGTGTGCCCTCACTCTCTTTACTACCTTTTCTCTTCCCCCAACTGCGGGCTGTATTTACATACGGGCTACTTGTCTGAATTTTTACAGCGCTCCCTCCCTTCTCCCCACCTTTCGGCCCCTGGTCGCACGCGCGCAAGCTCAGAACAACCGCCCCAGCGTGCAAACACTCGCTGTAGGCTTCGGACGGCCCAGGGGGCGCGCAACTGGGCCCAGGGGGCGCGCAACTGGGCCCAGGGGGCGCACAGCAGTCAGCGGGTTGGATTCCTGCACCATTTTCCCGCCACCGTCCCCCACGCCCACACCCCTGACGGCCTCCCGTTAGTGTTGCAGGAAGCCCTCCCTGAAAGCCCCCACCCTTTCTGCACACTTCCATCCCCACCCTCTCACATCTCTGTCTGTCCCTGGAAAAGGAACGCGCGCGCGGGCGCGCGTGTATACACACACACACACACACACACACACACACACGCTTTTTCTTCCTCAAATAGATAACCCCTATGGCGCGTCGTTGGTACCTTTTGAATAGCATAGGAGTTTAGAGAATAAAAATCCTTATAATGTATTGCTTGTCTTTAGCCAAACTCTTTTAACACCCACAACAAAAAGGGGGAGGAGAGGCGAAGGGGACTTGAACCAAAAGACCTTTCTTTAAAAAAAAAAAAAGTCTGCAAGTCAAAAGGTCATTCTCCAAGTTTGTAAATAAAATTGCAAAGGGAGCCCTTTAAGGAGTGGAAAGAGGAAGGAAGGTAAAAAGCCTGCAAGTTACACAAAATGCTGCATTGGAAAAACAAGACTGGGCGATTCTTTAAAAAAAAAAAAAGAAATGTGTCTTAAGAAACCAACAAGGGAAAAATTTAGGGGAAAAAAATAATAGTAAAAAGTAGAAAAGGCAAAAGAAGTTTCTAAAGAAATGTGTGCTTTGCATCCTACAATAGGAAAATGTAGCCATTGCCCTCCTTCAGACGAGACATTTCTAATTTGTTCCGTCTGTCAGGAGGGGACTATGAGAGGTTTGGGTGCAAATTCATTACCTCTGGCAACGCAGAACGTAGTGTGGGGACTGAAAAAGACCGTGGCAATGGATGAACAATAGGGCTTCAGTTCATTAGTAACAAAAGCAGTGGGGAAATTGGTTGAGTTTAAGAGCACGTCCTCCTCGGCAGAGGGGGCTGGACTAGACCTTGGACAGCCCCCCAAAAAACTTGCCGAGCCTCGCACACACCACTTCACTCTCCACTCCGAGGCTCAGGGAGCAAGTGCCTGGCGTGGGGGGGAAAAGTTGGCTTTTTATCCTTCTTGGTCTTTTGAGCCCTGCTCTCCCCAGAAGGGAAGACCCGTTTAAACTATTTTAGACGCAATCAAGCAAGGATCACTATGTGGAATTGAGCGGCAGTTTTAAATGTGTTTAGGAGAGGAATGATATGAATTTTTTTTCTTTCCCTTTTTCTTTCTTTCTTCTTCTTCTTCTTCTTCTTTTTTTTTTTTACTTTTTTTTTTTTTTTTTTTTGGAGACGCGGAAAGGAGCCTGTTGGTGTGCTGCGGCCACACTGTGACTGGATCTTGTCTTCTGTCTGGCGCCTCGATTTCTGTCCGGCTGGATTTGAGGGGCAACACTGCCTGGCACAGGGAGATCAAGTGAGTATCAAGGCGGCCCTCAGGCTGCAGCTCCGCCCGCGTTGTCAGCAGTGCCCGCCGCGGCCCAGAGTCAGCACTCCTCACCTCGCCCGCTAGCCGGTGCCCGCAGAGGCCGCCGCGGGCCGCTCCGAGCGCCAGTCCGGGCCTTTGCTTCAGCTAATTGATTGTGTGCCTCTGATGCCAAACCTGTTGATCTTATGAGTTGTCTGAGCCAGGATGGTTAATTATCCACGGGTCTGACTCCCAATTGCAAAAAGATGCCAGGAACATTTCACATTGTAAAAGGGAAATTTGTACGTAATTTTGTGTGTGTGGTGATGGGACGTTGCCCTCTTCAATCTATAGAGAAATACGATTGTATTTTGCGTTCCTGGATTCCGGGTTCGCATGTTGAATAATTCGCCTCCTTTTAACGCCCCAAAGTTGCAATTACCCGGCAGTGAAGCCAGGGTCTGATTTCAATCCTGTTGGAAAACTTGAGTACAGTAGCTAATTCGATTTTACGGCTTTCCTCTTCCTTTTTCTTTTTGCCTTTTGGATTTGGGGAGGCGAAAGGCCGCTTTACAGGGTTATCCCAAGTTCAGCTTCATCAAGATGCAACCTTCCTGGTTAGTTATTGGGACTTGGAGCGGTTCCTTCTGACGCTTCTGGCATCCTAGCGAAGCAAGGTCTTAGCGGTTTTCCCAGGGCCCAGATCCAGCTGGGGAAGGCAAGACCTCCTTCCCGTGGCCTGGAATTATCTGCGGAAACCCAGGGCTCTGGGAACCTGAGCAATGTGTTTGCTTTAGAGTCTGCGGCGTTTTCTCTTGCAAATGTACCCGCAGTGTTTGAATGGGGGACTGTCTCCAGGGGTCAGGGCAGCGGTGGAATTGATCAGAAGTTAGACCGGAGGCCCTGTCAAGTCACGGCCACGGCTGGGGGGCCTCTTTGGAGCTCTGGCTGCCTTGGGCCCAGAACTACGGAGTCGGATTCAGTTTCCTCCCACTCCTGGTGCCACATTTACCTGCCACCCTCCTTCTCCACCTTGGCACCAGTAATTAGGGTTCTGTTTCAGGAATGAGCTACTAGAGTCACTGAACTAGTGCAGTACTTTCATTTTGCAAAACCAATAGCCCCACCCCACCAATCCAGACTACAATAAGCATTTAAAAAATAATAAAAGCAACCTATATTCAAGCGTGTAAGACTTCCTGAATATTGGATCTTGGGGGGATGGGAGAAGGGAATTTTAAAAATCCACCACTTTACAGCAATCAGGTTTTACATTATTCATTGATTTACTGAAGGAAAGAGCCAATCAGGAACCGTAGATATGAATGCACATCTCACTGTTCTGTGGCTTTACAGTAAACTATTTGCATCTTTCTAATGGATTAGACATTTATCCAGGGATTCCTATTGTTTGAAAGGCCTGGAATTCAATCCCTCAAACATTTAGAAAATAAGATTGTAGTCTAGTATTAAAATCTTTACATAGAAGGACTCTCTCTCCTTTTTTGTATGGCAGATTGCAAGGTTCAAATCCTTCATGTTTCTTAAGTCTCTCTTCCAAGTTAAAAAATAAAAGGAGAAAGAAAAAAATAATTTCCTAAACCCCTCCAGATTCTGCATATTTTGCATTCCCATTATCATGCATGTCTCCATTTAAATGCAAATTAGCATATTTAACCCTGTGGATGCTGAGGCCCTGGTTACACTGTACTGGGATTTTATGGACTCTCTTGGCATTTTAAGGATTCAGGGTAATTGTAATACTTTAAATGAAGCCATATCTAGATATGATTATATATATATATATATATGTATATATATTTGTATGTGTATATACATATATATAAACTGTGATCATTTGTTTTCTTGACTGTTTTTCAGATGAGACTGCAAAGAAGCATAAAATGAATAGACTATCTAACCAACCAAAGGTAATTCTAAAATTTACATTCCAGAAAATGAAAGTGATATACAAAATCAAAACAGAATATAATTTACTGATGTCAGGCCTGCAGTGTATTGCATATCTCCCAATGCAATAGATAGAATTCCAGAAAATCTAAGTTTCTGTATGTTCAGTTCTTTCCCCTGTAAGGAGCCTTTGTATATCATATATCAAGCATAACACTAGCATAATCTGTAACTGCCTATAAAGAGAAATTTGGGTTACAGAAGAAATAATATAGTACTTTTATTAGAAAATAAGGCAGTCAGAAACCTTATGTGAACTACACAAGTGGGTGTAAATTAAATGACTTTATTAAAAAAATGGTAGTCTTGGCTGTGTTAGGGGACTGTGGGTTACATACATAAGAATCATACAACCCAAGTATTTTAAAGGGATTTGGTGGTAGGCCACTACTTTATGTACTATGCAGTAGTATGAATAGATATTCTGTTCAATATCAGAGATGTTCTAATATTGGTGGCCAACTGATGTATCTGAATTTATGGAATAGCATAATACTGATCCAGATACATGCAAAATCATAACATTTTAGTTTAAACTTAAGCAGAGATTGTTTATTCCCAAGTAAAACAGGATGTTTCAATTCATGTTTCAGCCATCTGGAGATCTATAAAAAGATTAGAAAACAAGCATACAATCACGTCCTAATCTACTAGCTATTAATGGGAATTTATTAGAGAATGAATAGGCAAGCCATTTGAATTCAGTATATCCTTCAATATGTAGATTTCAAAATGAGTATTCTGTACTCAATAGCTCTTTGAAAACAAAAATGTCTGATTTAAAAACATGAAGGTGTTAACAGTTGCTCTTAACAACATGTGACAGACATTGCTAGGAATCTTTAGAGTGCACATTGTTTTTAAGTTGTTTCCCGTTCTATAATCATCCAGCCTTTAAAATACATATGGTAAACCATGGCATAAACATTGACAAAATTGAAAAAATCAAGTGCTCAATGTTAAGCCCTTCTGTATATTTTGTTTTACTTCTCCCTACCATGAGAAATAATGTAAAGGTAAAATATTTAACTGGTTATATGGCTAGTGAATAGGCTGTCTATAGTCTTGATGTTGGTTCATTTCACTTATTGAACCTCCCATAATGGATCTATGGTATGTGTACCAGGATTGGAGGCCAGTGCTGGAGGAAGTTGATTTGACTATGTGATGTTGCCCTAGAAGATGCTATTTAAGGCAGTATCTTCTGTAACTTCTAATCGTAGAAGAATGTGAAATGTTGTGTTTTGGCACAACGATTAGTACTTTGGTTCTAAAAATGAATTTAATTGTCAAGTGTTGCAATATAGCCATAATAATTTGCAAATTCACACAAACATGGAGTTAACATGCACACACACAATACAGACATGCATACATCATATGCTTCTACTTCCATCAGCCCCCACCAAGGTTTACTTAAAGCAAAAAGATAATATAAAATTAGCTGGAATTTATTGGGTTTTGACTTAAGGAATTGAACACACTTGATCACATGCTTGCTTTATGTAATACATGCCAAATCACTAATGATTTCAATTCTGGATCTTGGAATGCAAGGCCACAATACTCTTCAATATTCCAAGGCTTCAAAGCTCATTAGGGTTTTACATAATATCAAAAGAGGCTTGTTCCTCAGTGATGTGTTAACTTTTTATTAAGTAGTGTATGTTGTGACCAAGTAATTTGAGATGAAATGGCAGTTCCAGGATTGTGTTTCTCTGAATTATTTTGTAGTTTGCACATGTGCTTTATATATAACCTAATGCAACTCTGTTGGCAGAGTTCATAGAGACACATGTTAAATGATTAATTTCATGAGCTTTGTATCAAGTTATCTCTTTATGTGCAAAACTAATACTGAAATCTAATATTTTTAACTTTTAAAATTTTTCCATTGGTAATATTTTTTTTACTTTAAAAGAATCAAAGGATAAATAACTCCCAGTCTGCTCAGTCATTGGCTACCCCAGTGGTTTCCGTAGCAACTCCTACTTTACCAGGACAAGGAATGGGAGGATATCCATCAGCCATTTCAACAACATATGGTACCGGTGAGTAGCTTTGCCATGTTTGAATATTACATTAAATATTTTTATTAAAAAGAAAGACGAAAAAGTTATTATCTTTACCCTACTACAAAGTTCTGTCTAGCACGTGTGGTACCCAGAGCACTGTGCCATTACTTGTGTTTACTAAGACAAAATGAACATCCACATTTTTTTTTCTTAAATGACTGAAAGTTTTATTTACCCAACCTGAATTCCAAATAGAAGAACAGTCAAGGAAATTGAGCTGTTATTTATTTGATGTAATAAAAAGCTCACTTTCTCAGGATTGTTTAAAAAAAATTCTAGATCACTAAAATATGTAATTGCTGTTAAACCAGTTGTAGTGTAGTGAACTGGAATTTCAGACTACACTATTTCAAGGCTTTCATGGAATACTTATTTTTGGTGAAAAATATATTCTTGTTAAGTAACAATTATCCTTGATGTTTTGTCTCCCTCTCTCAGATCAAAAAATTTGATCAAAGTCAAGAATATTTAGAAATTGAAAATCTTTAATTTTATTTACCATTTGCTAATTTTCAAATTAAATTCTCTCTCTCTCTCTCTCTCTCTCTCTCTCTCTCTCTCTCTCGAGTATTCTCTGAGTAGTGCAGATCTGTCATCTCTGTCTGGGTTTAACACTGCCAGTGCTCTTCATCTTGGTTCAGTAACTGGCTGGCAACAGCAACACCTACATAACATGCCACCATCCGCCCTCAGTCAGTTGGGGTAAGCAATATCATTTCTTTCATAATATAACTCTAGAATCTGTGTTTAAATGACAAATGCAATCTTTAAATGTATGTTTTCATGTCCCATTAGAGAGTGTAAAATTCTACTTTGTAGAAATATAAAAGTAATTTTCAGACTAATAACTCTCAAGGAGAGTAAATATTATATCCCTTATGCTTTAAGAAGATGGGGAGCTCTGTAATGAGATAAGTCATGTCCTTATTGTTTTAGGCTATATCTGTTTCCACTTATATCAGTGATGGAATTTTTATTTAGTTGAGTTTTCATACAGTTATTGAGGGAAGTTTGAAGGCATATGTAGTTGAGTTCTTTGAGTTTTTGAGACATTTGCGATTCTTTCTCATTGAACATAAACCACATAGTTTATGCTAATGTGAACCTAACATTCATAGGATCAACTATTCAGTTAACATATAGGTTTCATATATTTATACTCATAGAACACGTGTGTATTTATAGATATTTTATTTAAAATGTATGTATAGATACTAAAAACATACAATACTAATTAGAAATGAGGGTATAAAAAAATTTCTGGTCTTTTCTGGTCAAAGATGTGTCTTTCTGCCCCCTTGTGGTAATATTGAGATATGTCTTTATCATAGAAATGACTTGTCATTTACCTATGGAAGCATTCAAACCTTAAAAAATCCCTAAAGTCACAATTCACGGTACTTATTATAAAACAAAAGATTTCAAAACTAAAATATCAACTGAGCAACAGACTTAAAATCTAACTCTAAAATGGCAGTGAATCTTCAAAAGGAAATGGTAGGAGGAAGGATATAAAATAATTAAAGTTGAATTTTTATATTGTAGAAACTTTCTACATGCCTAGCTCACTTTTGATTTTCTTCTGAGCCATTTGGTTATAGTTACCTATAGTTAACTAGTTATGGAAGTGAGAATAAACCATTGATTAGAATAAAAGTCACTAATTTATATTATACAACTTCACTTCTCTTACCTTGCTCACCCCCCCGCAATTAGCTTTCATGTAGTGCTGATGTTACACAGATAGTGATCCAATGATGGAGTCTTCACCCAGTCACCATATGCTTATATCCATCTCACTAATCACTGTCATTGAAAATCTAGCCTTCCATGTAAATAATAAAGTGCTACTCTACTATCTAGAAATATCATTAAAGATGAAGCTGTATTAAATATGATCAGCAACAGAGTTTCTCTTTGTAAGACATCTAAATTTTCTCTCAAATACTATCTGAATAGACATTAATTGCAGTAACTTTTTCAGGTAATTATCACTAAGTACATAATACCATCCAGGCAGTTTTACAATGTGTATGGGTATCAGGCCCAGCTGTACATATCTGTAATCTTAACTACACAGGAGGCTGAGAAATGAGGATTGCAAGTCTGAGGACAGCCTGGGAAACATAGCAAGACCCTATATCAAATTTTTTTTAAAAAAATTAAAAGGGTTGGAGATATAGCTCAGTGGTAGTACACTCCTGGGTTCAACCCCAGTACCAAAAAATAAATTAATTAAACTATACAAGTGGTATTGTACTTCCATGGCTTAGCATTGAGTCCAGTGTGCAAGCTTATTGTCAATTCTAAGGGGAAATGTTTATTTCTCATTTTCACAAAACTTATCCATTATGGTGCTAGATTTCCCTAGAAATGGCCAATGTCAAAAACCATTTAATATTGTCTGATGTGCCTTTCTCTTGTTTTTTAATAACATCTGATATTATGCCTTTTAACTTACGAACAGATATTTATTCACATATTTTAACTATACTACAATTTTAAAGCTCTCTTCTATTACATGAGGAGAATCTAATTCATCGTTGATTCTAGTAGAAGAATTTATTCAGTTCAAGTTTTCTTTCAACACTGATCTGCATTGTGCATAATTTGACCCTGATTTTAGTCTAGGAGTTTTAATTTCATTTCCCTTATACCTCACATCAGTAGAATGACCCTTACATTCCTTCCCTTGCTGGCCCTTCTCTCTCATGCAGACACACTTTCTCACACTTCTCTCTCATACACAAACCTGCATAGTAGCTTTTTGAAAGTGAGTTCCTTCAAGGACTATCCCTTACTCACACAATTAAGTGTTAAGCTATTTTTTATTTATTTTTATTTTTGGTGCTGGGGATTTAACCCAGGTGTACTCTACTACTAAGCTAATTCCACCGCCCTTTTTAAATTTTTTTTTTTAATTTTGAGACAGGGTCTTGCTAAGTTGCTTATAGGGCCTAAATTGCTGAGGCTGACCTTGAACTTGCAATTCTCCTACCACAGCCTCCAGAGTTACAGGGTTTACAAGTATGCACCACCATGCCAGACTACACTAGTTTTTAGAAAACTGCAAGTTGCAATATTTTTGTAAATAAATTACATGATCTGCCTTAATTCTTTACAGTATAAATCAATGAGGAGTTGATGTGTTTTTAGTCCAAGTAGTCTCTTAAACTTGTGTTTGGGCCTCATTCTTTTGGGTAAATAGGGTGTTCCAAGAAAAGAATGAAAAAGATTTTTACCTCTACCAAAGTAGATATTCCTAGCAACCCAAGATGAGTACAATAATTCTTTCTCAAAACTCCCAAAGTATAGTAGAGCTCTTTATAGTTTATCAGTGGAAAAGAGCTCTTTGGTCTTGAGCTTGTGACTTCAAAGATATATTTGTAAAAACTATCTAGTATCTGATTTTCTATTACAAAGTTACATAAGCATCAAAATTTTATTTTACATAGGATAAGACATATCTGTCAGAGATGCTTGCCATATTTGAGAAAATGACCCTCAAGTTTTTTGTTCTCAACTACCACCTCAAAAAACAGGCAGCCTAGGGGCTGGGGCTGTAGCTCAATGGTAAAGCGCTTGCCTAGCACATGTGAGGCCCTAGGTTTGACCCTCAGCACCACATAAAAATAAATAAATAGAACAAAGATATTGTGAGGAAAAAATGCTTAAAAGTATGTGGGGGAGGGCAACCTGTTTCCTGGAACCGTTTCCACACATTGACTTCATTGATGTTGGTGTTCAGTACATACTGAGGGCGATAACTTTGAGTAGAGACAACTCTTCAAAGGTTAGGTTAATTATACTATGATTATCTAAATTCTAGGGGGTAAGAGTATAAAATTTAAATAAAACTATCACTCATTTGATTTCTGAACAATTTAGGGGAAGGGTAGGTGTTCTCCAATTCAAAGGCATCCATACTAGGTGGAAACGTTCACAGGCAACTGTGAAGGTACACAGGCAACTTAAGTGTCTGATCTCTCTCTCCTCACCAACCTCTTCAGCCCCCAGCCACACATATGAAATATTTAATAATTATCCGTGTTTATATTTTGTTCTCAAGAACAAGTAGGCCTACACATTTACATCTGAATGTATCACATAGACAATTAAGTGATTTTAATGCTGCCTTTTCTTTTCAAGAAAATACTTCTTTAATAACAGAGACTAGGCATTCTGTTTTGTCTCTTTAATACAGTATAATGAAACTTAGTCTGAGATAGCCATTACCTTTCATGACTGTAGAGTTAGTCCCTAAAACTACTCAGCTTGTGTATACTTTCAGTGTCAAGTGAAATGCCACCAAAAGATAAACAAGTTGTTCTGTTTATGGGAAAAGATCATCAATAACTGTTCCATCTTTTATGGAAGAGAGATGCAGCTCAACTATACACACCAGTTGGCTTTAGGAGACAAATCGAATAAGTAGAGAATGCAGCTTCCAAAAACTGTCATTATTATTATGTTATATATAAATTTTTTACTATATTATCTAAATTAACTTTTTAACACTGGTCCAACTCACCAAAATTTTAAATTTTTAACCTTGCCTGGGAAGACACAATATAAATGTCAAAGGGCAAACAAGAGTATTTTGATATGCAGCATTATTTTCAGGATCTTAATTGACTTTCATTATTAAACAGTTATATGATCCATAGTAGAATCACTCAATTAAATTTTAGCAAAATAGTCTTTCTTACCCAGAACCAGGAAAATTGTTTCTTCCAAAAATCAATGGATGATTTTTCTCTAACATCAAAATGAATCATTAAGTAACTTTAAACCAAGAAAAAATAGTCCACCATTATAAATCTTTTTGAAATACAACTGTTCATTTCCTCCCCCATCTTAATATCTTCTTAATTCAGATTATTTAATTAAAATTCAGAGAAAATTAGTAAACTAATATAGACTATAAAATAATAAACTAGAAATAAATAGCTCTAAGTACAAATAAAGTAGAATCTTGATATGAGGGCTAAGATTGCTTTGATTTGACAAGATCAGAAAATCAGAGAAAGAAAGGCTTATTAAAGAAGCAAATAATTCTCCATATTATTCTCTACATTAGCTCATCTATTAATAAGAGAAGGAAAGTAATTATTTGCCAGTAGGTGGTGCTTTCGTATAAAACATCACTCAAAGATAAACTCGTTTCTGACTAATTTTATTTCTTTATGTATCTTGAGCCTATATGGCATCTCCCAAAATCGAACCCCAAGTCACTCCACTGTTTTCTCTGAAACATATACCCATTCTCTCAGTGCTCGTAATGACACTGTTAATGCCATCCAATTCTCTCCACTGGAAAGCAGCATAATTACATACATTACTAGGTAGGCTTGCTTTCCTTTGTTTAAAATGGGTGTGTCTGTATAGATAATTCTGTACTGTGACTCTTCCTCAGTAAAAGAGATTACTGTACTCTTTGACAATATGGTCAAGTAATGCTGACTCTGGCCATGGAAGTCAGTGCAATCAGAATGTAAGAACAATAAACGCATCTCAGAATTGATGCTGGCAATGTAACCACAGTTTATCCTGATCAAACTCATTGTGATTGCTAATCTACACTGAAGGGCTTAATGCTTTTCTCTCTAGAATCCTAAGTATTTAAATTCTCTCGTATTTTGGAAGAAGGGAAAATTATACTCTCTGGGAATAAATGAGGATTAAGTATCATAAACACAGTAAAATCACATTATATCCTTCTTTGCAACAATCTCTCCTTAAGCAACACCAGATTCATCAATTAAGGCCAATCATAAATAAAAGGAACAGTAACCTAAGTATGCCATCAGAGAGTGACTGTCAGTAGTCAAGTTGAGGGCATTGTGGAAAATGGTATTATCATCCCATGTAACTGAAAGGATGAAGAACGTCTAATTATTTATCAATTTTAGTGCAGTAGAAAGTTCATTTTTAAGCCAATATTTGAAATTTCTGCCGATAATTTTTAGTCTCCTTCCTCCTTCCTCTTTCCCTACTTTGAGGCTTGTCCTGAGTTATGGGTATTGTGTAGCATTTAATGGGTTCTATCACCTGAAATTTGAACTCTCTTGACTTTGGCTGAAGATTGTGTACTCCATTTAATAAGTGCTCATTTGTTGGAAGGAAATGTTTTTATTGATCACAAGGTTTTCACAATAATTTTCAAACACAGACTTTAGTAAATCAAGAATGTCTCATGCAAAGATAAACAGGGTCTCTAAAGCCTTAGAAAATTAAAATTTGGAATTAGTGGAGGGAGAAATCCCATGGACACAGAATGTTTTTTCCATCATGTTCTTAAGCCCTTCTGAAACAGTAACCTCTAAGTTTAGGGAGACTGTCAGAAACTAGAGAAGTGACTCATGAAGCCTGGCCCAGCTAGTACTGTGAATCGACAAAGACATCCTGTGTCACTGTCAGGCAGTGATGCCCTAAGTGCTTCACCGCACTCCTCACTCTGGGCATGCTCTGGTGTCTAAGGGAGACTTTAAGCTGATGTGTTATATAATTGTGAGTTCCTGGGGCCTCCAGGCCTCCTCCATCTGTAACTGGGTTTCCTTTCCTCCTACAGAGCTTGCACTAGCACTCATTTATCTCAGAGTTCAAATCTCTCCCTGCCTTCTACTCAAAGCCTCAACATCAAGTCAGAACCTGTTTCTCCTCCTAGAGACCGTACCACCACCCCTTCGAGATACCCACAACACACGCGCCACGAGGCGGGGAGATCTCCTGTTGACAGCTTGAGCAGCTGTAGCAGTTCCTACGACGGGAGCGACCGAGAGGATCACCGGAATGAATTCCACTCCCCCATTGGACTCACCAGACCTTCGCCGGACGAAAGGGAAAGTCCCTCAGTCAAGCGCATGCGACTCTCTGAAGGATGGGCAACATGATCACATTATTACTTAATAGTTTTTTTTTTTCTTGCAGTGTGTGTGTGTGCTATACCTTAATGGGGAAGGGGGGTCGATATGCATTATATGTGCCGTGTGTGGAAAAAAAAAAAAGTCAGGTACTCTGTTTTGTAAAAGTACTTTTAAATTGCCTCAGTGATACAGTATAAAGATAAACAGAAATGCTGAGATAAGCTTAGCACTTGAGTTGTACAACAGAACACTTGTACAAAATAGATTTTAAGGCTAATTTCTTTTCACTGTTGTGCTCCTTTGCAAAATGTATGTTACAATAGATAGTGTCATGTTGCAGGTTCAACGTTATTTACATGTAAATAGACAAGGAAACATTTGCCAAAAGCGGCAGATCTTTACTGAAAAAGAGAGCAGCTGTTATGCAACATATAGAAAAATGTATAGAAGTTTGGACGGACCCAGCAATGGGTGGCCACTGGCAAATATTAGGAACACATCTGGTCACCTAACATCCCGAGCAGGCTCACAAACCTGCAGGTGTATCATTGGCGTATGGCACTCATTAAAAAGGATCAAAGACCATTAAAAGAGGACCATACCTATTTTTTAAAAAAAGTGGAGTTTGAGAGCTAACGTATTTAATTAAATAAATAAATAAATCTGGGTCTGCATCTCTTATTAAATAAAAATATAAAAATATGTACATTACATTTTGCTTATTTTCATATAAAAGGTAAGACAGAGTTTGCAAAGCATTTGTGGCTTTTTGTAGTTTACTTAAGCCAAAATGTGTTTTTTTCCCCTTGATAGCTTCGCTGATATTTTAAACAGTCCTGTAAAAAACCAAAAAGGACTTTTTGTATAGAAAGCACTACCCTAAGCCATGAGGAACTCCATGCTTTGCTAACCAAGATAACTGTTTTCTCTTTGTAGAAGTTTTGTTTTTGAAATGTGTATTTCTAATTATATAAAATATTAAGAATCTTTTAAAAAATCTGTGAAATTAACATGCTTGTGTATAGCTTTCTAATATATATAATATTATGGTAATAGCAGAAGTTTTGTTATCTTAATAGCGGGAGGGGGGTATATTTGTGCAGTTGCACATTTGAGTAACTATTTTCTTTCTGATTTCTTTTACTCTGCATACATTTTATAAGTTCAAGGTCAGCTGTCAAAAGGATAACCTGTGGGGTTAGAACATATCACATTGCAACACTCTAAATTGTTTTTAATACATTAACAATCTATTGGGTCAACTGACATCCATTGTATATACTAATTAGTTTCTTTCATGCTGTTTTTGTTTTTTTTTTGCATTTTTATCAAATGCAGGGCCCCTTTCTGATCTCACCATTTCACCATGCATCTTGGAATTCAGTAAGTGCATATCCTAACTTGCCCATATCCTAAAGTATATGGTTGGTTTTCAGCCTAGAATTTGATGTGTGTCTTAGAAATATGCCCAGAATAGAGAAGCTGTGTTGGGGCACATGTCCTGCAAATACAGCCCCAGAAACAAGTGAAATGGAGTTTACTTGGTGAATGAGTTATAAATTCCCACAGAAGAAAAATGTGAAAGCCTGGGTGCTAGACAAGAGGGAAGCAGGTAAAGGGATAGTTGCTTTGTCACCCATTTTTAATTATTTTAACTGACCCTTAACAATCTTGTCAGCAATATAGGACTGTTGAACAATCCCGGTGTGTCAGGACCCCCAAATGTCACTTCTGCATAAAGCATGTATGTCATCTATTTTTTCTTCAATAAAGAGATTTAATAGCCATTTCAAGAAATCCCATTAAAGATCCTATGTCCCTTTTTTTAATTTTCAAGAAAATATAACTCTTGTCTAATATTCGTCTATAAGGGATTAATTTCAGACCCTTCAAAAAGTGAGTGCCATAAAAAAAGTCAATATATATTGTTTAAAAGATATTTCAGTCCAGGAATTATTACCTTCTCTTGGAATGTGAAGATCTGTCGATTCATCTCCAATCATTTACATTGACATACACAGCAAAGAAGATATAGACAGTAATATCAGCACTGCTATATCATGTGTAGGACATTTCTTACCTATTTTTTTTCTCTTACTTGCATAGTTGTTATGTGTTTCTGATTGTAAAAGGCTGCCGCTGGGTGGCAGAAGCCAAGAGACCTTATTAATGAGGCTATATTTTTCTTAACTTGATCTGCAGTCCATAATTAGACCACAATGCACCTTTGGTTGTATCCAAATAGGATGCTAGCCTGCCTTGTACTAATGTTTTGTATACTAAAAACAAAAAAAATCAATCATTTCATAATATCCCACTACTAAAGGTATCCATGGAACATAGGGAAAAAAACAAAATCAACCCTGAAAATATACATACTCGTGTATGCACACGGACATACACAAACATACAGGGGAAAGAGTAAGAAAATCATTTTCCTCACCATAACTTGATCCCATCCTTATAACTTACCCATATAACTTGATGTGTACTAAATATGCAAACATATCACAAATGTTCTTTGTCATTTCAAAACACTTCATCTATCAATATCAGTAGAATCTTACAAGTGGGTGGGGAGGGGTCATTATATGAAAATATGAAGAAATAGCCATATTAATTTTTTACCTGCAATTTGCCTCAGCAACAAAGAAAACGTGAATTTCTAACGCTAAAGATAAAGTAAGCTAAAGTACTAGCAGAAGCCTTGGCTATTTATAGCAGTTCTGACAATAGTTTTATAAGAACATGAAAAGAACAGAATCACTCAAAAATGGATGCCAGTCATCTCTTGTTCCCACTATTGAATTCATATAAAGTGGTAGCAAGATAGCGAAGGGATAATCTGAAAATTTTTAAAAGATGATTTAATGAGAAGAAGCACAATTTTTGATTGTGAGCGTCACTTTCTGTAAACAATCACTGTCTATATTTACCCTTATGCCTTTTCTGTAATTTACCATTTATTGTATTTGCAAAGTTAGTATGGTTTTTATCACAGTAAATCCTTTGTATCCAGGAGTTAGGGCAGTGCCCTGAGAAAGTATTACTTTACATTACCTGTCCTAGAGCAACATTTTAGACAACATTCTTCATTGCAAGTGCAAGCAAAAGACCATAAGTGGCATTTTACACAGCTTCAAGTATTGTTATACCTATCCTATCTTAAAAAGATTTTTTTTGGTAATATTGAGCTTAAAAATTGGAAACAGCGATGCAGTATTCACAAGCTGCACAACCTGTATATTGTATGCATTGGTGTGTGGAGGCTGTTCATTTCAATCTTTTTAAAAACTGCTTTTTAGTAAAATGGCTTATTTTTCCCAGAGATGGAATTTAACATTTTGTAATGATGAATATGAAAATACCTGTCATCCTTAGATCATTTAAAGGTTAACTAAAATGAGCATTTTTAAAAAATCCCAATACACTTTTGAAAAGAATGTCTGCCCTCTCACACTTCTACATATTTATTTTCTTACATACCTATCTTTTAATTTAGAGATAGCATTTTTGCCCCTTTATCCCTTTTGGTTTGTTTTTTCGGAGAGTAAATGCTTTGTATTTCTTTCTTTAAAAAAAAATTTTTTTAAAGAAGAAGCCACTTGAACCCTCAATAAAGGCTGTTGCCTAAGCATGGCATACTTCATCTGTTCTCGTTTGTGCCATCTGCTGTGATGTCGTCCCTTGTATGGCGTTAATTTCCTGCCACTACAGATCTTTTGAAGATTGCTGGAATTCTGGTGTCTGTTAGAATGCTTCAGACTACAGATGTAATTACAGGCTTTTCTTAATATGTTTTAACCAAAGATGTGGAGCAATCCAAGCCACATATCTTCTACATTAAATTTGTCCATTTTGGTTATTTTCATAATCAGGTATTGCATTTCGCCTTCCCTGTTCATACCTCAGATTGATTCATACCTCAGTTTTATTCAGAGAGGTCAGCTAAGTAATGGATTCTGTTGTGGTTTGCAAGCAGCATCGGTGTACTCTTAGAGCAAATAGACCTGGGTCACTGTAGGCATAGGACTTGGATTGCTTCAGATGGTTTGCTGTATCATTTTTCTTCTTTTTCTTTTTCTGGGGACTTGTTTCCATTAAATGACAGTAATTAAAAATAGCTTGTAAATGAGGGCATACAAGCATTTGCAACAAATATTCAAATAGAGGCTCACAGCGGCATAAGCTGGACTTTGTCGCCACTAGATGACAAGATGTTATAACTAAGTTAAACCACATCTGTGTATCTCAAGGGACTTAATTCAGCTGTCTGTAGTGAATTAAAGTGGGAAATTTTCAAAAGTTTCTCCTGCTGGAAATAAGGTATAATTTGTATTTTGCAGACAATTCAGTAAAGTTACTGGCTTTCTTAGTGATGCAGTGTCTGTGGTGCATTTTTTTAATTAATGTTTTGCTGTTTAAATTTATTCCACTTTATTGTGTATTTTTTAAAAAAGAGCAGCATATTCCCCAAGCATAAATGAGCTTTCTCAGTTTTCAACTCAAAATTTATGAAAAGATGGATACGTGTGTCTGTGTGAGGGGGATGTGAACAGGATTACAGTTCTTAGGGTAATGTGGTATTTCACCAGTGTAGGAAGCTTAAGTTTCTTATTGAGTGGTTCAATCTCTTTTTCAAAACAGTTTTCCATGAAGATCTCTGATAACCTTCTAAATGCATAAAATTTTCCAAAGATCATTAAGAAAGAAATTACCATGAGATAATTAACTAAAATATGTAGAAAATATTTCCAGAAGATTTATTTTTTCATCAGAATAGGTTAGTGACCAAAAAGAAAAAAAAAACAAATTGAAAACACCGACTCATATCTAAATATTTGAGTGAATTCATACATGCTTAAAAACTACAAAATATGCCCATTGCCAAAATTTAATTATAATTCCTAAAAGGAATGTCCTTTTAAAAGAACAATATTAAGATAAATTAACTGAATTTGGAAACTGAAAAGAAAAACAAGAAGGCACTGCTAGCCAACTGGAGAAGTTGGACTTTTGCATTAGCAGTGATTCCTGCTCTGAAAAACAAGGAACTTAGCTCAGGGAATGTTGCATGTGGTTTCAAAATAACAGTGGTTTTTGCTTTGTTCTCTTTATACATTTTTGGAAAACATTTATTAAGCAATAATTATATGTAGTTCATGGTAAATTCCAGGATGAATGAAGATGTAGTTCTTGCTTTTAGGAAACTTATTAACTAATGGGACATAGAAAGTGTTCTCAGAAAAGTCAACAAAGTGCTATGAGGGAAGAAGCACTTTGCCAGCCGTTAGTGTGAGGTAGAACAGAGGCTCAGAGTGTGGACACCTCCTCATCTATCCAGCAGAAGCAGCCTTTCACTTGTTTTTGAAGGGTGAGCAAGATTATACAGGCCAGGAAGGATGACTTTGTGTTCATGTGACCCCTGTGGTTGTCACATGGGCCTGTCCTGTGTTTACTGTTCTGCTCTCACCATCCTTAAATTCATGTGTGTGTGTCCCACCCTCCTACCCCCAAGTACTGGGGATTGAACCCAGAGCCTCACACGTGCTAGACAGGTACTCCACCACTGAGTTATATCCCCAGCCCTCTATCCTGACATACTCATTTTTTTATCATGAGCTATGTTTTATAGGTAAATTCCAGTGGGACAATGGAGCATGTGCACTAGCAGAGGAGATAAAAAGAAAAGATAAAAAGTTTTGTATTTTAATATCTTTAACAGAAGGTACCTTTTCCTACTTTCCAACAAGACCCTGACATATTCAACAAGGGCTCCACAATTATGATCCCAGCCCTGGGTGAGGGCTTTCTGTGAAGAAGAAATAGTAAATAAAAGGAAGGGATGAGAAAGTGAGAGACAAATATGCAGGAATTGGGGACCATTGTATTTAAATAAGATACAACCATGTCAAAGGGAACAGTAAGAGATCAGATTGCAAGAGTTGTTTAGGGGTCTGATTATATAATTGTGAATATCTTAATATCTGGAATTTAAGAAATCAGTTGAAAGACTTAGTAGAGACAGAATTGTCAAAATTTATCAAATGTAATGGTAGGAGTGATGATACATTAGTAATTGTTAAAGTTTGCAGTTGTAAGAAATGATTAGGATGCCAGTAATATTCAAATTGCAAACAGTGGAATCACTACTTCATGAGGAAGGTAACTAATTCAGTTTTCAGCATGTTGAATTTGACTTGTATCCATGAGAATGTTGTAAATATAGACAGGCTATCAGTTAACGCTGAATATGGAGGCTGGGATATCATTAACAGGGGAGGTATTACTGAATGCCACACCTATAAGTGAGTGAGCTTGTCAAGGAGAAGGGGAAAGGGAGACAAAAAAAAATATCTTAAAAGAGAAAAGAACTGCAGAATAGAAAAGAAAAAAAACAAAAACAAAAACGGTGAAGAACTCAAGAATGAGCAGTAACACAGAAGGAACACCGAAGTGCTGCCAAGGCAGAAGAGGTTTAAAAAAAAGAAAAGAAATATTCAGCAATGTTGAGGGCTTTGTTGAGGTCACAAGGAAGATGGAGGAAAGGATGTGACTGACTCTTGAGTAACAGCTGAGAGAACCATTTCAATAAAATGGTATAGGAGGCAAGAGAGATCACGAGTGTTTGTCTAGCAGGTATTGAATTTCCGACTATTCCTATGGACTAATCTATCACAAACTTTGGTAAGAAAAATATGAGAGCTGATTTGAGAAGCTAGCAAGGTCAAGAGCCAAAAGAGGGTTTTTGAAAAGGACAGGAGGTACACTGGGAGATCTAGGAAGAAGAATAAAAAAAAAATCTGGACCTTCCCAATCAATGGCTTGAGAATTGTGTCATGTGTCCCCCAAAGCCCAAATTGAATGGGATTCTTTTATTTCAGTCATTTTTGGGTGTCTGGATTAAGTAGAGTAATTGAAATTGACAAAAGAAAGCTATTCAGGACAGAGCATCTGAATTTTCATTTTTCTTGCACCTGTTACTGTGGCATCTTTCCTGCATGTTATCCTTAGAGACTGACTTCTAAGCAAGAAAAAAGCCGAGTTCAATTCCTTACTGTGTATTGCCCTTGAATTCCAACTTCCCTGTTTTCTGAGACAAATATCTCCATCACTGAAAATGAGGCTACTCTTTAAGCTTTCTTCTCCCAGGCTCAGCATCTCTCTTTGGGAACTTTTGCCTGAAAAGTAGAGTTAGAAAAATACGTGGGGAAATATTTGTGGTTTATTATCCTATAATAATCTCTGGTCCCAGTGGCAGCCTTGATTTCCAGATCTTTAGTTTCATCACATCCCAGTCTTGATTACCTCCAACTTGAAGAACTTCCAGCCCTGTTATACTCATCCCTGCTCTCGACCAGATGGAAATGATGATCATGCTTGGAATCTAGTTGCTCAGGACTAGAGCCAGGTTGAAAGGGAGGGAATATGTACTACTAGTGAGGCAATTCCAGGCTGAATAGAAATTAGGTAGGAGAGCACTTTCTCAAGACACTCCAAAGTCAGCAATGCAGAGTCCTTTTCAGTTCCCTTGATCTGTCCACCCTCCACAAAGAGAACCAGCACCTGGGATGGCAGAGGGCAGCCTGAGAAAACAAGCTGAAGCTGGTGTGAGTGAGGGCAAGACATTAGCATACACTAAGTGCTTTTTCTTTGGTGAATTTGACCCACATTATCATATTTAACCTGTTGGATGACACTGTAACAAAGGTGCAGTATTTCTGAGATCCTAATTGAGAATCAGACCAACTTTAACCCTCACAAGCAAGGTAACATTTGTCAGGTTATTTACTTTCTTTAAGTACTCACTTTCTATGACAATTGTGGGTTGTCACTAACTCACAAGTTGCTATGGGCTCAATCAAGATTTTTATAGTCTTGATTAATTTTATAGTCTTTTAAAATCACTCAAAAGATGAAGATTTATACTCTTTCATGAGTTATTCAGCTCCACTTCATAACACAATGATTAAAGAAATCTGAATTTTCTACTACAGTATGTATTTTTATTTCCTAAGTAATATATTCTTTCCCAAAAGACCATTTGGTATGTCTCTGCTTTGTTGAAGCTCAAAGTGCATGCTCTACTCATGGAAAAAGCCATGCTGTCATGGATGTCCATCCCAAAGCTCCCACTAGTGGTCTAAGTATGTGAACACAGAGAGACTTCCCTAGAAGCTATTGTTACAGAAAGAGAATTACCTCCTTCAAGCATTTATTTCATAAGTATTCCATATAAGATGGCTTTTTACTTTTTATAAATAGGAGCCCTGCTTGAAAATGCAAGCCTGTTTTTATGCAAAAGATTATATGTGTAGTATTTTTTTAAATTAAGTATAGAGAAGGTGCCTGTCTATAAAGGTGTGCTTAAAAGTTAAGTTTCGGTAAGCCACACAATGGAATGCACTTCAACAGTTAAAAAATAATGATAATAATAATAAATAAAACAAATCAAAGCCTCTATGTACTGATATGGAAAACTTTCATAACACTTTGATAGATTAAAAAAGCAATAATGGAGTAGGGTATAAAATACAAAAAAAAAGAAATGTTCTTATATTTCCATAAAGGAACCCTGGAAGGATATATAAAGAAGCCAATGCAGTAAGTTACCAAAATGTGGCAGGGGTGGGAGTGGGTAAAGAGGTGAATGAGAGAAAGACTTGACAACATGTATTTTTAATATTTTTCTGATTTTTTTTTTACTATAAGAATGTGCTGCTTGTTTTTAGAAAAGGGTTTTCATTTGGAAAAAAAAAACGTCCCCAAAATCACAAATGCCTCCCACCAAATAAATTTATAAAAAGCTCTCATCAAACTGAAGAGAACTTTAGAAGCTGCCAGTGTGTCCAGCAAACTCAGGACTGATAGGTTTGCCTCCAGGTACAAAAGGCCCCAGCTGTTATCTCCAGAGGATAAGACCCCAACCTTAAGATTAGGAGTTTGCTTCTCTATCAACTACACCAGCTGTCCAAATAGCCTTATTAAAGCAATTTCCCCTAATTAAATCCATTATAAATATTTTCGAGTTATATTTGGAGTTTCTTTGCTGTTTTCTCAGCCACTTATCTCCATTTTTTAAACCTAGATTCAGAATTCATTCCATGAAGCTAATACTCTGCCTAATCAAGATTATCTTCTGGATACATCTAATCATTAAGACTTTAAAATCCAGTGACCTTGGCTGAATTTCTGTTGAACATACAACTACCCTGTTCGTTGTCATTGTAACCTGCTCCCACATGTGGCCAGTCCAGCTCTAGTATGAAAACATAGAGGACACGTCCTCCCTACAACTTCTGTGTCCATAATGGTCTGTTGAAACAGCATGGAGAGGTGTTACTTTCTGGTACTTGCTAATTCATCTACTAGATTTTCAAGTATGATTTAAAAGGTGCAAAACAGGCTTCTTCACTTTCCTGTCCTCCACGATTAATATTCTAGTTATGCACTTGGCGTGCACAAAGTCCTACTTTTAAAACATGCTAAAGAAAAATTCTTTACTAAATCAAAACACATGTTCTACTTCAGACTTCTACAGACAATACATGAATAATACATTCTACAACATTGCCCCTGAAAACTCTGGCCTGTGATGCTATTTGTCCTTTGAATTTAATTCTAAAGGAAGAACTTAGAAAAATGGTTTATATGTCCTAAATAATATGTCCTCTACACAATCCATTTTAAAGGTTCTGACAACAGTATGGGGACATATACATCAGCCCTTGAGACCTCAGTTTTCTACCTGTATTTAATAATGCATTTTATAAAATATGGGAATAGAAGAGAAAGTCACCATGAATGGGAAGAACCAAGAATGGGAGCCATGTGGCCCTGAACTTTTGTTTTTAAATTTCAGGAAATTAGAAATGTGTATGCATAGGGTAAAATTTTAGAATTAGGAAATTATATATGACCAGATGCAGAAGAATGTAAGCAATTTGGCACCAATTATGATAATAATTATTAAAATCATTCATTAAAATGCATACAAAAACTATGGTAAGTGAAAGAAGTCAGAAACAAAAGAGAACATAATGTATGAGTCCATACATAAGCAGTTCAAAAACACACAAAATTAATCTGCATTAATAGACATCAAAGTAGTGGTTACCTGTGAGGTGGGGACTGAGTGCAAGAGGCACAAAGAGTTTCTCATCATTTAATTGCCAGTTTAAGATCTACACATTTTTCTTTTTGTCAGTTTTACCTCGATTAAAAAATATTTATGTGAAGAGAAATATCAGTTTCAGAATATTATAAGAAATAGTAGCCAGGAGTGGTGGCACATGCCTGAAATCGCAGCAACTCAGGAGGCTGAGGCAGAAGGATCACATATTCAAGACCAGCCTAAGCAACTTGGCAAGACCCTCAGCAATTTAGTGAGAGCCTGCCTCAAAACAAAAATTTTAAGGTCTTGGAATGTATCTCAGTGGAAAAGTGCCCCTGGTTTAGATCCTAGTTTAAAAAAAAAAAAGAATAGTAGGCACTACTACTCTAAGGTGCCTTCTGTTGAAATGCAGTAGGGCCTGCTCCAAAAAATAATTATTGTACTTGCAAATCAGGAGAAGCTGCTCAATAAAGTGTTAGTCTTCTTAAGTACTTTGAACATACTCCCCCACAATGTTTATGTTATTATTTTACCATAGATAAAGGGAGTAAACTTCAGTTCACTCCTGGTCAAATTATCACAAATGCCAAAATACAGGTAAATTAATATGATTACATTGAGACTGATCATGTAATGTAACAACATTCATCAAATAAATTGACTACTTCAAGGATGAAGTTATGGGGCTGGGGATGTGGCTCAGGCGGTAGCGTGCTCGCCTGGCATGCGTGCGGCCCGGGTTCGATCCTCAGCACCACATACAAACAAAAATGTTGTGTCCGCCGAGAACTAAAAAAAAAATTAAAAAAAGGATGAAGTTATTATTTATTCCAAGATATTAAATCCTTTGACTAGTTGCTATTGAGGGTCTTATACCATATTCTTAAATTCTTATTTAACATGATATTGAACATCACAAGATAAGAAAGATTAAGAAAGCTAGAATGTTTACCTTTTGTCTTAAGATTATTCCCCCCCCCCAAAATTTTTCATTTACTTTCTTTCAAGGAAAAATATTTGGAGCTTCAATAAATAATAGTAATACCAAAAATGATAGTCAAAGCAACTAGTAAGTAATACTAAACAACTTCTTTGTGAAACTGATCATCCATCTATCTACCTTTGAGGGTTAAATAAAGAACAACTCAAATGAAAACAGAAGACTCAAGTGCATTTTGAGTTGCACTTAGTGAAATTAAGTACAAGACCTATCTGTTTAAGTACTCTGAAGCTTGAGTAGAATCCATGGGTACATGAATTTCAGAGAAAAGTACATGTGATCAATAGAAAAAAAAAATACTAGAATGGAATAGGGAATAGACATTTTAATCTTCTTTCAATTATTAAGAAAAAGAGATCTAAAACATTAAAATATAAAATATTTTTATAATATATTAAGGATTATTTTATGCACTTAACTAAATACATGCATAAAATACTAGCTAACATTCAGCATTTACACACACACATAAACTACATACACACAGGGCTGGGGATGTGGCTCAAGCGGTAGCGCGCTCGCCTGGAGTGCGTGCGGCCCAGGTTAGATCCTCAGCACCGCATACCAACAAAGATATTGTGTCCGCCGAGAACTAAAAAATAAATATTAAAAAAAATTCTCTCTCTCTCTCTCTCCTCTCTCACTCTCTCTTTAAAAAAAACTACATACACACATATAATTTATATAAAGTTCATTAACATGAATCAGAGTGATAGAAAACCTGTAGAAAAGAGCTCTTGATTTTTGTCTACCTGGATGTCTCCTTCAGAACATTAACTCCATGAGACCACAAGATTTTCCACCATGGCTTTTGCTCATTCTCATTTGTCTATCATCACTGCATGGCTGTGCACACCCAAGCAGGCCAAGTATATGAAGACAAGTGGAAAAAGCCTAAGAAAACTTCATTCTGCAGTGTAGATATTTGAGCCTACATTATAAAGTTCCTGGATTACTTATGCATTTTTCCTGAGTAACATCAAAGAGTGACTCTTCCATTGCTCCCAGAGTTTCTTCATGCTGAAGAAGAGGGTTGCATGTGTATAGAAAAGGTGACAAGCAAAAAAAAAAAAAGACATATAGTTGCACTCCAGAAGTTGAGAACCCACAAAGATCCATCCTTTAGAATGAATAAATTTAACCTGATGAAAAAAAAATAAGAAAAAAAGTAAAGCTAACCAAGAAAGAGTCCCACAGAGACATCAACATTTGTTTAATTTATAATCTATCATATGGATTAAAGTAGCCTCTACTTTTGGTCTTGTTTTTATAATGTAATATGTCGGAAGTTCTTAGTAATATCACATAATTTATTACGTGTTTAAAAATGTCTTAAATCTTCATGGTATCATTTAAAGTGTTGTGGACATTGATAAAGTGGCAGTGTGATATGGTCAAAAGATTGTGTAACGAAATCTGTGTTAGAAAGCCTCCTTGGCCAACTACAAGTTAAGCAGAAAAATTGTTTAACTTCTCTGGTCAGTTTCCTCCTCCATAGCCCTGAAAGTACACATTCACAGCATGTCAATGAAAAATAAATATATATTCACCTGAACGCAGGGTTCCAGGGAGTAACTGGGCATAATAAATTATTATTATCCTTACCTGGGTCCAACCTTGAGGGGTACTGAAGTAAATATTAAAGCATACTTAAATGAAAATTAATTACACATATTTTAAATTAGGTTAAATTTTTTCAGAAATAGTAGAAAATGAAACTGATATTAAGAAGTATTATTGCGTAGAAAAACTTTCATGAGTCTCTCATGTTGACATTCATCCTGTGGTCAGGACTACAAAACCAGACACCTTTACCCAGGCTATTTTTCAGGGTTGAGTTTGTAGGAAGCAACCTTGAAAGATAAAGTAGTATGTACCTCTTAAGTAAGTATGGACTGTTTTACTGCTTGCTATAAATGTGGTAGATTCCCCCAAATCAGTGTTCCTCAACCACAACAAAACCCCACAGTGTGCGTATCATTCATCACATTGCTCCCATGAGACTGTGGACTAGGGGAACCAGTGCTGATATGTTGAAGATCATGGTGCTTGCATGCCACGAGTCTTTTGTGTCTGACTCAGAAGATAATAACGGACTAAAATTTTAGCTTGTGAGTTTGGCAAGGGGGTAGAGTGGTGACAGAAACTCAGCTTTTTAAAAGAGGAAGGACAAAGAGTTTCACAGTTTGCATTCAAATGTGAAATGAAAAGATTCACTGGAATTCAGGAATTAATGTTCCTGCCCAAGTGGTAGATGGGAGTAGGTGGGCAATGGATCCCTTTGTTGTACCTGTTAACAAGGCTAAACAATAAGAGGTAGAATTGAAACAAGCTCCAAAAAAAGGGTGTCCTAGTTGTTGCTTACTCTTCAACAAATGGAAAAAGGAAGGCAGTTGCTTCTGGTAAGAACTCATCACCACAGTAAGCTGTATTGAAAGCTATTATCCTTGCCACACACAATACTTCTAAATACCATGGATGCTATGTTTTGATTGGCTCTTGGTCTTTAATGATGACTGGATATAGGGTATACCACTTGGAAGGCTATAGGCTTACTAAAGATAGCCCTGTTTAGGGGCACTAAACTAAAAAGAAATTATGAATGTTAATGGGAAAATTAAAATCAGTCACGTAGACTGCTTTGTAAGGATACATTTTCTAATGACACTGACTTGGGGCTAGGGATATAGTTCAGAGTGCTTGCCTCATTTGCACAAGGCCCTGTGTTCAATCCCCAGCACCACAAAAAAAGAAAAAAAAAGACTATTGAGACTGACCTGTATGAAGCTGATGATTAGCCCATATTCTTCAGCCTGTATCACACATGTTAACATATCCACCAGCATGGCCTGAGTACAAGTTAAATAAATATATTTATGGTTCAGTTCCCACCACTCCAAGCCAAATTTGGGGCTGCTACTAAATAAAATTGGGATTGTTTGTCTTTCAACAAATCACTACACTGGAACAGGCATTGTATCTGCCTATTTCTGAAAATTTGACTGTATTGCACATTTGACCCACTCTCAATACTACCATCAATGTCTGACCGCTGTTGACACTTTCTCAGGTTATGATGTAACTGTTCAGAGCTAACCATCTGACTCTGATCATACCATTGTGGTCCCTGAAGTCAAACTATGTCATGTTTTTAGCTATTCTAGATTATCTGCAGTATACCTTTTGTCTTAAAGTTCACCCAACAATGGACCAAATATCAAGGCATTTAATAGCTATTCTGTATGCCTAACCAATCACAATCACTGGTATTATAAAGCCTTGGAATAGCCTTTTCCAGAAAAGTCAACTCCAAAAAATTCCTAGTTGCTGAATGCAACCATTTATGGAAAGTTTTTATCCCCTTGAGACAAAAGACAGGCTATAGATACCAATTGAAACTTCAGAATTCTACCCTGACCATTATTGGCTATGATGCTTCTTTCTTTCCCCTGATGGCAACCACAGGCTGGCCTAACTGATCCATTCTCCAGGTGACAAACTAGCCAAAACTGTGTTTCTTCTTGTTCACTGCAGTATCTTGAGCTGCTAGAATGGTACCAGGAATGGATCAATTCTCAGCAAATATTTTTTAATTTGGCAATGAATGATATAAGTAAAATAAAATATCCTATAACTTTTGAGCTCTTTAAATTGGTTAAAACTTATATATATATATATATATATATATATATATATATATATATATATATATATATATATTTAGTTATAGATGGACATAATACCTTTATTTTATGTATTTACTTTTAGGTGGTGCTAAGGACTGAACCCATTTCCTCAGATGGGCTAGGCAAGTGCTTTACCACTGAGCTACAAGCATAGTATGTAACTACATTTAGATATATTTTATTCACATTAACTCTCAGTGTTATTCATTTTAAGAATAAACTGGTTTTTCATTTCCTCCACTGATGAATAGTTAATTTCCATGAATCAACATGGAATAAAGCAAATTCTTTTCTTTTCTTTTATTTCTTTTTTTAAGATACTTGTACTAAGGATTGAAGCCAGAGGCACTCTACCACTAAGCTACTTCCACAGACTTTATTTTTTTGAGACAGGGTCTCACTAATTTGCCAAAAGTAGCCTCAAACTTTCAATCCTTCTGCCTCAGCCTTCTAAGTATCAGGGACTGCAAGTGTACTACACTGTCCCTGGCATTTAAAACACAATTTTTGTAGAAAAAGTAATTTTCTGGATCCATAAGTAAATATGTAGTAAAAGATGTTCAAAATATATAGGAGAAACATACTAATTTTTGGAAGGTAGTTACTTCTGAAAAGAAAGGAAAAGATCAGAGAAGGGATAAGAATGTGGAGAGAGAGTTAATTTCTAACATTTCTTTAAATAAAAGAAGTCTGGAAGTGTAGCTCAGTAGTAGTTTGCCCAGCATGTGAGATTAGTGTTGGGTTCAATCCCCCTAACACCACTCAAAAAGAGAGAGAAAAACAAATCAAACAAACTGGGCGCAGTGGGGCACACCTGTAATCCCAGCATCTCAAGAGGTTGAGTCAGGAGGATTGAGTTTAAAGTCAGTCTCAGCAACAGTGGGGCACTAAGCAATTCAGTGAGACCCTATCTCTAAATTAAGCAATACAAAATAGGGCTGGGGATGTGGCTCAGTAGTCAAGTGCCCCTTAGTTCAATCCCCAGTACACTGTCCCCGCCTGCCCCCCAAAAAAATCAAACAACATCATCTTTCAAAAGAGGATAGTTATTCTAAATATTTTTGTTATTTTGTTTTTATTTTTCTGCACATTTGAAATATTTTATACTGAAATATAAAAACATAAACTTTAAATAATTATAATATATTCTGGCCTTGAACAAGGTCATTGACTACTATTGGAAACATAAAGATTAAAGTTCAATCTAAGATTAGTAACTAGCATAAAACTTTCATTTATGCTTCAAATCAATAACTTTAATACCATGGTGTTTATTTTTATATGCATTGAAATAAAATGAGATTAAGGTGAATTTTTAAGGGAAGAATACCATCCACATTTTGCTATTTTATTTGTAGTCTTGTAAGCATATAAATGTATTTGGTTAATATAAAATCTCTTATCCTTTCTTTGAGCAGCTAGTAATATCCATTTCCAGTTAATTCATGCAATATTTCCAAATAAGCTTACATATACATAGGGTAACATACATAACAGCTCTCCATACCTCAGTTTTGTGAAAGATAATTCCTCCACTTACAATAAATGAGTAATTCCATAAAAACATGTTCTTCCTTGCTAACAGTTAACATACAACCTAAATTATTTAGATATCAGAGTTGTATTCTACTTACAAATTCAGTCTCCTGTATGTTGCCATCTTATTTTATCTAATCTCCTCAGGGACTTGTCAAGGAGAATTTCAGCTAATCTAATAATGTAGGTTTGTTATACTCACAAGAACTTGAATCTATAAACAGAGAGAATCCAAAGTTCTTTAAGTTAGCTAAAAAAAGTTAGTTAAAGCAAGTTAAAATCTTCAACTATCTTAAATTAAAGGATCAGGTACTATCTAGATATCTTGATTTGCATAGTTACTACATGTAATGTGAAGAGTAAATAAGAATAGGAAGAAGAAGCAAAAAATAAATCCTTATATGTTTGATTGCATTTTTGCCTAAAAAATAGTGTTCTCCAATGGTGAATTTTAAAGATTTTGAAATAGTGGACTGATGAAAGTCTTATTCATCCATTATAAGATACATATATTGGGTCAACATAATTAAAAGATTTGAAGTAACTTTTTACCAAGTTCTCAGGTAACTATATAAAATAGTTACATAGTTACAAAGTCCTTTAGACTTTGGCCACAAGTTTTTCTTTATTGAGAGAGATATTTAACTGAGCAATTAAAAAAAATATATTTCAGTCATTTGTGACCAAAGAGCATGACTGAGAGATGAGAGATGGCTATGATTTTGTTTTTCCCTACACTAAGCAAATAGTTTTTAAATACTGAAGACAGAACAGCAGTATTCTAGTGCTTTGTAAAATAAAATATTTTTTTTTCTGAAGAATAGTCCCATTGTGAAGACATTTTGAAACTCTAATGCCATGAAGAGTTAGAAATACCATCTGTTGCTATAGCAAAGAGCCAAGCCAACCATTCCCCTGGACATGTTCAGGCAAACAACTCAGCTGGTTTACTCCCAGCTTCTGCCAACTGAACCAAGAAATCAATATGAGGCAGAGTAGCCACTCAAGGGTCATCATACCTAATATCATTAAGGTAGAATTCTAAGGCAAAGTATATGTTACAAAGTTATGTGATAAAGGAAACATAACTGCAAAAATAGAGGCTTTAGTAATTAAACTACTATAGATTATGTTCTTTGCTTCAATAAAATGTGTAGTATTTTCCGTAAAGCAAGATATCAGACCAAGGGAAACTTACCTACTAAGCATTAATGTCTTCATTGTTGCTGCTTCTTACATGTAGATTTTATACTTATATACCTCTTACAATTGGTTCTTTCTGTTTTTTTTTTCAATCTTACATGCTAAAATTGAAGTTTAAATTATAACAATGATGATTTAGGGCTATATGGGAAATGCCACATTGCTAACATGACATGATTTTTGTTGTATTTACCTGAAAAAAATTAATTTCCCTCATGAAGGCACACAAGGTATTTGAACCCAGCCTATGATCTGAACCCTTTGGGGCACTCTCCTTGTAGTATGTTTCTCTCCTTCAGCACAGGATATACAGTGGAGGATCCTTTTCTTCTCTCCATATGTAGAGGAGAAGGGGCAAGTGAGATATTGTGACACCACCTTCCACTGATGTAATATTGAGTCCCTTGTCTTTGGATTTCTGGATGTTCCACAATAACATGCAAAGTTATCCTATGTTTGTCTCTGCCTGTGTGTCTGCAGTCTGTGAGTATGCACACACATGTACATGTGTGTGGTGTGTCATGACACAGATAATTGTTTCGGTAGGTCTTGAAGTTTAAACCCTCACTTTACAGTCTTGGTAAAGACTAATCGTAATCTAATTCTTGTCCTTGTTAAGAAAATTATATCTTGTATAAAGACTCTGTCAGAGCAATCACTGCAGTTAACACTTTCTGACCAAAATGCTGAGAGACTCAACAATAAACCAGAATGTAGGCTTTACACATTAAAAGTGTGGCAAGCAGGAGCCTGGTGTAACCAGACTTGAGGTAGGATACAAAACTGAAACAGCATTTTATTTAAGGTGGTAAAAGAGTTGGAAATGTCCATGTAAAATTTGTAGCCATAGAATTTATTCCATAAAGAGGTAATGAAAAACATATGTCTGTTAAGACCACGATTTAGGTGGAAGTTACACAACCCCTTATCTCCCCAGAGTCATTAATGAACAAAGCTGGGAAGAGAGCTTAGTCAGGACATGTGCCCTGAACATGAGTGGAGGGCCAGGAACAAAGCACAAGGCAGCAGTGATGTCATGATGTTGAGATTGCCCTGGACTTTCTCTTGGGGAACCCAGTATAGGCCTGAACTCTATAGAATATACCTGTGCTTCAGGGCATTCTTACCCAGCTTCTAGGGATGAAAATGTATATGTCTGTGTCCACATCATCAAGACACCATCCTGCAGTGTTCCAAGAAACAGATGCATGCCATCACCATCATCACCACAACTCTGCTGACACCAAATACTTACTAGATGGCAAGCACCAAGTGCTTTCAGATACTAGTGCATTGAACCTTCAAAAGAACCTTATGAGGCAGGAACGATCATTAAACCCATTTTACAGGTGAGGGAAAATTGAGACCCAGAGGTGCTAAGTAACTTAACACAAGGTCAACCAGTTGGGAAATCAAGAGAACCTGTACTTGAATGTGATGGTTTGAATCCATAACTCTTAATCTGTAGATGTTAGGAGTCAGTGCAGTGGCCTTTGCTAGGATCTTGCCTCTCTCCTCACCTTGTAATACAGTTCATTCTAAAAGTAAAAATTTTAGGTATTACATTAAGTCAGGGTGGAATTATTTCAAGCCAGTGAAATTTAAAGCAAATCTCCAATAAAGTACACATTCCTTCATGAATCGCACAGGGGCATATGCTAACTGACATAAACCAGCTAATCTCAAGAATTTGGTATGAAGTTCAGTTGAAAAGTGATTATATGAGCCAGGCATAGTGGTGCACACCTGTAACCCCAGAAACTCAGGCCGGCCGAGGCAGGACAATCATAAGGTCCAGCCTAGGCAACTTAATGAGACCATGTCTGAAAAGGGATGCCATTAGGTTCAGTCCTTGGTGCAAAATTTTTTAATTTAAAAAATAAAAAATAAATTATGAAATAAATGTTGCAGAGAACAAATCTTGGAACTGTAACAAAAGATTAAACTGGAACAAAAGATTAGCAGGAAAATATCCAAGGTGATCTGCAGGATTTGAAGAGGAAATCCATATTATTCAAGGCAATTGTCAGGCAAAGCCTGTGTCAGTTTCAGTCTTTGTGACAAGGCATGGACAACTAGTAGAAGTAGTTAAAGTGTCAACTAGGGTACACATTAAAAATCAAAAAGGGAAAAATGTGATAGTCAATGTTTGGACAATTGATATTAAAAAAATGGATACAATATGGCAGAAGGTGGGAGAAGGTGGCCTCCCCTACAAATGCAATATGCTCAATGAAAGAATGTTTTACATGAGTATGTCAACAGTTAGCCTAATCCGAAAACCCAATCATCAAGTGCCAGATGAAGAGTGCAAAAATGCCAAGAAACATATCAAGAGGTAAAGAGATCCAATTAATTTTTTTTTCATTTTGTGGCAGAGTTATTGAAAAGGATTTACATAGAATCATGGGCTAATAATAATGAGAGCATATAAATTACTGTATAAAATGATGATTAGTGATAATTGTTCAAGAAAACATGTGTGTCTCCTGTCTCTAAGTGGTAAATTAATTTTGACTAATGAATAATTCAAATACCTAAGCTTAGAATTGACCCTTTGTTATGGCTATTTCTCTAGCCATACAAAGCAGGTGGGTATCTGAATAGAACCCTAAACTGACCTGCCCCTTACAGGCGATTTCTTCACTGCTACTATCTGCCTGGAAATCTTTTTCCTTCTCTTCTTGTTTTATAGCATTTCCTGATATCTTCTGGATTTCCTGGAGAACAGGAAGAACAAGAGTGAAGAAGTAAGAGGAAAAAGGGAAGGAGGATCTGGAGAAAGGGAAGTGGAAGGAAAGAAATGAGAAAAGAGGGAAAAGAAAGAAAAAGAAAGAAGACAACATGTGAAAGAATCTTCTCTCCGAATATTAAGTGCATTGAAGAAAGTTTCACTTGGTTTTTGAAGTGCACATGGACTCTCAATGATTAGATCTCACAGAAAATCCTTTTTGCTAAGTTCTCAAAATTTATGAATAAATAAACTAAGCAGTTTCCTAGCTGTTGTGATTTCAGTAGTACTGACTTTAAAAATAACTCTATCTTCTTTCTGGTTTGGCAATTCTATAAACAGCCTTTCTTTTACTTTCTAATTTGGAAAAAAATAACTGTCTCTAGGAGATCGACAATGTCATTCACATTTTGGTATGAAACTTTATCAGATACTTGATATCTGATGAATATCAAGTGTTGAGGACTAAACCAAGGGCCTTTTGCATATCAACTATGTACTATACCACTAAGCCATACCCTGGTCCTATCAGACACTTTTCTATAAATGATTAAAGAAACAAGAAAAGCCAGATACAAAGATGCCTAAAGAAAGGCAAAGTGTAGGTGAAAAGAAGTAGATAAAAGACTAGATGCACTGTAGTTAATTTTTCCTGACTTTGCAGTTTTTGCTGCAGAAAAACTAATGACAATTATGTATTTCTCTAACCACTGAGGGAAGGAACTATATCAATTGTGTTTGTAAAAATAGTATCATCCATAGGTTTGCCACTCTAAATACGTGTGCTGAATTAATAAATAAATGAATGCAAGTATTCAACAATTAATATATACTTGATGTTTTGTAGGGTCAATACATGATTTCCTTCTTGGAAATTGTCTTCTGTGAGTCATAGTGGATGTACCATCTGCATTAATTTCTAAACCAGGTTCTGCCTTCCCCCACAATGGTTTGTTTCTGGTTAAGAAATTTATTTTCTTGCTAGAAGAACAGACCAGATCAGGTGACTTTATTGTGTATGCACATTGTATTGAAGGATGGTAATGATTAAGATATTCAAAGATGATCTGCATTACAGATAAGCTTACTGAATCATTTATTTAATATTTACTAAGTGTCTGTAGTAAGTAAAGGAGACGAAGTTCCTAAGCTTATAGTATTTACTCTAGTAAAGAGTGGTAGATAAAAACAGTGTAAATGAATGTAAAAACAAAATTCTTTCAGATTGGTGTAGATTCTGTTTTTAAAATATGAATGTAACAGAGAAGAACTTATAGGATGTTAGATTATTGAGTCAGTCTAATCCAGAAATGCTTCCTGAGAATGCAGTGAGAAGGGCATAGACATGTTTATGTCTGGGGGAGTGTTCCAGGAACAGGGAAGAGCAGTTATACCAGGCTACCAAGCAAGTGTTCTAAGGATAGAAAGATGAATGTGGATTTAACATAGGAGGAAAGTAGTATTCTTTCTAATACAAGCTTAACAATTCAAATTACTATTGAATTCTCTTGTAAAATTAATTTCTAAGAATTAGAAATTGATCTTCCAAATTGTCTGAATTCTAAATCTGTCTTTGCTGCTGTTTTTCATTTGGCAGTTTTATGTTCCAGAGATGGTAGTTTCCAGTTCTTTGCCTAATGGACTTTCTCCATAATTGCATTGATAAGTTTTTAAACATTTAAGACAAGCTGGCCTTGAAAGAATGAGCTTAAGATGTATAATTATTCAGCCGTTACTTGAAGTTAGGCAACAAAAGCAAGAGTATTCTCTACAAATATGTCCCTTAGAATTCACATCTGAAGCCAGCTACAGTGACCTGTGCTGTAAACCCAATGACTTAGGATAGATACTAAGGTAGGAGTATCCCAGTTTCAAGGCCAGCCTAGACAACTTAGTGAGACCCTATCTCAAAGGAAAAAAAAAAGGAGGGAGGGAGGCGCTGTGAGTGTAGCTCAGTGATAGAGTATCCCTGTGTTAAATCCCCAACAACCACCATCCTCTACACAAGAAGAATTTACATTTGAACTGAGAAGCTTAAGGAGTTGTGGCCTAAGATGTGGACATTAACACATTTAGAGTCAACAATATATTATCATGGATTCATTTTCCAGAATCATCTAAGCATCACTTCAGAAAGCAAAGAATTAAGCCCTGAAACACTAGAATAAAGAATTAGTTTGCTGATAAAACAGAAAAGAAAAAAAAAGTTCAATAAATAGTAAATGATGAAGACAAAGTTATTTCATGCTCAAGATTTTGGTCATCCTAAATAGTGGTTCTAGTGTATTTTTACATGTAAAAATAAATGTTTCCTTGCTACAATAGAATGTAAGACTATAAATGAGCGCTTTTCCCTCTAAATAACTCATATTTTCCTTGTGATTGTGTCTAACTGCTGATTGTCTTATGAGATTTGGTGCTTTCCTTGGTTTTAGAAGTGATTGCAATGCTAAATACATTACAATGGGAGCTTTAAAATGTAAATTTTTACATTATGGTATCATTTATTTTGATTTGATGATAACCTAATAATAAATCTAATGTGACTGTAAAACAACTTCTTAAAAAGCAGTTTTTATAGAAAACCTTCTTTGGTATGGCACATATTATTCTAAAAGTCTGCCACAGTCAAGAGAAATGGTATTCAAATTAGCATACTGTCCTCAGTTGAAAAAAAAATCTTTTTTTTCAAAAATATCATTTGGAAAAAATAGACAAATGATTTTTGTTTTCTCATGTGTCTCAGAAATAGATTCCAAGGACAAATTGGGTGGGGGGGAGAGAAAGGGAAAAGGAAGGTGGAGGAGGAAAAAAAAGAAAGAAAGAAATAGAAAAAAGAAAAAGGAGGAAGATCGGAAAAGAATCCAAATATATTGTTAGAAATGACTTTATTCAAATAAGTACATAATTTCCCAGATGAATATTTTGCATATTTTGACACATTTATTTAAAAATTTTACTTTATCATTGCATGTTATAATGTATAGCACTATATAATGAGTCTTTTTTCATATTTTTCTCTCTTGTCTTAAATACAAAGATTATCAGAACTAGCAAAATGAAAAGTAATTTTCAAAAAATATGAAATTGCACTCAACTATAACTTTATTTTCTTTGTGTATTGCCATAATTGGTCTGTTGCCAACAACTTTCAAAGGACAAGTCCTTTTTTAAATTTTAGTCCTGGTACTTGATCTCCCTCTTTATATCATTCCACTATGTCTTCCACAATTCTAACCACAGATTTTTAAATAAACTGCCAAAGGAGAGTGAAAAATATTTGAATTTCTTACAGAGTTATAAAGGTATGATAAAAATGAGGCAGAGATGGCCAGAAGTGACATCACAGGAATCACTGTTCCTGGAAGAGCATTGAATGGGATGGAAACACAAATCTGCTTCAAGCTTTCTATACTGATTGTTAGCTCCAATTTAGCTTGTATGGCTTCTGCTCCTGCTTCTTAATCAGGGCTTTCTCTTTTAATGGGCAACCAAGAACTATAGAGTAGAGGTCACTGGAGAAATATGGCTCCACCTGAAAGAGTGAGTGGCTCCTGCCATTAAGTACACCTATACCTGTGTAAAACTCACTTAATGTGTCTGTGCTTCCGTTTTTTAAACTGAAAGACAAGAGGGAGGGAAGAAGAGTGGGAAGGAGAAAGCAAGAGAAAAAGAAACAACTGCCTTATATAGTTGTTGTGAGAGAAGAAAACATGAAGCATTTAAGTTCAATGCCTAGTACTTAAAAATTATTAAGTAAATGGCAACTATATTACTTAGCTCATAAGCAAGATACTTTCCAGATATGATTTTTAAATAACAACGGAAGTAAAACTTAATTCAAGTAAAACACGTTTTTTCACCAGCAGAAATATATGAGCAGGCAAACCAACTTATGCATAGTTTAGTGGTTCTTTCAAATCAATCCTGAAAAAATAAGATTTACCATGTTTTGGGGATTAGTAGGTAAGAAATATATGAAAGGAAATCGCCTTCAAAATAATCCAGCTCTTTTAAGTCCATCTATGGCAAATGGGGAAACTGAGGCCAGGAAGAGCTTATCATTCGCCCACTCTCACAGAAGCGGTGGAGCAGCGGTCTTTAGGGCCTCATCTTTCCTGAAGACCAGATTTACCATCTCTTGACTCTGGGACCCTTGTCAGGAAAAGAGTCCTCATTTAGTTCCCCACCCAAATTCAGAAGTCCGCTTGTGTCCCGGGAGTCCCAGTCCAAAACTCAGCCCCCCACGAGAGCCCGGACGTCTTAAGTGTCTTGGAACCGCACTGTGGAGTTCCACTCATAATGGAAAACCTGCTTGATCAGCTTCACGACTCTTCTGCTAAGCAAATAAAGGATATTCAACAGGACGAAATTGGAAGGTTCATGTAGTTGGCAGCGCCAAGGGTAAAAAGCCCGCACAAGGTTTCTAAGGAGGCTCACAAGGATTTTTTATTTTATTTATTTATTTATTTTTAACATCCCACCCCGAAGTCTGTGTGAGGAACTCACTACCCTCCACCCTCATTCAAAAGTTTCAGAAAAGAAATCTCAGTTGCCTCCGTTTGATTCCCAGGACTTCCGCAAACCTCACCGGCGAAAAGCAAATAAATTTCGATTACCGCTCAGATTATCATTGCCATCATTTAAGGAAGAAGACATTGAAGGTAAAATTCAAAAAAAAAAATAGGCAGGAAAAAATTCACTCCAGACATCCACAGTCTCTACCGGGTCCTCCTCTCCACCCTCTATCTAGGAGCTAAAATTTTGCAAAATGAGAAAAAAGAAAAAGTGAATAAAATATCAGAGTGCGAGGCTTTTGGGTTCCTATTTTTATACACATACATATAATAGCCTAAATAGTCTAAATTTATTTTCTAAATTTCTCCAGAACACAAAATCTATAACTAACTAAATAGGAAGAAAGAAATGCTGTAGCAGGGAGCCGGGAGAAAAAGCAGCACCAGCCCCGCGCAGAACCACCGCCCCCACCCCCGGCGCGCGCTGTTGCTCGAGGGGGCTTGAGTAGCCTGCCCCCTCTCCTAAGCCCTACAGGTCTTGGGAGTCCTGCGCCTGCGACACCGACAGCGTCCCCAGGGCGGCGCATCACCTATTGTCCAAGATTTCAGATATTTTGAAAATTTCCCCAATAAATTGTTTGGGGAAAGACTAGGGATCCTAATCCCCGCGGGAGGACTCCTGGAGAAAAGGAAGTAGAGTTCCCACCAGTAGCAGAAGGACAGGGAGGAGGGATTCCTGTCAGGCCACATTCTCAGAGGCTCTGGGGGTCATCTCAAGTTCGATCTTTTCTAAATTTTACTGGGGAAAACAATCCTGAATGTGAGCCATCTGAAAAGAGGACGATTGGTAGGAGACCAGTGCCCTGCGGCTCAGTGTTGTAGACTGGGAAATAAACCCTGCCAACTCTACCTCGCCGTGGGTCTGGTGAGTTAGCCCGGAGTCACAGGGCCACACTGAACGCCCACAGCTCCCCGTTTTAAGTCTCTCCAGGACAAACATAGGGGTGTTCTTAATTGGTGCCTACTCAGAAGTTCACTGAGGAAGGCTGCTATAGAGTGCCAGAGCAAGGGTAAAACTGGCACCTTCAGGCCTGAGATGAATTCCTTCCGGCCTGGTGGGCTCAGGTAAGCCCTTGGTAAATCCCAGCTTACACAGAAAAGAAGAGCAGTCACTTAGACTCTGGTGGCGGCATGAAAAGAAAAGCTACGTTGGCCATAGGTGAGTCCCCAAGTTCTCAAGGGCTCAAGACCCGGAAAACTTCTTTTTGGAAACTGATGAAACCTGGAAAAAGTTTGTTCTCCATCCCTGGCTCGGCTTTGTATTCCTCAAATGGTGGCAAGTGTGATTTAGCCACCTCCCCAAGGACACAGAGGTTAAGAAAGGGAGGCAGAAACGCGAATCATTCTCTCTCTCTCTCTCTCTCTCTCTCTCTCTCTCTCTCTCTCTCTTTCTCTCTCTCTCTCTTTTCCAATTAGATGGGCTTTTCTCCTCTCGAGGTTATAAGGAATTTTCTGGAGTTGGATCTCAAGCACTGTCGCCATGAGAGGTCATATCAGAGCATTTTAAAATTGAACATGGTTCTGCTTACTGGGTAGTTTACATAAGAGATTATTTCATAAACTATTACAATTAGATTTTAACTATTAAAATTGTATTTTTAATGTGACATATGTTTACTGTTTCTGGCTTATAAAGTCTATTTCCCTAAGCAGCTCTCAATCTTTTCTCCTTGGTCCACAATGAAATATTGCTTTTTAAAATCTTCAGTGACTTTGAGTCCATTTTCATCGCTCACTGCCATCTGACAGTGTAGCCACCACCTTAAGACTCTGAACTCTCGCATTCACAAGAAACCCTCAACCTCTCTGGCCCAGATTGGAGGAGATGGGAGCTCCCTCTCCCGGCGTAACTGAGCCTCCCCACTCCCCATCCCATTTCTGCAAATTTTTAGAGACACTACCACAACCCTGAGGGGAAACGTTTCTGCTCCCACCAAGACTTCCTGGCCTCTGAAACTTGCTCCCAGGCCATTTCCGAAAGCGCAAAGCGCAGTTGGGGGAAGTTTGGAGAAAGAACACCACAGCTTCGCCCAGGGTCCAGTTCCTCTCTTCCTTGCCCAGTGTATACTGCCCACCACAGGTGACTGTTCCGCTGACTACGGACTCACTAACGCCGCAGTCTTCTAATATAGGACCCCAGGCACACTTAACGCGGCGCCTGCGGGTGCCAAAGTCACAACTGCGTTTCAGATTCCAAACCCCAGGGGTTTGAAACTAGTCTACTGCAGCTTTTGCATATGGTCTGGGAAGAGGCTTCATGTCCCCACGCCAGTCTCTTAGCCCTTGAGAATGAATTTGTGTACTCAACACCAAGAGCGGAGGGTTAGGACCATAGGCTACCACCGCGAGGGGATTACCTCTAAGTCCCTGCTCTGAGTGGCTAATAATTAATAACTCAGACTTTTGCCTTCAGGATAAGAGTGCCAGGGAAGGAAAGATACTATGAAATCCTCAAATGCCCATAGGAAAGAATTAGGGAGGAAGGGCCCGGGAGGGCTCTTCTTCAAGGAAGTAAACCCAGCCGCTGACAGACAGCTAGGAAGCAAGCTCGCTGCTGCTAGTCGTGGGATTTTACTGGGACCTCAAGAGTTTCCCTTCTGAAGAAACGATTTTGCTGCCGTCTCAAGAATACAGAAGGACAAAATAAATACTTCACATATTTTTTTGAAAAAGCTGGGGGATCAGTCTGAATCACCATGGTTCATGGTTTATTTTTAATATGTGTAGTGTCAGGACAACCTTTTCCAAAATAACTTCTGTGTTATTAGTTTATCTGATGAAATAAGTGATAGGTGAAGAGGGAAATAGGTCACTTTCCCTCCTAGCTTTTTTAAATTTTATTAACGGAAGAGGTTCTTTTGTGTTACACTTGTCCGTATTTTTGCAGGGTCTTTTTATTTGTCCCAGGGGTGTGAACTTAGAGGCAACCGCAACCTTCCCTCTTTTACTTGTTGATCAAGCTAATCTTTTTTTTTAATCTTTAAAAGCATGAATAGATCTTAGAATACTGAGGAACACTATATTGAACCACATTCTGAACCCTTTCCCTGCCTGGCTGGAACTTTAAAATTCCTGCACGTCTTTGGATTCAAAAACCAGAATTCCTTATGCTTACCTTTCAAATCCTATTTTCTTTCTCTCTCTTGCCTTAAAGAACGGTAAATAACATGTGTGCTTGTTCGTGTGTGTGTGTGTGTGTGTGTACACAAACCAAGTTCGGTTAAGATTTCAGATACATCAGAAAAACTGAGGCCCTTGCCCGACATCACTTACTGAGATCTCTTTCCACCTTTAACTGGGGACTTGTGTCCCTCCCTGCTGAAGGATTCCGAAGAGGCTCTGGGAAGCCGCGCAGGCAGGAGTTTTCTCAGCCACCCAGGCGGGCGGGCCGACTCACCCACACTGCATATCTCCTCATGTCCACTAGAGGTCACTGGCCCCTCGCAGCTCACTGAGCGACCCGCAGCCTCCGGCTTCTAGAGCTCAAATTAGCGTTTGCTCAGACTGGCTTTTGACTCCACAGATTTCAAACCTTCCCTTGTTTATTTACATCTGAAGCACTGTTTGTGCAAACAACCTTTCATTGTTAAGTGCCTGTATTCCTTTCATTTACTTCATGTCCAGGGGTGCTATTTACCTAGAACCATTGTCTACTACAATTAACATTTACATTACAAAGTGTGTGGTTTTCTTTCTCAAGGAGGTTCAATTAAGGCAATAAGATGTTTGCGGGGGGGGGGGGGGGGGAACCTATTGTTTACTGAAAGCACTCAATGGAGTCAAATTACTGACGCTTTTGCCTACATCTTGGTCTTTTATGTAAATATGTTAAATATAACATCTAAGGATAATAAACAATATTATAATTATGTGTTTGCCATTGTCATATCAAACTTGCTTTGTATTATACTAATTACATAACTTATCGATCAATAAAAATACATTTCAATGTTATTTTCATTTTATTTTTTGCTGTTCCACTGCTCTTGCTGCAACATGTCCCAATTTTTCTTTTTTCTATTACACATCAAACTTCTGACATTTTGTTTTATTTGTGTGTGTTGAAGAGAGGTACTGTATCTGAGCATGGGTCTGAAGTATGTCTGAGATAATCTCTACAATGACCTTATAATAAGGTGATATTTCTTTGAAATCTGAAATATTCCAAAGGCATGTACATTTAAGTCAAAAGAAGTGTAAATATCAGTTAAGTAGTTCTTTGAAAGCTAGTTTTAACATTGGCAGAAACCGGATCAAGTTTATTTAGCATACCAGTGCATTGTAAAACAGTTGGAGTGAAGTTGCAGGTTGCGTGAGTATGCATGTTAACTAGTGGGAACCAAGCACAGTCTTTGTGAAAGGGGAGCAGCAGATTGCTGTGCAAGGCCAATGTTAAAAAGGCAGCTGAATTTAACACCATCTGGAAGAAAAGATCTCTTCACGACTTTCTCACACCGTCAGACAAAACTAGTGTCTCTTGTTCCGAGCCCTTGTCTATGCAACCATACAATACTGAGTCATTATACTTTTGCTGAGAGAAAATTTGAGAACACAATATGGGTAACCAGTGAATGACCAAGTTTCATTGTGCCCGCTTAAGTCGATTGAAATCTACGTCTAGAGCTATGAATGGTAGTATTGTTTTCCTCACCAGGGCTGTACTAAATGTCAGCACAGTGTAAAGAAAAACTTGAAGTCTGCAAATAACTTACCAGATCTCAATTATAATATTTTCCCACACTAGAACTAATATCATTGCGAGGGGCTACATTGCAGAATATATCAAAAGAAAGGAAAAGAAATAAGAGAGTTCATTAAGAAGTTATTTTATCTAGACAAACATTTTAATTTTCTGATGGGAACTTCAATTCAGGCTGCAGGCTGAGTTGAGGAGTGGAATTCATTACTTGGAAGTTCAAGTTACAAAAATGCTAAACAAATATCTATTTCTACCTTTAAACACTCTTATTAGATATAAACAGACCCCACTTGGGTTTTACTGCTAGTTCTTTTCAGAATTGTTAGTGTAAATCTAGTTTTAATTTTGCTTTAAATTTTGGCACACTGCTCTTTCAAAGTTTGCCACCGTGATTGACATTGTAAAAGAACACCATAGACATACATTTCCAAAAATTTACAAGATGATTCTGGTACCTCCCAAGGTAGATTCTAGTGCCCTTAGAAATATGCTTCCCCTTTATGTTATACCCCTCCCTCCATCTTGAGTGTGTGTGTGTGTGTGTGTGTGTGTGTGTAAATCAGTTATCCCTAGGGTTAACGTTCACACAATCTATTTGACTGTAAACAGTCAGAAAAAGGAAACAAAGCAGTTCAGAAAGAGTAAAAGGAGTTGATTGTGTATGTTTTATTAGGATGTCTATTTTAAATATAATTGACTTTGCAATTTTGTTATTGTGTCACTAAGTGTCGCATAGTTCTTAACATGTAAGTGCAAAACAATGAGTAATTGCTGTTTTGCTGAATAATACATCTAAGTTGCCAACATCAAAGGTATTATTTTGTGTATTTCTAAACAAGAATGTTAACTGCAGGTTTTGACATCTAGAATCTTTTCATGAAATTCTTAGAAATAGGCTGATAAAATGATGCCTTTAAAACTAAATATAAAGATATAACCAACTTATTTTTCTTGTCCTACTAGAAAATTAACAATGAAAAGTCACTCAACACTTGAATTAGAAATAACATAAACACAGTCATACAAAAAATTCAAAAGAACAACAAAATGGAAATTGGATAGAGATTTAAAAAAAGAAATAGGAAAACTTCTGCAATATCTTTGCAAAATGTGAATGGCTATCTTAACCAATACCTCTCCCCTACTGAAGTTACCATTATTATGCACAGTAATGAGAGAAATGTATTTTTTACATTCAAAATGAACTATTTCCCCAAAGTTGCTTTGCTTTATTCTTAAGCACTAAATTTTCTACTACTAGTACTCTGTGTTTATTTTAAAAAGTAAAAGTTTCTATCATTTGGAAATATATGAAATTCTATTTGATTTTGTGTCACTTGATGAAATTAAGAAATGTTTATAAATAATAAGACATTAGGAAGAGTCCATTTGAAATTCAGAAACATTATCCTATTCATAGGCTACATGTAAACACTTCAGGATATTTTAGCATTTTAAGAATTTTGACTTTTTGAAACGGAGACATGATGCCAAAGATTTTATTTTCCAGTGTGTCTAGAAAATGAATGAGAGTGTGTTAACTATTATCTAGGTCCCCCCCCCCCCCCCCCCGCTCCTATGAAGCTATACACTTCTGGGGATATCTTTGTGGCATAAGAATATTGATACCCTTTTCCCACTTTGCCTTTTTGTGACTTATGTTTCCCTAATTTGCTAACACCACATATTGCATTGGGATGCGTGTTGTTGGTGGTGAGATGGGCGACACAGGGCAAGGTGTCCCTTAAGAAAAAGAACTAATTTAGAACCAAAGTTATTGATTAAAAGGTATTTGTAATACGTGGGCCAATTGTTTCAACATTAGTACTTGAGATATTTAAACAGGTTCTACAATAGTGGGGGCATGTAAGGCAGTTCTTCAGTGTCTCTGGATTTTAATGGATGGCTTTGTTATCCTGTTTTTCTGTTTCTCAGTTTCTTAGCACAAGTTAAGCTAATACAGAAATCAGTAGACACTTCCATTCCTATTTGATTAGATAACCCATTTCACTCCTCCTGGGAATCATTCAACTTTATTGTGGAATTAATTCTAAGATGATAAATGAAAATGAAAAGTATATAGTTATGAGTGCTTCTAAGGAATATCTGCCTTCCCTCAATCAAGGCCCAGGGAGTTAGTGCACTCCCTTAGAAAGGTGATGACCATCTTTGAGGTAGAAGCTTGTGGCTTTCCGCTTTGCAACCAACTGCCAGACCACAGGAGGTAGAGCTTTAAAAGTGCAGATAATCGACTTTATTCATGGAAATATGGAGTTCTGAGCCATGTTTGTTCAAGGGAAGCACATCACTGTGCTTGGTGGTTGACTCGGTTTTAGCTTAGCGCCGGCACATCGCATTCTAGGGATCTAAAAATAGCCAAGCTTAGCAGTCGCCTCTCAAGGTGTTTGGCGTGGGCGGTGTAGAGAGGAGACAGCCAATTCTGTGAGTGGCAGCAGGAGCAGCTAGGCTAAGCAGAGGCAGCGGCGAAGGCTGCCGGTGCGCCGCTGGGCAGCACGACGCCTCCGGGCGACCGCCAACAGCCCAAGTCTTCTAGCAGCTAGGGCTGCTCGCGACTCGCGCAGGAAAGTCGGCGTCTGATTGGTGTTTCCCGGGAGACGAACTGCCCGAGCTACCGGAGCTGGTGCGCCGGCGCGCGCGCTCCCGGAGCTGGAGCGCGGCTGGGAGGCTGGGGGCGCGCTGCGGCCGGGCGGCGGGTTGGGAGGCTTCTCAAGTTCGCGCGAGCTTAAGTTCCCGCGCCGGCATCCCGCCGCTGGGAGGGTGCTGGACTCCACCGCCGCGCTATAGGACGCGGCCCAATCGGACTGTCAGCCCCTCCTTTGCCAGGCACGCTCGGTTGCGTCTGCGAAGGCTGTTCTGTATTTAAAAAAAATCCATTTATTTATTTATTTACTTACCTACCTACCTGTTCCTGGGCCCCTCACCATAGACCTCGTCCCTGCTTCCGAGCCAGCTTGGGTCTGCCTTTGCTTGGGAATCCCAGAGTCGGGTTCCTGAATGGGGTGGCTTCGCGGTTTAGTCACCACTAGACGTCGGTACTAGCAGGCATCACCCCGCAGCCATACCCTGCCACAGGGCCCTTTCCTCAGCCTGGCAGGCAACTGTGGTTAAGGGGCGTTCCTCTGAGTTTCTCTAGTTCTGCCCAGTCGCGTTTTCCCTGTGTATGATTAGTATCGTTGATAAAGATGGTGCCCCTCTCCCTCCACTTGCACTTTTTTTTTAACCTAGTGGAACGCTGCTAACCGGAAGAATCCTCCCCCTCACCCCCCCCCCCAGGCTTTTGATTGGGGGTGTTGTGGAGGGTGCTGGGAGCTGGGTTGGAGCGCTCACCGCTCTAGGCCCTTCCAGGAGCAACCTCTACCTCTTCCCCTGTTGCCCATTAAAGAGCGCAGGGCGCATCTTCCTCCCATCAGATTTGCTGGAAATATTAATCTCCTTGTTGGGTGGATACAGTAGAACTTGTTCAGAGATTACTTTAAAAAGAGAGCTGGGTCTTAAGCACTTACTAAAGCCAGTTAATAACATCATGCATGGACATTTAAACTTGTTGTAAGTTGCAGAGAGGATTAGCGGGAAGTCACGCTGTGCGCAGCTAATGATACCATCTTAACTCTAACCGGGCTAAATCCACCTCGCCTGGCTCAGGTCCGGCTCTTCAGCCCTCGGATGAGGCTAGGAGAGGAGAGTCTCTTGGAAGAGGGGAAGGAGGGCAGAAATAGAAGGAACTACCCTGCTCCTAGCTTTAGGTGATGGTCAATCATCCTGGGAGGCCACCAGCGGTCTTGCTGCTGGGTAGGCACGAGCACAGGACTAGCGCCCAGGCATCCTGGTGTGCACCGTAATCCTTGGGCTGTACTTTAGTGACACTGAATGGTACAGGCCCACATGTCAAAACAATTTGATTTTATAAGCCAAAGGGCGCAAAAGGGTCTGTCTGTTGGAAGCTCTGGTAAGGTTTGGGGATTGCAAAGGTGATGACTTTTTTTTTTTTTTAAAGAGAGAGAGAGAGAGAGAGAGAGAGAGAATATTTTTATTATTTATTTTTTAGTTTTCAGCGGACACAACATCTTTGTTTGTATGTGGTGCTGAGGATCGAACCCGGGCCGCACGCATGCCAGGCGAGCGCGCTACGCTTGAGCCACATCCCCAGCCCAAGGTGATGACTTTCTTGATGCTGGTCTATTTGCATCATAAAGACCGCTTACTTCCAAGTCTGCTTTAAAAAAAAGTAGTCCAGCTCAGTATTTCACAGATAAATTTCACAGCATATTATTAACAACTTCCTGTCATAGGCTTGCTCAACTGGTTTCAAACTGATTACTGTTTTAAGGCAGTTTGCGACTACTATATGACAGAGCCAATTAGAAATAATCCTGGGAAAATGCTTCGAAAATACTGCGTTATTAAAACACTTACCTAGTAATATTCATCTAGTTCTTTCACTAAGTAGCTATCTGATGGGTTTCTTATGTTTTCTGAGCTCATTTTAATAGTCACTTGCCCTGGGAAAACAAGCTATCAGGAAAATTTTTAACTGCAACCTGGCTTTTGGCATTATTTTTTAGTTTTAAATTCAAACTTGACAAGTTAAAACGTTTATGTATTATATTTTTAATAGCTAGTGTGAGGTTGGAAGTAACTATAGATGCTGATTAATCTAATAATTTATAAATACCCGTAAGTAGATGGTAAAAAACCCCACAAGATAAAGATTGTGTATGAAACCAAAAAACTAACCAATAAAAAAGCCATCAATAAATATTCTACTAATTAGGTCACAAAAAGTAATTTACAGAGTATTAACCAATGTTTCTTCAATTGTCTTTTAGGGGGAAACAATCTTTCTATACACACGTGCACACATACAGACAGATTGATTCCGAGTGAAATTTACTGGAATGGAAGAATTTCAAACATGTATGATTAAGAAATATTTTCACAGAATAAATATCTCAAACATTTAATTTTTGTATTTATCAATACTGATCTAATGAAAAAACTTCCTATAATTTATTTGGAGATAATACCTTCATAAAGATAATAATAGATTTAATATCATTGAAATTCAAAATCCATGGAATTGCTTCCTGTCAAGGCTGGATCTCTTGTATAGTAATAATAGAAGTGTACTTAGTCCTTAATTTTAATTCAGTGAGTATTATGAAGGTACCTGAAACTGTTGCATGAATATAACAGCCTTTGAGAGGAATTCAAATAATAAATATTAGGCCTTATTTTAAAAAAGCACACAGTTTGTATACAGTAGCTGCTAAGTATATATTATTTTAATTTATTAAATTATCCTTGAAATACACGATGTATGTGCAAAGTTAAATTAGTATTGGCTGACATTAGGGATCTGAAGTTGAGGATGTTGAATTGTCTGTGGGATAGCTTAAAAACTGTTTAGAAGCTTTGAATATGAAGTTATCACCATGACTAATCATAGCAAGTGGGTTTGACAAGAATGGAAGAAAAATAATGTTATAGGTCTTCATTTTTAGGATTTGTAGTATATGTCTCTTGAGTGGTTCTAATAGTGAAAATACTTAGACCACAAGGAAATAGGAATTAAGTAGTGAATTTACATTTGAATTGCTTTATATATTGACTCATCACAATTTATAGGTACTTAGATTGATATAAATAATAAAAAGTTCAGCTGTTCCTAAATAAAGTTAGAAATTGCTGAGTAGCTTAGTTTTTCACACTGAAGACTCATGCTCAATTATAGTCTGAAATCTCAGTTTGCAGATATGACATAGGATAATAGTGATTCAAACAGCAAAGTACAAATACTGCATATATTTCTGCCAAATTTGTCTCAGATGGACTAGCTGCTAAGGAAGAATCCATAGCATGACTGAGCTAACAAAAAGTGTGTTACCTCTCCAATAGGTAATCCCTCCATTTGCATGCTGTGCTCACTGACAGGAGAAAGGACTTGAATGTCTGTCATTTTTCTGGACTTTAGCCTTAAGGCCTATATTGTCACTTCAAAATACATGAAGTGAACAATATTTTTGTTAGCCAGTAATTGTTATTAAGACAAAATTATTTTCTTAGCCTTTGGAGACAGAACTTTGGTGTTCTTTATTAAAAGTTAAACTTAACTAGGCTTATTACATTAGAAATTGTCTAATTCAATTTTGATTCTTCAAATTGCATTTTATACTAAAGGAGAGCTTTTGCATAAAATGCAGTTGAAAAGAGAAAAATATTTATGCTTTTATCATTTAAGTGATCAAATACTGCAGTGCTAGACATTAGAATATCATATGCATCACTACATTATTAACTTAATCTAATGCTCAGAGTCACTACCACATTCATGGGTGTCTTTCTGATATCTCTCCAGTCCACTGGATTTTGAAGTGTGATTATGTAAATTTTCTACTGATAAATAAATGACTATAATTGTACTTGAAATACCACTCAAATTCTTAAGACCATGGCATCTAAATAATATATTATGCATTCCTTAATTTTTTATCAAGACTAATTCAAAATAACTGTAGGGCAAAGCATACATTGATTTTTAAATAGCCATCCCCATCCCCAATTTTTTCAGGTTAAAAATATTCCAGATGGTGAAAACATTGGGGGGATAAGAAAAAAGTTGATGGGTGGAGTAAGTAGCAAGTTTATCCTTCATGTAAACATTTTTGGTTTGCCCAATAAAACTTATATCCTGATTCACTTTTTATGGCATGTGATCTTAATGCCAGTTCAGTGAGAGTATTTTGGTGATAGAAAAAAAATTTTCTTCTAAATGTTAAACATCAGTGCAAAAATGTCCTCACCGTTATTTGTCAAGGAAAAAGGGAAAAGTTAGGAAATAAAACATTTCATCTGAAGTTATTTTTTAAAATTCTTTTTTAATTCAAGTAAAGGTTGTACCAAAAAAAAATGATCCTAAATGTCAGGTATGGCTTTCCTTCATTTAATTGTGATTACAGAACTACAATAACTGAATGGTGCCTTTTCATTGTTTAACATTGCAAAGCTCTACTCAGAACTCTTGTTGCACTGTGTCTTTAAAGGAAGCATGTGTGTGTTTTACCTACATAAATTCTAATTGCAGAATCCACTTTAATCACCACATAGAAATCTGAAGCCTCATAAGTTCATGAGCTACACACTTTTCTTCTTTATTCTGCAGACCACACCTTATCTGGTTGCTAATGAAATACAGGAGATTGATTGCAGAAAATCTTCAAGGGAATATTTGCTGTACCACGTATAGTAAGCTCCATTTGGTGCATTAGCATTTAGCCATTTTATGCAAATTTAGGGAAAATGACTCATGTATATGATTTAATATGCATCAGCGATAACTCATACCACCCTTATAAGAAAAAAGAAATTAAAAATTCATTAGAAAACTAGACTAGTGTCACTACATGGTTAAAACATTATTAAAGCATATTTCAATGTTTTGCTTACACTAGTGTTCTCATCATGGTGCCACCATTTCATGACAAAGGCCGTAGAGGAGAAAACATTCAACTTAAAATGTCTGCTGGCACACATCGCTGGATTTGTGTGTCACTAAACAATGAGCGAGCATAGCCTTGAATACCAACTATTTAATTAGCACTTTTGGAAGCCATGCATAGAAAATAGCTCATTTACATGCATCTGCTTAGCGATTAGTCCCATAAAAAGCTACCATTTTTTTGTTGTTGTTTAATATAGCGAGCATTTTACCATTCGGCCATGAAAAAAATCAAAACATATGTTATTATTTTCAAATCCCGAAATTCAGAATTTAATTAAAACAGCTAAAAGTCTTCATATTTCTCTTCAAGGTATATTTAAATTATTTAATTTAACCTTAAGTGTACCATAAAAGACTGGATACAAGTAATAATTAAGAACTTCAAAGGGCAATGGAAACCCTCTAACAGTTCTTGGTTTAATTAAAGGCTATTATTAGAAAGCTCTCAAATATACAGTTACATTTAATGACAAATGATGACTAGTAAAAGCAGTATTTGAAAGTTATGAGTACCTTATTTTAAATACTATTGGTAGACTCTAGAAAGTATTTCTATCACTCCATTTTGAAAATAAATGACATGTATTTCTTGAAAAATCAAATTTGTAACATTAAAAGCCTGTTAGTTTAAGAAGCTTTGCTTTTCTCTAATTCTCTATCTATATGTACCTGTCACGATCACAAATTAATTGTATGCTTCTTAAAAATCATTTTTTAGCAATTTAAATGCTTTTAAGAGGGTATATTTTTCTAATAAATTGAGGGTATTTATAAAGGCACACATGCATATATAAGGATGCATTAACATAAAAACTTGGCTATACTCAAACATTTTGGTATATAATCTTTTTTTAATGTGAATTGATATTTACTATAATAGTAGTGATTTTTTCCAGATATTTATATTATCTACCATATTTGTGTGAGTAGACAAATGGCCATTAAAAAATGATTCTAAATAAATTTTAGAAGAGTGAATAAACTATATATAATATAGGAATGGGCAATTTATGTAAAATTTGCTATTATAAGAATTTATATTCATTGGGCTTTATTGTCTTATTTATTTATATAAGGAATTTGCCTAGCAGTTGCATAGTTACAGTTCAGGGCAGATGGATGAGTGATATATATGTACATTCTCAATTGAAACTGGTGAATAAATACTTAAAAAGTTCATATAGAACATTTTGCTGATTCTGTTAATTATCTTTAGTAATTAGCTTATAAACATGTATAATAAAAATCCACCTATTTATTAAGCAGATACCATTTTACTTTTATGAGTAATCTGCTCTGTTGAATTGTAACACTGTTTCTTTTGTTCACCGTGGGCCAGTGAATACCTTGGGATGTGTGATCTTGGAATGACTGCTTAGATTAAATAGGTGGATATGAATCTCTTATCTACCTACCTTATCTTGTTAGCAGCTAAATAATGTATTATATGTACATACATAGTCCGCTGTGTAAGAAAAGTGTGTTCCTGATGTGCTTTTCATAAAGGATATTCTTTAATTTGAAAAATTTTGACTTCAATTTCTTATTATATCCTCTTTTAAACCAATATCATTCTTTATTTGCTTATCATTCTCCTCTGAACCCTTTCCCAATGCACAGGCAATCAGAATATGTACAAGGTTTGTAGAGGAAAGAAATTACCTATCTTACTGCTGAATATACTGCATAAAGACCAAGATAAGACACATAGTAGATGCTCAATAAGTAGTTGATGATGAAAGAATGAATATACTTAAATAAAGGATTAATCTTTTTGAAATAGCTATTGCCCTACAGGGATTCATTTAAATACACTGGTTCCTACAACATGGGAGCCCTCTTAAAGCTCCCCAATTTTGCTAAGATTTCCTTTCCTAGATAGAGTAATACTGTTGATTCATTTGGGCATCAGTGAGTGCCTGTAAACAAACTCTAAGCTGATTTTTTTTTCAGGGAGGCGGGGTACTGGGGATTGAACTGAGGGGCACTCAATCACTAAGCCACATCTCCAGCCCTATTTTGTATTTTATTTAGAGACAGGATCTCATAAGTTGCTTAGTGCCTCACTTTTGCTGAAGCTGGCTTTGAACTCTCAATTCTCCTGCCTTAAATTGTTGGGACTACGAGTGTACACAACCACACCCAGCTCTAAGCTAACTTTTGAATCTGTTTGTAGAATATCTATTAAAGATATTGTGCTGCATATGGGGAATAGTCAGTGGCTATGGAACAGGGCCAGGTTAACTGGAAACACCTGGGAACTGAATTCTAGAACACAGTATTACAAACATTTCAAACAAAAGTATTTTGCAGGTAATTGTATATTTTTATTTCACTTCGATAAAAATGGCTAGTTCATAGAAGCATGCTGCTGGTGAATGCACTGAAATGCTTGTAGTTTGAACTGATGACAGGAGAAAGAAATGATGATCAGAGAATTTTTGGTCTAACCTCCTTGATCATTTTTCAAAGCTACATTAGCTCCCTTATAATACTAGGAATTATTAGTGTAAATATATTTCTAAACGGTACTCCCATGACTTAAAAATTAATCTCTGTGATGTCTCACCTACAATTGAGGAGCTACATGAGAATTTACATCATTCATTATATTGATATTACTCTTACCATTATTGTTATTTGATACTGGGGGTTGAACCCAGATGTGCTTAACCCCTGAGCTACATTCCCAGTCCTGTTTGATTTTTATTTTGAGATAGGGTCTCACTAAGTTGTTGAAGCTGGCCTCCAACTTACTCTCCTCCTGTTTCAGTCTCCTCAGTCGCTGGGATTACAGATGTGTACCATTGTGCCTAGTGAATTGATTATACTCTCATGCAGAAATTAGAATAATAAGATAATAAGATCTTGTATCAATAATGAAAAGTTGTCTTTTCACATTTTTATGTAATATGTGTTCAAAATGACAAATGTCAGATGGGAAACTCAAACAAGTGAAGTGTTTATTAGGTTCCTATTATGATACTATCATAAGGTTCTAAAGTTCTTAGAAAATAAGCAACAGGGACTTGTTAATAAGAACAAGCAAATATGTTCACAAGACCAGGTAGTAGAAAAATGAGTTGTAAAAAAGTTCAGCCTTCTCTTTGTGACCATTGAGAAATAATGTTGTTAATTTGGAAGTTGGGTTAAAGTTTTGATTGCCTCCTAATAACTCTTTCAAGATTATTAATGAACTATTTTAGTCTATAAATGCATTTGGAAGCTGCAGTAGATTCTGTTTTGGTACAAAAAGACACCAAATGGTTACCTGGGAGATATAATGGGCTTTACAAATCAACTATCTTAAACATCATGACTGACTGGTCTTTGATAAAATCTGGATCCAAACTGGTTTTGTCAACAGAATTTATCATAACACAAAGCAGAAAATTCAGATAAAATATTTTATATGGATTGCTTTTGACATTTAATTACAGAAGAAAACTCCAATATACAAGTGATCATACTGCTCCCTCTTGTATTAAAAGTAGAGCTAAATAGGTGGAAATCAAATAATAATTTCCAGGCTAACACAAAAATCTATTAACCAGTCAGTATTATGTACTTTGTAAGAAAGTACAGAATGAGTTTTTTTTCTTTTCTTTTTTTTTTTTTTGTGGTGCTGGGGATTGAACCCAGGGCCTTGTGCATGTGAGGCAAGCACTCTACCAACTGAACTACATCCCCAGTCCATAAGGTGTTGTTTATGTGTTTGACAGTATAGACTTGGTAGATACAAATCTTTGAAAGAAGACTTAGAAAAGCATATAAGAAATGATGCTAATTTTAAGAAACTTAAGATTGGGTTGGCAAGACTAAATTAGTAAATATGAATATTTAGTGAACAAGGTAAGATAATATTAAATTGTGTGACACTTATTAATGGCATTACAGAAATTCACAGTAAAGTGACCCATGTAGAGAAAAATGATATTTGCAGCTTTGAATTTGGCTCTGAAAGAGTTAAGACAGATAGAAGTAAGAGCGTTATGGGCCAGAAAAACAAAATGATTGATGATGACCTGGATGCATGAATGAGTTGAGTATGTTTTTGAGAGAAGAGAATTTTATATTTAGTAATGGTGATTAATATTTGTAGAAGATGGAATCAGGCCAGATTATTTATATTCTTGAAACTTGGCCATTGGAGATAGACACAATGATGAAAATTATGGATCATTACTTTGGATTTTTCTTTGTTATATTTAACAAATATTAATTGAGCATCTATTATGTGCACAGTAGTGTGGTAAGCACTGATAGAATACTGGTGAACCAAATCAATACATACTTAACATTATGAAATTTGTGTTCTAGAAGGGAAACCAGACTTTAAACAGCAAATTACACAATTGAATAATAATGGCAATGATCAGTTCTGCAATAGAGAAGTATGGGGGCAAGTCTGGGACAAAAGGCAAGATTAGAAATCTTTCCTTCAGAGGTAAAGCTCAACAATTTGAACTAAAGAAGAAGTAGAGTCTAGTGTAGTGGTGCTCAAGCATAATCCTAGTGACTTGGGAGGCTGAGGCAGGAGGATCAAAAGTTGGAGACCAACCTCAGAAATGTAGTGAGACCCTCAGTAACTTAGTGAGATTGAGACCTTCTCTCAAAATAAAAAGTACAATGGGCCAAGGATGTAGTTCAGTGGTAAAGCATCCTTGGGTTCAATCCTCATTACAAAAAAAATTAGTAAATAAAAAAAGGAGAAGTAGAAGATGTTTGAGTAAAAGTTAGGGGGACAGGCAGAAATTTATAGATAAGAAGACAACATTTATCACCCAAGATAGAAGGAAACATACATGTTGGGAAACTTCAAGATCAGTGTGATTAGAATACAGAAATACATAAAAATCAGGTAGGATAGCTCAAGATGAGGTTAGAGTGGTAGGCAGATTTTGTAGGATTTTGGTCTTTGACCTAAGTATGGTGAAAAGTCACTGAATGATTTTAAGCAAGGCATTGACCTGTATGTTTGAATTTATAGTTTAAACCCATCATTTTTTTCTGCATGATATATATCTAGATATCTAAAACTACCTATATATGTATATATCTAGATATCTAGACAGAAATCTATAGATCTAGATATATCTATAGATATAGGCGTATCTATTTAGATAGATAGATCTATATAGATATTTATAGATAATCCTATATCTATAGATCTATCTATCTAAATTGGATAAAGGCAAGAATGGGTGAGGGAAACTAATTTTGAAGCTGTGGTAATAGTTAAGAAGTGGTTCTGGTTTGGACTAGGGTGGTATGAAAGCAAAGAGAGGCAGACAGATTTGTGAGATGTTTATAAAACAAAATATGACACATTTATAAAATGAGGGAAATAGCCTTTAAAGAAGCATCCACTGTCATCAACATTCAGGTGGGCCAATGTGGACTTAGTATGGACTAAGGAAAACCAATTTGAGACTGTAATACTCTGAGATCGTAATGAAACCTGAATTTGAGAAGGGAAGACACGTGCTAAAGACATTTTAAAAAGAATAATATGGGCCTGGGGTTTGATTGGCAGCACCACATAAAAATAAAATAAAGGTATTGTGTCCATTTACAACACACACACACACACACACACACACACATTCACACATACACGAATAACATGGTTTTTGACTCATAAGTTTTGGTTTAGTGTGTTATATTAGTTTTCTATTACTATAACAAATACCTGAGATGAACTGACTTTAAAAGAGGAAAGGTTTCTTTCATACATATTTTGTAGATGGACACAATACATTTATTTTATTTGTCTATTTTTATGTGGTGCTATGGATCAAACCTAGTGCCTCAGGCATGCTAGGCAATTGCTCTACCACTGAGCCACAACCCCAGTCCCAAGGAAAGTTTTCTTTTGGTTTACACTTTTGGAGTTTTTAGTCATGGCTGGATTGACTCATTCCTTTTAGTCCTGTGGTGAGGTAGCCATCGTGGTGGGAGTTTGTGGTGAAGCAAGCTGCTCACCTCATTATAACCAGGAATCAAAAAAGCAAGAGAAAGAGACCATTGACCCACAATTCCCATGGAGGGATTGACCACAGTGATCCTAAAACCTCCCTCTAGGCCCTGGCTTCAAGAGACTTCCACCATCTTCTAATAGCATTAGCCTAAGGATCAAGCATCCAATACAGAGGATATTCCAGATCCAAGTGCTAGCACTTAGTTACCTTAGTACTGCCTGGTTGGCTCCAGGAAATAAGTGTGTGGGGCGGAAGAAAACAGACCAACTCATTTCACAAGGGTTGAGTTTACAGTGTTACATAATTAGGAAATCCAGATGTAGGGATGATATTGTATTTGAGAGGGCATAATTAGAGATTTGCGGTAGATTAAAGGCATAAAACACACTGAGTTTGCCAAGGAAAAGGTGTAGAGAGCAGAGAATATCGAGCCAACACACCAATTCTGAAACTGATGGAAGGAATACGCATGTATCATTCATAAATTAGCTTATATCTGGAAAACCAGTAAATCAATATCATAATTCTTATTTCTTATTTATTTTTTTTGTGGTAATGGGGATCTAACCTAGGGCCTCCTGTTTGTGAAGCAGATATTTTACCACTGAGCTACACCTCTAGCCCTTTTTATTTTTTATTTTGAGACAGGGTCTTTATTTTTGAGGCAGGATCCTTCTGTCTCAGCCTTCTGAATAGCTGGAATTACAGTTGTAGGCCACTGTGCCTGACTTAGTAATTCTCTTTTGAAATAAATTTTGACTGTTAGTGTGTGTTCAATTATTGACACAAATAGACTCCTCTCAAAAAGCCAAAGTTTGTCATTCTTAAGATCATGTTATGGTGACAGAAAGGGAGAGAGATGAGGTGAGTGTTCTTATAATTCTAGAAATAGTTAGAATTTAATGCATCATAAACATTTAACTTAAAATGATTATCAAGTTATCCAATATATGCTCACACACATTTCTTTTAGAAAAATAAAACATTTTTGCTTCCAGTAAATATTGATTCAATAAGGCCTGGCACTATTTTGGTCCTACTGTTCTGATTATGGAATCTATAGTTTTTTTTAAAAAAATATTTATCTACTTGTCTTTAGTTATAGGTGGACACAATACCTTTATTTTATTTTATTGTTTTATGTGGTGCTGAGGATCAAACCCAGTGTCTCATACATGCTAGGTGAGAGCTCTACTTCTGAGCCATAACCCCAGCCCTGGAATATGATTTAAAGAGGAAAGATATTTAATGAACAAGTAATAAAGGAAAATATTAAAAAATCAGATAATTATAAGTGCTGTGACAAAACATACCATTGGAGTTACTTTAGATTGGTCAAGCAAGAGTTACTTGAGAAAATGATGTTGAAAGTGGCACTATTATACACAAAAACATAAAACTTATATTTTTAGGGAGAGAGACTTGTCTGTTAATTTATGTAAGATTAATGAACATGTTGGGGTTTAATAGAAACAAAATCTTGACTTGATTGCTTTAGTTTTTCATTCAGGATGATAAAATACAGAAGAATAGAGAACAAAACACTGACATGAATGTGACTCTTGAACTGCATGCTTTACTTCCATAATTATGTATCCAAATTTAAAGCAAAAAAAAAATAAAACCCATAAGAAGTAATTTCTTACCTACATATTTGGACTAATAACTTAAGCATCCATTTTTTAAAAAGATTTTATTTATTTATTTATTTATTTATTTAAGCATCCATTTTTAAAAAAGGACTTTTAAAAAAATAAATGTAAGTTGGTGAATACTTTTGAACTTCACCATGATAAAGTATTTAATAAAATAACACTGCCACTAATATTAGGCACCTATATAGAAATTAATATTTTTGAAGTATATCACAGGTATTGATTGATTGGAGAATAGTTACTCAAGAGTAGTGATTGAAACTGGGGATAAAACGTTTCGGTTAACCATTAAAGTAATAAACAAGAAAGTAAGGGCTTGGGACATCAATTCATTGTTCTTTATATATATATTTTTATTTTTGCATTACTGTTCTTTATATTTATTTATTGAGACAAAGGATAGTTCTTTTTAAATTTTTGGCAGTGCTAGTGATTGAACCCAGGGCCTGGTGCATGTTGCTGTAACACTGAGTTACATTCCCAGCCCAAGGATTGTTCTTTTTCATATCTGATAATGATGTTTTCATTAAACATCTAACTTTTTTTTAAATTTATGAAATAAAAATTGCCTTTTAAAGTCATTTCTTAATTGTCTATTTCATAGTTTTGAGAAATATTGGTATTTCTAATCCTATGTTCTTAATGTAGTTTTAGGAATTCACATTCAGATTTGAAACTATTATTTATCAATTTTAAATTCATCGATTAAAAAATAGGAATACTTGGGCTTTTTTTTTTAAAGTTCAAAGTAGGACAGAGATAACATGGTAAAAAATAAGCTTCCTAGTTCCCTAAGTTCTCCTCTCCAGAGTTAACTAGTAATTTCTTGGGGTTGGGAAACTTTTAAAATTAAAATTATTTTGCTTATATGTAAGTTTCTCAAATTATACCTATACTGGACTCAAGAGCATTTTCCTATTATTTCACAACTTTATATGTAAACTATAATGCCAAAAGTATGCAAAGATCAAATTTAAACATAAATCACATATTTCATAATGTTGGTTATTGTTAGTGAAAATTAGGCACAGTGAATTAATATTGTGATTTTGTGTGTGTGTGTGTGTGTGTGTGTGTGTGAAATTCACATTTGAGAGACTTAAAGGAAAAAGTTATGGGCAGTTACCCATATCCCCTAAGAGGTATTCATTTTTGCCCCATGGAATTTCATAAACATTGTAGTGAACACAGAAAGTTTACAAATTATGGGTTAGTTCATGAACTTCTCCCCCATGTACTTGACTAGCTTTCAATATGCCAAATAGTTAGTGGTTTATTCACTTGCTTTAAATTAGTTAGTCTCTGGGCTGGGGCTGGCGGATAGAGCTACCACCTTGCATGTGTGAGGCACTGGGTTTGATCCTCAGCACCACTAAAAATAAAGATATTGTGTCCAAGTACAACTAAAAATGTATTTTTAAAAAATTAGCTAGTGTCAAAATTTTAACTTGAACTATAATCAATAACCTTCTTGTCAACTTCCATGTACTTATGAATTAGTTAAAAATGTCAGGATAGAGTGTTCTCATGGAATCAGGAGATGCTACTCCATCTCTATAACCAATAGACTTCCACAGTCTCAACAAGATCAGCAACCCAGCAACCCAGTAGCCTAATATCCAATCCATCCCTCTCTCTATTGACAGAAAGATTAGTAATTGATATTCTGTATAAACACCCTTAATACTTACTGTTTATACTCCAACAAAGTTTATGTTAAATCAGACATTCTGCAAAACCATCAATTTCTATAATTAGCTTTTGGTTTTGATCATTTATCAAAGAGCAACTATGGCTGCCAAAGGGAGAATTTGCAATTGTCCTACCATGAATTGTCTACCTTAGTAGAATGTAGGTGGAGTATTATGTAGTTAGGTGCATGTCTTGAGTTCCCTCAAGAGCATATTATAAATAAAATTCTGAACATCAAATATATCATTAATTGATAACTAAATTGAAGAATGAACTAAGGTTGTGATTGAGGGAACACTTTTTTTCTCAAACGTTACAATTATTCTGACTGTTCTAGAACTGATAAGACTAAGAAAGATAAGAAGAAAATAAATTATTAAAACCACATGAAGCTATTCTGCTGAGTGCTTTATGTACATTATTTCACTTAATCTCCCTAAAAATGTTGCTGTTCTCAGAAGCAGAAAGTGAGGCTTGGAGAAGTTACTTAATACAAGAAAAGAAGAGAAAGGGCAAAAGGAGAAATGCTTAGATATAATAAAATCAAGTGTCAGGATAAGTTTATATGAAATAAACAAAAAGCTCCAGGCTAGGGAGACTGAGGCAGGAGGATTGTGAGTTCAAGCCAGCCTCAGCAACTTAATGAGACCCTGTCTCTAAATAAAATATAAAAAGGGCTGGGAATGTGGCTCAGTGGTTAAGCACCCTTGGGTTTAAAAATTCCCAGTACCAGAAAACAAAACAGAGCAAAACAAAATAAACAAACAACAAAACCAAAAGGAAAAAAAACACCACAAAACTTCAACTAGAGTATGTTATGACTTGTCTATCTCAATACTTAAGAAAGGCTTCAAGTTAGCAAAAATGTCAGTACTTTGAATTCACAATTTATCAAAGTAGCAGACCATTCAAGGGAAAAAGTAGGAGAACAGTGAATGTGTGTATGTGTAGGGGGTCAAACTAATACCTGCAAAATGAATTAAATATTTCATTTTGCATTCCAATGCTGTGATATATGTAGGTACATATTTTCATACATATTTATAAATTAAATCTACATTTATGATTAATTCAGTACTTGAATTTCTTAACAAAAATGACCACTTTTATATGTAAAATTTTATTGTTAACTTCACAGAAACAAAATGGTGTTGAAATTATGTTTGTTATGTGATGCTATGGCTATCTAAACATAACTCAAATAAGTGCCAATTTTCTTTACCTCATGTTGAAGTGTTTGGGTAGAAGTGTCTTGATGATGAAAATAAGCTCAAATTAACATAACCTACATTTGTCACTTAAGCATTACCTCAATCAAATATACATTAACTTTTTTCCTTTAAGCTTCCGAATTTAGGCACCAAAATGAATGTGGTTGTGCGTGTTCTACAGAAGAGCTAAGTGGACTATACTGCTGCAGTTTGACATTGCCTAATTGTATGGAAGGCAAATTAACAATGGAAAAAAATTGTGAAGGAAGAGGAGTTTGTTTCTTGTCTTTTATTAATAGATCCTCTGCCTTCTAAGCTTTTTACCTTCACACAACTTTTACTCTTCCCACAACTCTTCCTCCTTAGAGAGTCACAATTTTTTATCTTTTCTTCCCCAATTCAGCCCTATTAGTCCTTGTTCTGAGAACTGGATTGAAAGAAATTAATTCACTAGGTAAAAAATCACTCTGTTTTAACGTCTGTCTTAGTTCATTCCTGCTGCTACAAAAAATGCCTTAGATTGGAGCATTTATATGAAATAGTAATTTATTTCTCATAGTTCTGGAGGCTGAGATGTACAAAATCCAAAGGCCATCAGATTTAACATCTGATAGCCTGTTCCATCAATGGTTGTCTTCTTGGGGTGTCTCCATATAGTGGAAAAGGTGAAGGATTGGAAGTATAAAGTAGCTCTCTGTAGCCTTTTATAAGGACATTAATTCCATTCACAAGATCAAAAAGCCCTTATGACAATAATTTCCCCAAATGTCCCTCTTAATACTACTACTTTGGGGATTAAGTTCCAACATATGAATTTTGGAGGGACACATATTCAAACCATAGCAATATCTTATTTCTTAAGACATGTTATAGGTGAAAGGAATGAAAATTGTTTCACTTAACAATCTTTCACTTTCTGTTGTGTGTATATGTTTTATAAACATTAACTCATTTAATCCTCACAATAACTTATGAGGTCGGTTTTTAATTACAGAACTTCAGGTAATCAGTAGGGGAAAGTTTGGGAAGCAATTGATCTTTTTATCCTTGGAAAAGTATCACAAAACAAAATTCTATTCCTATAGCCAGCCTTGTTTGTTACTCCTGTGATAGTAATCAGGAGTCAAGGCCAATCAAGCACAAAACAATCTTGGGGTCAGTCTGATTCACTTTGTGGCAGATGATGGAGCCAATGAAGATTCAATTACAACTTCATGACAGGAGTTTTATTGACTCAAACTCAAGTAGAAATGTTCACATCTAAGTTTTAGAAGTTTCATGAAGATATAGTAATTCTTGAATTTTCCCAAATGTTACAGTTGAAATCTTACAATTTTTCATTGAGTAATGTCACAAACATTTTATAGTTAGTAGTTAATATTTTAATATATTAAAAAGTTAATGTTTTAATTTTTGGAATATCAAAGTGTGATTCCAGTTTTAAAATGAGTTATCCATAAACCGTAGTTGTATTCCTTTTTAAAAAGATTCTATTTATTTATTTATTTTGTGGAACTGAACTCAGGGCCCCAAGTATGCTGAACAAGTGATCTACCACTGAGCTATATCTTTAGTCTACTTTCCATTTTACAAAACACTTTTTAGAGAAACCCTTCTTTATAAGAATGAAATGAGTTATATTCATTCTTTGTAAGGGGACTATACAGAAGTTACAAATATGTTTTGAGAACATCATAAATTATTTCCATTTTACATTTATTTAACTCTGTTTCATGTGTGACAATATTTACATGTGAAATACATTGTCTTTTCAACTACTGAATGTTACTCTTAGGATTCTTTAGAAAACCCTTATAAATGTATAAAAATAATTATGGAATTGTAATTCACACAATACTCATTATAATTAAATGTTAACCAAACTTTTTAGAATATATGAATCACTAAGAAAAAATATGTTATCAGTAAAAGCACAAAAGAAAGGAAATAACCAACAAGAGTAGATTGATACTAGTGAAGATCAAATTTCAATTTTAATTGCAACAGTTGTTTCTCAAATCTTACATGATAAATTGACTGATAGCATATTCACTGTGAAGCTTTTTATTATAGAATAATTCCAATTGTCATTTAATTTTTCAACTGTTAATCTCTCAAATAAGTCTTTGAGGAAATAGTAAAACTTTTTTATTAAGGTTAATACACACAGGCCTAAAACAGTAATTCTCAACCCTAGCAATGCACTAGAACTAGTAGAAAAATTTTTAAGAAACAATCAGTGTTGGAACTCACTTCCTGAAATTCCTGATTTAAGATATGACCTGGGCACTAAACAAACAATCTGTACTGGCAGCCAGAGTTCAACTACCTGACTATGTAATTCAACCACTCAACTATATAATTTTCATACAATTATTTCTACCACTTAATTTTGTTTTCTAAATGGGTCCTTTATTTTCTAATGTTTTAATTCTGCTATTATGGTCAGTATTGAACTTGGTACAACATATAGTTTAATATAATAAAAAAGTCAATTGAGAAGTGAGGTATTAACTATTGTTTTCTACTTGGGTGATGATTGAAAAAGTTTGTCCAACTGCTTATCATTACTCATTTAATTGGCTGAGTCATATTCCATGAAACATTTTGTAGATACTGTGACTTAACCAATGTCCACATTCTAGGACAAATTCTGCATGTTGAAAAGAGATCAGCTTTCCTTGAGTTTAAATTGAGAAAAGCATTCCTCTATATTGACACCTTACTTTGTGCTTAAAAGATGTAGTTCCAGAATGAGTTCTTACTACTTAATATAGTTAAGTTCTAGATAATTCTCTTTTTTTCTCCACATATACCAGGAAGAATCATGGAGAAGCAAAATAACAATAAAAACCTATTACTATAATTTGACAACTAGAGAAAGTATGAGGCACTTTTCCTTTTTCTAAATAGTTATATATTTAGGATTTTCAAAAAGAATGTATACAAAATTCAGGTTGAAATAAAGATGTTCTTTTTTTCCTGGGGAATATAGTTTAGTGCATGTGAGTTGCTTTTAATACATATATAAAATTGGAAATAAGTCAGTCTTAGCTATGTATGTATTCCTTGAGAGACAGCATACAATTGTTGGTTTGAAATAAACATTAGGTTTACTTATGTGTTAGTTTCCAATCACTATTACAGATTTACTATGAGGAAACAAAGATACTTTTCTAGTGATTCCCAAGAAGTTTTTCACATTTTGAAATATTTTAAAATTTATTATTGATTATCCATCCTTTCCTATACAATTATGGCTAACAATCACATTTTACAAATTAGGAAATAATTTGGATATAAACTAAATAAAATTTAAATAAAGTAGAATAGTTATCAGGATATTTTACAAAGATGGGATTCAATGATTGCTTTGGACTTGTGGTTGGAGCTGAATGAAATACTAAGCTCTGTATCAATAGGATATGAGATTTTAGTAATCTATAGCTTGTAGTAGCATCAAAATTTATCAAATCACCACCTATAATTAATTAAGAACCTTCTAAAATAAGTAATTTAAGAGCCTAAGTAGTTGCTGCACTTGACTATTATAACTATATTAATGACTTAAAGGACATTGTTGTGGGATGAATTCTTCTTCCCAATGAACTGGAAGATTTGCAGAAAGCAAAAAGTGTGATTTTTAACTCTTATTTCAAAATGTGGTCAAAGGACCTGAGGACTTCTAAGGTATCCTGAAAATAATCTCTTATTTCTCACAGTAATGACAGTATTATTGCTGGAAATAAAAAACCCAATTTAATTATACAGATGACAAAATTCTAATGTAAGTTTAATTCACAGGCTAGTCCAGTCTGTCCCATGTCATGTAGGGTGTCAGCTGGAAGATGTGCGACTCTGAAACTTGAAATAGAGGTATTGTTAGTGGAACCAGCTTGCCTTTCCACATCTGAGAAGACTAGTCTTGCCCTGCTTGAAAACTTGCAGTAATATTACCCAGGGTCATTGCCTTGCAAGAGAATGTCCATATCCTTAAGACCTAGCCCAACCATTGTTTTTTGTCACTAGACCCATTACTAGGGTCATAGCTCAGTGTGCTTCACAAGTATGAGTACAAAGTTTCACCTAGGAAGAAACAGTTTATATACCAAGAGACCTGAAAAAATTGCTAATTTATATAGCAGAAATCTAGGGAATATATGACAGAATGAATTACAAGGACATTGGGTCAGGAGGATGTAATATAACATTTCCTTGGACCACCTTTGTTGATGTGGGTGCACTTACTGAAGATTCTGAATGTAGTGCATTAGTCTGCTGTAGTCCGGCTGAGTTAAATAACCGAGAGGTGACAAGCAACTTGAAGGTTGAATCGGGAACTACTTTATTGCAAGTGAACTCAGCAGGAACTGAGCAAGAACTCAAAGTAGCGGGCACCTGAGATAGCAGGAGCCACTTCTCTGCCGGACAGCAGAGGTATATATACTTTACTAATTACACACAGCTTAACTAAATTAACATAAACTAGATACAGCAGTCAACCAATAAGGAATCCTCAGCATCTTAATGGCTCCCTTGCTTCACAGACCTCTCCTCCTGGCAAAGTGCCAGGCGCCATCTTGACTTGATTTCAGCCTCAACATTAGTCTAGTACATTCACTGGAAGTGATTGCAACAGTTTTCTCGATTGGTTAGCTGAAAGTTACACTCAGTGGTCGTTTATATATAACAAGGGAAATATACCAGAATGTCTTTGGAACACTAGAAACCAAGAGCTTATGGAGATAGATAAAAAATATTGTAGTATATTTGTGCATGTCATTCATAGCCATTGCCTAACTACATCTCCTGAGATAGTCCAGAGGACACTTACTTTATAAAGCCTTAGAGAGGTACATTAGAGAGTGAAGCACCTGCATTCTTGATCAGCTCTGTAGTGACTGTCCTCCTTAGGTCAAATGGCAGAATTAATTTCCAAAAGCAGGTTGGCCTATTTATTGTAAGAGGCAGCAGAAATATAGTGGTAATTATAACATTTTGACCTACAGGAATATTTGATGAAAGGCAAACTTTCTGGTGAGCAGAAATTTAAGCTGTCCATTTGGTTTCTAATTTGAGAGGTGGGTAGAAGTACATTATATTAGTTTATCAAGGCTGCCACAGCAAAATATTATAGACTGGAGAGTTTAAAGAACAGAAATTTATTTCTTTATAATTCTGGAGACTAGAAGTCCAAAATCAAGGTGTCACTAGGATTGGTTTCTTCTAAGGTCTCTCTCTTTACCTTGTAGAAAGTCATCTTCTCCTTTTGCCTTTATATGGTCCTTCCTCTATGTGTGTCTGTCTTAATCTCTTCTTATGAGGACACCAGCCAACTAGATTAAAGTCTACCCATATGACACCATTTTATCCTTGTTACCTTACAAAAGATTCTATGTCCAAATATTGTTACACTGTGAGGTATTAGGGGGACACAATTAAGACTATAAGATCTACACTGATTTATGAAAATTTGCCAATGGTTTTGTCAGATGATGAGTCTTGGAATGAATTAGGATTGTAAAATTAGACCAGGAAGTCTGGGGAAGAGTTATGTAGATGTGCCTTTCAGAATAGTTATGAAGATACTTATGTCCCACATAAATGCTCATGAAAAATCATTCACTGCAGAGACCACTCAATAATTAGGTGAGTAAATTTATATATTCTTGCTTGGATGTCAGACAACCTCTTTCCCTAGTTACCCTAGTACTTAATCAGTTAGAAGTGGTCATGGCTGCAGGAATGTTAGCTCAGCAAACACTTAATAACTTCCCCTCTCCAAGGCTGATCTGGTTACCACTACTCTCCCATTATATATCGTGCCAACATTAAAGAAAACACTAAGTCTCTGAAGAGAGCCAGCCAACTTGGCTCTGACTGGTAACTGACTGACTACTTCTGTCATGGAGCGGGTAAAGATATTGTCCTCATTGAAATAAGACATGTTTTCTGAAAATAGAATTACTTCCCCTGCCTACACCAGTATCCTTGATCTTAGATAATACCTGCATGATATTCATGGTCATGATATTCTATATAACACTTCTTCTGACTGAGAATTCATCATATAGCAAAATAATTGAAGGAATAGACTTATATCCACAGATTCAGTGGTCTTGCCATATATCCCATCATCTGGAAAAAAAACTGGCCTAATAGAAGAATGAAATAGCCTCCTCCAGACTCAGCTAAGGTCTCAGTTGAGAGACAATACCCCGAAAGGATGGTGCTTTATCTTCTAGGATGAAATATGTGGTTTGCCTCAGAGATAAAAATATGATTTGTCTCCCATAGCAAGATTATATGGTCTCAGAATCTAGAAGTAGAAGTGGGAATGTCTCCTTTAATTATTAGCTGAAAAACCTATTCCCATAATTTTTTCCTTATGTTTTTACAACTTTACATTCTATTGGTTTGGAGTTCTTGATTCCCAAGGAAGTATTGTTTCCATTTGGGGTCCCACAATGGTTTTATTGAATTAGAAGATGAGATTTCTACCTGGCTATTTAGGGCTTCTCAATCCACTCAACCAATGGGGAGGAGTCATTATTCCCAAATTACCAAGAGACACAAGTACTTCTTGGAGATGGTGTGTGTGTGTATGTGTGTGTGTGTGTATGTGTGTATGTATGCACACACACATATGTAGTATATAAAGGAATAAAGTATTCAGAGATGATATTATTTTAATTTCTAAAATTGTTCAAGAGACCATAGTTGATGTTTATAACTTCTTTCTTTCACTGTTCATTACATATTTTCGTTGCCTTCCCTCTCAGCCAGGGCCTCAGCTAGTCAAAGTCCTTTACCTGGCCAGATGATCCAGACTTTCATTTGTGATGGGTCTGCCTTTTTCATTTGTGGTAGTTTTTCATTAAAGTTATACTATTGGACATGGAACTCCTGAGAAGTGCCTAAAGAATTCTCTAAGTTCTAGACATGGTCTCCTTGCTTTCTTAAGAATGTCAACACAATCATAAAGAAAATGAACATATCCATCACCCCCCAAAAAAGTTCTTCATTTCCTACCTCTTTTTTTTTTAAAGAGAGAGTGAGAGAGGAGAGAGAGAGAGAGAGAGAGAGAGAGAGAGAGAGAATTTTTAATATTTATTCTTTAGTTCTCGGCGGACACAACATCTTTGTTGGTATGTGGTGCTGAGGATCGAACCTGGGCCGCATGCATGCCAGGCGAGCTCGCTACCGCTTGAGCCACATCCCCAGCCCATTTCCTACCTCTTGTCTCTTCCTGTCTCTCTCCACTCTCACATATCCAGATAACTTCTGATCTGCTTTTCATTACTATGAATTCATTTGTATTGTCTAGAATTTTTTATAAATTTGATCATATAGAATGTATTTTTCCCCCCTAACTCCTTCAACTCAGCATAATCCTCTTTACTTCTTTCATATTGTTGAATACATCAGGAAGCATTGTCAATGGAAACAACTTGCCAATTATGATACTACATTTAGCAGTCCTTTTTATTTCTGAGTAGTATTAGAGTGTACAAATATATCATAATTTGTTTATTCATTCACTTTTTAAAAAAAACTGTGATAATAGTGGGGGTAGAACCCAGGGGTATTGAACTACATTCCCAGCCTTTTAAAATTTTTAAATTTGAGACAGGATCTCACTAAGTATCCCAAGTTGTCCTCAAACTTGCAATATTTCTTCCTCAGCTTCTGGAGTAGCTGAAATTACTTTCATGTGTCCACACACCTAACTTGAATCATGATTTCAAAAAAAAGTTTATTTGCATTTAAGAAGTCTTGGCTTAACCCATTATCACAATTATTTTTTTTCCCTTTAGTTTTAGATTTGACATTAGTTCTAACTATGATTCATTTTGCTTTAGAATTTTCATGTGATTTGAGATATAAACCAAGGTTTATTTATTTATTTTCACTTGTGAAAATGCAATAGTTTCAGTGTCATTTGTTAATAGCTCTTCATGTTACGTTTTTCTTTTTAAAATAACTTATGTGACTTCTCTTTCCTAACTTGATTCTCATGGATACAACATGCTTGTCCTTTGGATTGTGATTTGGATTCCTAAAGTACTTTACCTAACATTTTTGCCTAGTCTCAGCCTATTACATAAGTAGTGTCCAAAGAAGATCCTCAAGACAAATCTGTTGGTACTAATGTTCACTTTGTTGTAAAATAAAATTTCAAGTTCTGCTTCCCCAATACCTAATGATAAAATATTTTAGAGGAAAATAAGTGGCTTTCTCAGTCAGCACTCCTACATATTAAATATTGAATTCTAAGTACGTTTAAGGGTTTGAATTGGTGCAAATCTTATGTTAAGTGTCAATGTATATGCAAATATTGAAAATAAATGGCTACCCATTTGTGTTTCTTATACATAGCTCTAGTTATTTGGGCTGAATTGATGATAATTTTCATTGTATAAAACCAACCAACCAACCAATAAACAAACTAATGCTCAAACTCAAAACGAAACAGTGGAATCTGTGAAATAAGGCCTGTTTACATTTTGTTACTTTATAAAGGCTCCATCACTCGTTTTATTGTTTTTCCTTTCAACTATTCTGTAATATAGATAGGATAGATAGTACAAATGAAAACACTCATATTTGGAATCCATTAATAATTTGTAGTTTCTTGTTTTAGAGTCTTGACCTTCATATCAGCTCTTGCTTTGTTATCTTGGTAGGAAACAGAATTTAGGTATCATAAAGCTTAAGGTTTTTGCTTTAAACCAACTTCATTCGTTGCATTCTCCTTTACAATAATTTCATGTTTGGGACATGTGAATATCAACTTAGTTACCATCAAGTCTTTTGCTTAATGAGAAAGAATACTCTAAGCTAATAGTTTGAAGACACACAACCTTAACATAAGGATTCTTAAATTTTAAACATATATAAAATAGCCAATGGGGCTGTTTATTCTGAAACTCAACTACGCCTTCATTTGCTGTCGTACAATGAGGAGGGAAGAAAGCTTAGTAATATTGAGAGACTTTTTAATGAGGTCTGAAAGAGTCAGAACAAATTTATAATACTGAGAGTGAATCCCATACCAATTTTTAAACCAAAGAATAAAGGAGGGATTGGTTGATAAATCACTCAGAAATAGAACCATGTTAAAGGTGATGTTTGGGCTGTGAGGCTTTCTTCAGGCCATAATATATAAAACCAACATTTTTATATTTCTTCTTCTGCCCAAGGAAGGCCTCAAAGACAGAGTGTTGCCTTTAACCTTATTTTATATTCTATGGAGTATTTTAAAAACTAGAAAATATTGCTGGGGCAAAAATGATTGGGGCTCTGGAAGATCAGAAGAAATCTATCATTATATATATATATATATATATTTATTTTAAATCAGCAGTCACTGAGAACTTCATCCACAAAGTTATTCTGAATTCAGTATTCTAGCCAAGGCCTTTTGTAGTAAATAAATAAGACTGACCTAGAGTTCACTGTAGTTTTGGATCTAAGTGTTACTTTCTTTTAGATTAGTTTACTTGAAATTTTACCTACTTTTCTCTAATAGAAAAGTAGAAAATTTTAGTTTTATTTTTAAAATTTATTTTATTTTTTAAAAATTGAGTTAGTTGTTAATAGACCTTTATTTTATTAATTTTTATACTTGGTGCTGAGAATTGAACCCAGTGTCTCACACATTCTAGGCAAGTGCTCCACCACTGAGCTACAACCCCAGCCTGAAAATTTTAGTTTTAAGTCAAGTTCTAAATTATAAAATGACCTTAATTTAGGCAACTCATTTTCTCAATACATTTTATTTATGTGTCCTTTTATAACAGCTTATTGTTAAATTATTTGAAGTTATTTTTTAGAAATTATTAAAATATTAATATTCTAATATTTTTCTCACTCGATTTTGTTCATGTCATTTGAGAAAACAAATGAGTTAATGGTTTATTAAAGATAAAAATAATCAAAATCAAAGCATTAACTCTAAAAACGACTAGCAGGTTGGTCTTCATGGATTTTTATATGTCTAATAGAAGACAACTATGTTTTGGAAAAAAAATTTGTGAGAGATATTGACAGGTGCATGTGATATTTACTGAGGTCTGCAAAACTTTGCTCTAAAAATCCAGGTAGTGCCTCAGCGACCAACTATGTTGGCAAGTTGTCAATATCTAAAAAGTAGAACAAATATATAATATAAAGAAAGAAAGAGAATTGTAAAAAGGAAAGGTACTGTTGTTTAACAAAAGCTGACTCTTACTCATACTATCTCATTTAATCCTTACAGCAACCTCATAGGTATAAAGCAATTTGTGTATCATAGAGCTAGAAAGTAGTCATATCTGGCATTTATCTGGTTGTTCTTAAAGTCCCCGTTCTTTCCACTACACAGAACTACCTTTTAAATGTATACCAGGTAATATTCATTCATTATTTTTGTGGAAAGCATCAGCTTTATAGCCAAATAGTATTTCATCTAATACCATGAAATGTATTAAATACTCATGGACAGTTATATATCTTTAGCATTATATCTTATATATTCTATAAAAACAAGTGGATTTTTTAGTATGTTTCAATATATTAGTATTAGACATTAAAAATAACATTTCTGAGTTAAGTTTCATTTTTTGCTTTATTTTAAAAAATTTGCTGTGTATTTTATAATATTGGTGGCCTTTAATTTATCATATTTTTTCTGGGAGAAAATGGATTAATACAACCCAAATAATTAACTAAAAGAAATAAGAAGTTCTTATGCAATGAAGAAATCATTCAGAAGCTCAGTGGTCTGTTCACTAACAAGGAAGACTGACGGCTTCCCCAGAAGCCATTAGCTGCCTACCAGACTGCAGCTGTCTGCAGGCCCAGCTCGGCTGCCATGGGAGCCACGCTTGGAGGAGCTTGATGTGTGGCTCGGAATTTTCTGGGACATAGACACAGTGAAAGGACTATGTTGAAACCCTAATCCCCAACATGATGGAGAAAACTGTTTGGAGAAGTGTAACTTTTGGGTCACATTCTATGCCATATTATTTTACTATAGCAAACAACGCACAAAAAAGAAGCCCCAGAAAGTAGGCTGGTTAAATCATACGATGCAATATTATTGAGTTAATGAAAGTGTTATAGTCTTTATCATGAGAAAGTGTTCACGATATACTTCCAAGTGAAAATATATAACAAAATATTATACCCATCATCCTAGTTAAATTAACATGACAAAAAACCTTATACTAGGTGGTTATTTCTCATAGCTCTGGAAGTTGTATGTCCAAATCATGGCACCAGCCTGCTGATTCTTGGTGAGGGTCTTCCTCCTAGCTCATAGATGACAGCCTCTCCCTATTCTCACATGGCAAAGAAAGGGTGAACTCTGGTCCCTTTATCTCATTACAAGGGTACTCATCCCATCTTGGGAGCTTTACTTTCATGACTTCATCTACATCTGATTATGTCACGAGGGCCCCACCTCCAAGCCATCACATTGAGGGTTACTGTTTCAACAAACGAATTTTGGGGGACCCAAATATTCAGTCCACTAAATTTATTGTAGTGCATTTTGGGGAAAATGCAGAAGTGTATGTGTGTGCATGTATCAGGGTAACAAATAAGAAGGGATATCTCAGACTTTGAAACATGCTAGCTTTACACTCCTTTGTGATTGTCTTACCAAAATCCTGGTGGTAAGTCACAGCCCAGTGATTCAGTTGGGGATTTCTCTAAAATGAATGAATGCCCCTGTCATTAGTCATTCTAGGGAAAGGTTAGTCCTAAAACAGGAAGTTGTAGGAGACAGAGTTTTCTGCCCTACCCAGGTGTAGAGGACAGGTGACTCAATATTTGAACAATTCTTATGGTAAGAACATGCACATCATAAATTTTATTTATGAACTTCAACTTACATATTCAATTTGAAATTTCATCTCTATATAGTCTTCCCTTTTATTTTGTTGACAAATTATATGGGTCAAAGTAATTCTGCAAAATTATATTTAATAGGCTCTCCCAGTATTCTGCACTATAATGCAACCTTGAATGTTAATAAGGTGCAGCTGTGTGGGGTTTCCTACTAGATGTATGTAGCCAGAAACACAAAGTTCTCTGGTTTAAGACACTCCATACTAAGTTTGCCTCCATAGCTCCCTGGTGTTCTGGACCAGGGACTGGACATCTGATAGAAATTTTGGCTGCTTGATAGGGTAAAACTCAATTCAAAGAAAAAGAAACACCTTCCCTTATGTGTAATGAATGTTATTCTCGGGTATTCAGATTACAGCAGATCTGAATAACCAGATTCTGGATACCAGGGATCCCTTGAGGCCCTTGCAGGTCTTGATTGCAGCCTGGGCTGGACAGTTTCTGAGACAGTAAGACAACAGGGACTACACGCACTAGCTAGGGCTCTGGGGCGGATATAGACGGCACGGCAGTGCATTAAGCCTTCACGAAATGAGTACTGAATGAATAAAGTAGTAAGTCAGTCCGTATTTGAAACACTGTCAGAGGGTGGATGTTAAGGGTAGGGGTGTTTCATACTCGATTCCTAAGGAATTGTTTCTTGTTTTTAAGTCTTCATTAACTTCCAGCTCTTAGCCTTACAACGCTCTCTTGAGGCCACGTGGATTCTACCCTTCTCTTGGAGACCGCTGTCTTCAATCCCCTCCCTTCTCACTTGGCAGCTCACCTCAGCTCACCTGGGAGCACGCTCTTGGCGGTGCTTGCCATAGCACCAGGGCCAGCGCTCCCCTCCTGGCTCACCCACCTGGATCTCTTGCCAGGGTGACACGAAAGCGCAGACTACCGCAGTGGTACTGAGAACCCGAGGTCACCCCTCCCTAAGACCGAGGGCGCTGTTCTGAGGACCCAGCAGGTGCTTCCTGGGTTCACTACAGGCACGAAACCTCTCGCGTGCCTGTCCATTCTTCCCTCACGTGTAATTCTGCAGTGATGTTTGTGGACCAAGTAAAGGTTATAACATTTAGAACTCCAGGCTGTACTCCGGCCTAAGTCATGACAATGAGGTTTGCATTGATTGGTTGATTTTGCAATGCCGGGCATCTTATCCATTAGCTATGACATTACGTTGAAGAGAATTAGCATTTGTAACAAGACCGGCCTCGGCCTCAGAACCAGACACCGCCCAGCCTTGGGTTTTTCGGTCCCCCAGATAACTCGGCCCCTGGGGCCCAGCCACCCAGCTAAGCCCCGCCCCCTGGGCCGGCCACCCGACTTCAGCCCCACCCTTGAAATCCCGCCCCAGTTCAGCCCCGCCCTCAGCCGGCCCTCCCGGTTCAGCCCCGCCCCTTGGCGTCGCGCCCGCTCCGCCCCCTGGCGACCTGAGGCGGAAGGCACGAGACACGGAAGCTGATTGGTCGGCGGCGGCGCAGCTGGATGGCGTGGGGCCGGAGCGCCGCAGTCCCCACGGTGGCCTCCGGGCGAAGGCTAGCAGCAGTCGTGGGCCAGCGGCCCGAGCGGTCGTGCCCTGGGGAGTGGGAAGTGGGAACATGAGCGCTCCTGACGTCTGCCATGAGTTTCCTGATAGACTCCAGCATCATGATCACCTCCCAGGTGGGTCTGCACCCCGCCCGGCGCTTCGGCCTCCTGGGCGGAGTGCCCCCTGGGGTGAGCGCGGCGAGCGGGCCGCGGGCCCTTCCTCTTCGCCGTCGGTGCGGGCAGTGCCCGAGCCCTCTCACGGGCAGGGGCGGGCTCGCCGGCCCGGGCTCCCTCGGCCCCGGCTCCCGGGGCGGGCCTGTGGCGGCGGGCGCCCCGCTCTCCGGCCACCCCCAAGGGCAGCCGCTGGAGCGCGGAGCCGGGACGCCGCCCCCGAGGCCGGAGCGCGGCTGTGGGGCCGGGTGCCCTTGGCGTCCGGCTGGGCCCGCGTGCGGAGGGCTGCGCGGGGTTCGGAGCACGCGGTCGGGTTCCGCCGCAGGCCCCGGTGGTGCGTCGTCGGCGGCTGCAGCCCGGAGCTGTGGAGCCGCTGGCTTTACGCGGCGCGTGCGGTGCTCGGTGTCTCTTCCTACGCGGACCGCAGAGCGCACGGCTTCCTTCACGCACTGGCCCCTGTATTTCCAGAGAGCCTGTCTGGTCCATAACTGAAGACCCTTCTCCAGGGGCTTGCACTCACAACATCTGTAGAGCTGACTTCTGGCCGTTCACTTTTATCGCCTATTTTTTCAGATAGTTTTGAAGTGTTTTTTCTGAAATGCTTTTTCTTTCAAATGGCAGAAACATTTCCGTTTGAGTGCTTAAAGTGACATTAAAAATGTGTTTGATATTTTTTTTTATCTCCTCATCATCGTGCTCCTATCTGTAGAATATCATTCTTGTCTCTTCAAAAAAAAAAAAATTAGCAGTGCTAAGAACCTACGAGCTCACGCCTGTGATCCCAGCGGTTTGGGAGGCTGAGACAGGAGGATCGCAGGTTCAAAGCCAGCCTCAGCAAAAGCGAGGTGCTAAACAACTCAGTGAGACCTTGTCTCTAAAAAAAATACAAAATAGGGTTGCGAATGTGGTTCAGTGGTCGAATGCCCCTGGGTTCTATCCCCAGTATCAACAAGGGGAAAAAAAAGAATATGAAATGAGTCAGGCACAGTGGCACAGGCCTAGAATCCCAGTGACTCAAGAGGCTGAGGCAGGAGGATTCCAAATTCGTCACTTAGCGACAGACCCTGTTTCAAACAACGTTTATTGATTTCCATATGTTGCATTAAACTTGCATCCCTGGGATGAACCCCACTGGACCGAGGTGCACTATCTTTTTAAATATGTTTTTGTATGCGATTTGCCAGAATTTTATTAAGAATTTTTGCATCTGTTCATCAGGGATGTTGGTCTGAAGTTTTCTTTCTTTGATGTGTATTTGTTTGGTTTTGGTATCAGGGTGACATTTGCCATATAGAATGAGTTTGGAAGGGTTCCCTCCTTGGAGGAATATTGGTGTTGATTCTTCTTTGAATGTCTTATAGAACTGACTGAGAATCCATGTGGTCTTGGGCTTTTCTTGGTTGGTAGGCTTTTGATGGTGTCTTCTGTTTCCTTGCGTGAAATTGATCGGTTTAAATCATGTATGTCCACCTGGTTCAGTTTGGGTAGGTCATATGTCTCTAGAAATTTGTCAATATCTTCAAACTTTTCTATTAAACTTTCAAAATAGTTTCTAATTATCTCCTGTGTTTCAGTAGTGTCTATCATGACATTTCCTTTTTCATCACATATTTTATTGGGTTTTCTCTTTCTCTTCATTAGCATGGCTATGGGTTTATCAATTTTATTTATTTTTTCAAAGAACCAGCTTTTTCTTTTGTCAGTTTTTTGAATTGTTTCTTTCAGTTTCATTGATATCACCTCTGAATTTAATTATTTCCTCTCTTCTGCTTTTGGTGTTGATTTATTCCTGTTTTTTTGGGGTTTTGAGATGTAATGTTAGGTCATTTAGTCATTAACTTTTTTATTTTTTAAACATATTTTTAGTTGTAGATGGACACAATATTTTATTTATTTATTTTTTATGTGATGCTGAGGATCAAACCCAGATCCTCACATGTGCTGAGTACTTTCTCTACCACTGAGTTACAGCCCCAGCCAGACTTTTTATTCTTTTAACAAATGAGCTCAATGCAATGAACTTTCCTCTTAGTACTGCCTTCATAGTGCCCCAGAGATTTTGACATATTATATTGGTATTCTCACTTACCTCTGAGTATTTTTTTTATCTCATCCATGATTTCTTCTGCTGTCCATTCATCATTCAGCAGAGTATTGTTTAGGGGCAGGAACTGTAGCTCAGTGGCACCCTTCTCGGATGGCAGAGCTGGGAGCGCCCAGCTCTCTCCACTCTCTCTAAACTGTGCTTCCCCAGGCGGAGTGCTCCCAGCCTGACTTTTCACAGGATTGCCTGACCCAGGCTGGCCATGCAGACCCTGTCGCTCTCTGACAGATCTGGGCTTGTCACAGTTCCCAAGGTCTCAGTGCCTTCCAGCTTGCAGAGAAGCCACCAGGGATGCACTCACACAAAGGAGTAACTCTAGGAAGAAGCAGCAGGTAGACCTTAGGTCAGCCAAACCCTCAGGCACCCCAACACTGGTCCTGCAGGCCCTGGCCAGTGTCCCTAGACAGAGTCGGCTGTGCCCCGGTGGCAGCAAACCTTCAGGTACTCTGGCCCTCAAGGCCCCGGACTGTATCCCAGGAGGGAGGTGGCCACATGCAACCCCACCTCCAGGCACTCTGGCAATGGACCGCTGGGTGGCAGCGGCAGCCCCCTCAGGGGCACTTTTTGCCTGACCCCTACTCCCAACCAATGTAGGCTTCATTCTGGACACCTTCTTCCTCATTTCCACTTTATTTTCTTCTCTTTTTCACTGTTGTTCATTTGTGATTTTATCTGTGGACTCACAAAGTCCAAGGTATTATCTCTCTTGTTCTCTCTGGTATTCCATAGTACCCAGGTCATTTGCTGGAATAACAGGGCCTGGTAAGTATCAATATAATAAAAAGCACCTTTCTAGAGAGATTCGGTTACCTTGGAAGAAACCCTCCCCCCATTTTTTTCCTGTTTGTATGAATTGAAAGGTTTATTTGAAATGAAATCTGAAATCAGAGGTCACATCAGCTTGTAAGCCTCAAGCAGAGTCTTACTGTTGAAATTGTTCGCCATGCCACAAGATGAAATTTAAACTCCTCAATATGGCTTATAGTGTCCCTTTTGTTGGGGCCATGGCATTTAGCTCTTCAGCGTGGCTCTTCACTTCATGCTCTACTTCCTAAACTACTTTATCTTGCCAACAATTGAACCCAGGGCACTTAACTACCAAGCCATATCCCATGTCCCCATCCCTTTTTTATGTTCCATTTTTAAGTTGTTGAGACTAGCTTTGAACTTGCCATCCTCCTGCCTCAGCCTCCCGACCTGCCGGGATTACACGTGTGCCCAAGCTGCCCGGCTTTCCATAACCTGAACAGTCTGTCGTGCCCCAGGTTTCCACACAGTCTCTTCTGCCTTTCTGGATCTGCCCCATATCCCTCCCCTCTTACTCCTGGCTTACTTCTGTTCAGTCTAACAAAAAAGAAGCCACTTGGGGTTGGGGAGTTAGCTCAGTGGCAGAGCACTTTCCTAACACACACAAGGCCCTTAAAAAAAATGGAGACCACTTTTCCTTTTTAGTAATCTATACCTAAAAACTTAAGTTCAAAATAAATTCTAAAATATTTACTTCTGTAGATGAATTCATCTTTTGGGCTTACCACTCTTATTCTTGTGTGATTCTCCCTGTTTTATTGTCTGTGCATTTTATGTACGTTTGTTTGTCTTTACTTCTGACTCATCTGTGGGTATTCATGGATTTCAATGTGACCGTAGAAAAGGCTGATTTGACTTTCTAGTTTGGTGACCTTCCTACTGGAGCTGTGTTTGCACAAAGAGGAGCTTTGTCAGCTTGTTAGTTAATTTTGACCAGTATGGATGAATGAGGGATTTTGAACTTCATGGATCTAATGTTACAATAAATTGAAGTCAGTAACACTCAGATGATATTTAAAATCTTGATCCCTTCAATGAGAAACGATGCATAAAGTAGGATGTTCAGTTAACAAAGCCTCTAATAGAATGTTTCTTGAGATGCAGCCAATAGGAGAGCATGTCATTTATTAACAGTTTTTCCTAGAGTTATATAATTGACCTATAATAACCTGAACCTGTTTAAAGTACATAGTTTGCTGAGTTCCTGACATTTGTACCTGTGCAGCAGCCATCACCACACTCCATCAAGTTCAGCTTTCCACCTGCCCCTTCGTAATGCCTCTCTTCACACTCCCTGTTCTCAGTCAAGAACTGATCTGCTTTGTGTCGTCATATATTGGTTTATATTTTTTAGATTTTTATATAAATGTGATCCTATGTGTCTTTATTCTATCTTGCTTATTTTACTCAGCATGATTATTGAAGTTTCGCGTGATAATGTAATTTATTTCTTTTTATTGCTGAGTAGTATTCCACAGTTTGTTTATCAATTCACCTAGTAGTGGATATTTGTTCCCAGTCAGGGATATTACAAATAAAGTTGGCTGTGAACTTGTGTCTAGACATGTGCTCACTTTTCTCTCAGATAAATAGGAGTAGAACGTCTGATTCATATGGCAAATGTGTGCCAAATTCTTCTCCAAAGATGGTACCAGTTTTGCTCCTACTTGCAGTATGTGGGAGTTTCCGTTGTTGTACACCCTCACCAATACTCCATCTGGTTGGCAGTTTCAGACATTCCAACAGATTTGGGGTCTTGATGCCTGTTTTGATTTACATTTTTCCTAACCCCTAATGATGTAGAGCTTCTTTTCATGTGTTTATTTGCAAGCTGTATCCTCTTTGGTGAACTATCTTTTAGATGCTTTTGCCAATTTTTTAGTTAGATTGTTTATTTTATTTTTATTAGGTTTTTAGTTTTTTTTATATATTCTGGAAATCTTTTATGAAATATGAACAAATATTTTTATCCTAATCAGAGACTTGACTTTTTATTCTCTTAGCAGTACCTACCCTACCTACCTACCTTTCTTTCTTTCCTTCTTTTCCTACTATAGATAGTGCTTCTTGGCATTGTATCTAAGAAATATTTGCCTAATCCAGAGTCACAAAGATATTTTTCATGCTTTTTTAGAAATTTTAATATTTTTGCATTCTTGTCCATAACTCATCTTGAGTTAATTTTTGAAGTCGTATGGTATGAATCTACGTAAATTATTTTCATGTAGATTTCCAGTTATTCTAGCACTATTTGTTGAAAAGATTGTTTCTACATTCAGTCACCTATGCAGTTTTGTCAAAAAACTAATTGAGCTGTTTGTATGCTCCTGTTATTTTCTGTTGGTATAGTTGTCCTTTGTCTGGATCACTGCTTTATAATAAGCCTGAAGTCAGAGGGTGTAAGTTATCCAACTTTGTTCTTTTTTCAAATTTGTTTTGGCTATTCTATGTCCTTTGCATTTGCAAATGAATTTTAGAATCAGTTTATTAGTTCTTACCAAAAAAATACCTTCTAAATCTGTATTGGGATCGTCAAATCTATAGATAGTTGAAGTGAGATCTTGACAGTATTGAGTCTTGCATTCCATGCACCCAGAGCCCTTCGTGTACTCAGACCCGTGTAGTTGCTCTCAGCAGTGTTCAGTGGGTCTTGCGCATCTTCTGTCAGGTTTCTCTGAGTATCTGACATTTCTGAAGCTATAGTAGGTGTGGTTGTTGTATCATTTCAGTTTGATTGTTACTAGTGTATAGATACGACTCCATCTTACATATTGATCTTATATTCTGCAACCTTGGTAACATTCCGTGTTTTTTCTAGAAGTTTTTTCATAGATTTCGTAGACTTTTCTGCGTAGACGATCAGCTCTTCTTCCTCTGTAATGTGATGGCTCCTATTTCCTTTCTCTCTCACTTACTCTCTTCATTTCCTCCCATTGTCTTTACCTCCATCTCCGCCTCTCCTGTCTCTTCCCCCTTGCTCCTCCTCCTGCATCTCCTCAGCCTGACTGCATTGACCAGAACCTTCAGCCCTGAGTGGAGCAGAGGTTGAGGAGTAGTCGTCCTGCCTCGTCCCTCATCGTCGGGAAGAGTATCCAATCTTCCATCGTTAAACACGATGCCTGCTGTTGGCTTTTATCAGCTTGAGGAGTTCCTTCTGTTCATGATTTGTTTAGTGCTATTAATCACGAAACAGTGTTGGATTTTGTCAGATGCCCCTTTCTGCATCTGTTGAGATATCATATGATTCTTGTTTTGTATTAAATTAACCTTGCACTTCTAGAATGAGTCTGACTGGTCATGATGAATCTCCTTTTTGTATTTTGTGGGATTCAACTTGCTAAAATTTTGTTAGGAATTTTTGCATCTCTCTTTATGTTGGATATCAGACTATAGTTTTCTTATAATGTTTTTATTTGATTTTTAGTCAAAATAATACTGACCTTAGAGAACTAGTTGAGAAGTATTGCCTCCTCTTCTAATTAAAATGAAAGTTTTATGGAATGTTGTTATTTCTTCCTTTAAGGTTTCTTAGACTTGACATCTGGACCTAGAGTTTTCTTTGCAGGAAGATTTTCTTTAAAGATATAAGGTTTATTCAGTTATCTGTTTATTCCTAAGTGAGATCTTGCAGTTTGTGTCTTTCAAGTAATTTGTCCATTATTACTGAAATTGTATTTTATTGGCATAGTATTGCTCTGAATGTTCCCTTATTATCCTTTTGGTAGATATACAATCTATAGCAATGTAACACCCCTAGGAATTGAACCCAGAGGCACTTAACCACTGAGCCATCCCCCGCCCTTTTTATTTTTTTATTCTTTGAGACAGGGTCTCACTTCTTTGCTTAGGACCTCGCTAAATTGGTGAGACTGGCTTTAAACTTGCACTCTTCCTTCCTCAGCCTCCTAAACTGCTGGGGTTACAGACATGCGCCACCAGGCCTGTTGAGATGTCACCCTTTTATTCTTTTACTGCATAACAGTTTTATTGAGCTATAATCCATATACAATTTACCCATTTAATGTACAATTCAGTACACATCATCACCATCCATTTTTTAACATCTTCATCAAATCTGAAAGAAACCTTATACTCATTGGTTTAAGTATTAGTATAGTGGAGCGAAAGATTAGCATACTCAGCATTTATAGCATTTTCACTCCTTTTGTGGCTTAATAGTGGTTGGTTGGTTGGTTTTTTCTGGTCAAATATGGAGTCACTCCTTGTATGGATAACACCACATTTCACCCATCCATTCATTAGTTGATAACATGTGAGTTGTTTCTGCTTTGGACCACCATCAGTAATGCTCTTGTGAACACTCATGGGTAAGTTGTGTGCTGTTCATATTCTCCCATTTCTCTCACGTACATATCTGTGAATAGAATTGCTGTGTCATATACTAACTATCTGTTTAACCTTTTGAAGACCTGCACGCAGTTTTACAAAATAGTGGCACCAGTTTACTTTCCTGACAGCAGTATATAAGTGTTCCAATTCTTCACATGGTCACCAACACTTGTTCTTCTCTGTTTCATTGTAGCCATCCTAGTGGGGGTGAAGTGGCCTCTCCTTGATGTTGGTAACTTGTGTCCTTCCTCCTTATCAGGCTAATAGAGGGTTATCGATGCATTGAATTTTTCAGAGAATCAGCTTTGGGGTTTCTTGATTTTTCTGTATTATTTTTCTGCTTTCTGTTTCATTGATTTCTGTTATGCTCTTTGTTATTTTCTTCTGATTTGGGGTCATCTTTCTCTAATTTCTTAAAGTCGAAGCTAAGATCATTGATTGGAGACCTTTTCTGATAAAGATGTTTCATTGCTATACATTTTTTATTATGTACCAGTTTAACAGCATCTCTCTAATGATGTATTCTTACTTTCATTCAGTTCATAATGCTTTCTAATTTCCCTTTTGGTTTCTTCTCTCAGGTTATTTAGAAGTATGTTACAGTGTCTTTCAAATGACATTCTCTAATTGATTTCTATCTCAATTTTATATGGTCTAAGAACATTTTGTATAATTTAAATAGTTTAAAATTTATCAAGGCTTGTTTTATGACTCAGAATATAGTCAGCTGAGTTCAGCATGGTAAACATTCTGTGTGCGCTTGAGTAGAATGTGTGTTCTGCTCTTGTTGGCTAGAATGGCCTACAAATGTCAGGTCAGGGTGATTGATAGTATTTTTCAAGTTTTTTGTATTCTCACTGATATTCTGTCTATTTTATCAATTATTAAGAGAACAATTCCAGTATTTTGGATTTGGCTGTTTTTCTTTTTTTATTTCTATCCGTTTTTGCTTTATGTATTTTGAAGTTTTATTGGGTATCTAAACATTTAGGATTATTATGTACCCTTGGTTGAAAAAGTGATCCTTTCATCAATATGAAATGACCCTTCTAAGACCTGGCAATACTTTCTGCTATGAAATCTGCTTTATCTGATATTTAGATAGGTATTCTACCTTTCTTTTTGATTCGTTTTGTTTTTCCATCCTTTTATTTTTAACCTATTTGTATCTTGCTATTAAAGAGGGTTTCTCATAGACAACATATGCATTAGTTGGGTTGTTTTTTTATCCAGCCTGATAGTCTCTGCTGAACAGTCTCTTGGCATGTTTAAACCTGGGATTAGCAATCTATAGCCCACAGTCAACCCAACTACTGCTTGCTTTTGTAAATTAGGCTTTATTGGAACGGAGCCAAGCCCATTCATTTATGTATTGTCTGGCTGTCCCACACAGTGGCTGGGTTTGCTGACCCATGAATTAGGCCGTTTACATTTAATGTGATTATTGGAGTGGTTAGGTTTAAAACTACCATGTTGCTATGTGTTTTTATTTGTTCCATCTGTTCTCCATCCCCCCTTTTTTTAAACTGATACTTTTGTGATTAATTGAGTGATTTTCTTGATTCCATTTAATCTCGTTTGTTAGCTTGTTATAACTTTTTTATTTTAGTATTTGCTCTTCAAGCATTCAAAAAATAACCACAGGGAATGAGAATTTCTTGGTTCTTTCACTGTGATTTTGTCTATCAGAATGTTACCTTTTTTGCTTCCAATAAATTAAAGTATATATATGCAATGACTCTATATAAAATAAACATGGAGTAGGTAGAGACTTTTATTTGCCTATGAGTAGTCAAAATAGATTTCCTATACATAGTTTAAAGTAAGACTAGAATTGTGTTTTTTAGAAACATTAACCTATAAGATGTGTCATAGTGATTAATTCATCATCTTTTTTGTTTTTCGGTAGTGGGGATTTAATCCAGGGGTGCTTTACCCAGCTCATCATCTTAAATCGCTTTTTTAAATAATGATTATTACGATGCGTTAGTAGCTGGGTGCCATGGCACACACACGTAATCACAGCCTCTCTGGAGACTAAGGCAGCCTCACCAACTTTGCACGGCCCTAAGCAACTTAGTGAGACCCTGTCTCAAAATGTAAAATAAAAAGGGCTGGAGATGTGGCTCAGTGGTTTAAAGCCCCTGGGTTCAATTCCTGATACAAAAAAAAAAAAAGCTCTAATGTAAAAGTTTGTGTCTCTGCAGGCAACCATCAACATTGTTTTTGATCGAGTTGGGAAAACGGATCCTGTCACAAGAGGCATTGAGATCACTGTGAATTACCTGGGGATTCAGTTTGATGTAAGAGTCATGTCAAGATCTTGGTCTGTTGGATTTCTTTGTTTTATCTGCTTTAACTTAACGTTATTAAGATCCTCATGCTCATACTTCAGCCACTTGCTTCTACTTCTCTTCTTCTCCCTGTCCTTTATACAGGTTGGCCCAGTCACGTGGCACATTTGTAAAGGCCATGGTCCTCTTTCTGAATGTAAAACCCTAAGTCGTGGCCGGCACCTACTGTTGTTGTGGGTGCTCACTATTCCACAGCCCTCCTCTGCTTCTCTGTAGCCAGCTACCACTTGGCCAGTTTCTCCTCGTCAAGATCCTTGTCTCTGTGATGCTTGATGAACTCTTCAAACTCACTTTTTATTTCACTGGTAGAAAATTAACTCCCAATTAGTGTTTCATGTTAGTAATGAAGTGATTTCTGCTGTAAGAAATTAATTAACGTGGCCGTCGGACTAAAGATGGTGTCACCTGTGCATGTTTTTTGTTGTTGTTGTTGGTTTTTATGTTTTTGTAGCTGTAGATGGACAGATGCCTTTGTTTTATTTGTTTTTATGTGGTGCTGAGGCTCAAACTCAGTGCCCCACACATGCTAGGCAAAGCGTCCTGCCCCTGAACCCCAGCCCCAGCCCCGCCCCGCCCCACCCCATACTTGTGGTTTTTTTTTTAATTCATTCTAGTTGTTTCGTAAAACCAGAGTCATAAACACGCTTTTGTCCCAGTTTAAGTTCAGTGTCTTTATTCATAGGAAGAGTATATTTTACACTTGTGTGATTGGCCAGTAATTCAGACTAGCTAATACTTTTGGTAGTGAGACTGAGTCATTTAGCTGCACTCTGACCCTAAAAACAGGCGTCACGATGTGCCAGGCTTCTGTTTCAGCAGTGTGCCCCAGGCCCGAGGGTAGCTGGACAGGACAGGGATGAGCTGGAGCAGACTGAGCACCAGTCCTTGAGAAATAGCTCCAAATGTGCACTGTTCTGATGATATGCCAATGGGTTTCCTTTTTGCATGATCTTTTAAGTGTGCTTTGCTGTTACTGCATATTTGTTTTCCTTGTTTAAATTTTGTTCTGGGCTAGGTTTTTAGAAATGTTTTTCCCGACATTACTTACTTGCTATGTACGTATTCCATCTGTAATTCATCTGTGTCCTCCGTATTTCATGATGGTAAACAACAAGCTTTTTAAATGTTAGTAACAGCAGCTCTCCCTCACATACTTTTTAGAACTGAATCAAGCAATGCAGAAGGATGAAAAGATGTCATCATGTGATTCAAATGAAGTTCAGTTATTTCCTAAAGCATAGCTGAAAATGCCTATAAGTTCTTTTAATTTAAAAAGATTCTTTGAAGTTTTGTTTGATTAGAGGGCTATCATTCATAGATGTTAAAAACATCAAGCTCCTGTTCATTTCCTTTCATTTATTTATTTATTTTGATATTTATTTTTTAGTTATAGGTGGACACAATACCTTTATTTATTTTTATGTGGTGCTGAGGATGGAACCCAGTGCCTCACACATCCTAGGAAGTGCTCTGCGTCTGAGCCACAACCCGGCCAGTTATCTTTATCACTTTTTGTTCTTGCTTTCTTCTGTCCTTAAGATGTGATTCAGCCACAGTTTAGATACCCACTGCAGTCTCCCTGTGTTTTACTTAACACTTACTTGCCTTCTTCCCTCCCTTTTAAAAGAAGGAGCGGGTGGGGGTCAGGGCCTAATGACGTTCTCTCTCGGAGTCATAAGTGATCAAAATATCTTAGTTCTTAACCTCTCTCTGAACAGAGATTTAACCCATATTTTTTTTCCTCCTGTTATGGTGGCAGGTGAAGTTCTGGTCCCAACACATCTCCTTCATTCTGGTTGGAATAATCATTGTCACATCCATCAGAGGATTGCTGATCACTCTTACCAAGGTATATTGTATCACAGTATCAAAGGGTATTTATTTAACTGTGGCACCATGAAATAATGATACCTAATGATTTCTGCCTTCTGAAATCTGAATAGTATAAATTGATGACAGTATATGACATCATATACCAAGTGCAGGTAAGTCCCAAGGTAGTAGAATAAGGGTCTGTTTACTTGTATGTCACTGTTATTAATAATGGAACTTAGCACATGGTAGGTGTTTGGCAGATACTTGGAATAAATGAATGAGATATTTGAGGTTAGAATAATCATGAGAATCATTTATAAAGAAGATATGGAAGTAGGGAAGCAGAATGTTCTGTTGTTTCCTGGTCAACAGAGGAAGGCTTCGTGGAGATAAAAGAGGGGACTCCTCTGACAACGTGTGTGGGGACCTCACTGTCCTCCTAGGAGAGCAGGGTCAGTGAGTGAAGAGAAGAGGCTGGGTCAGGAGAGGGTCTCCAGGCTTCTAGCCTGATTTGGGAAAGAGCTATGGAGCCTACTAATAAATGCAGATGTCCATTTTAATGTTTTGTAGGGATATTAAGGTCGGACGCATCACAAGAGTTGTAAAGTTTGATAGCATAGGAATCCTCTCAAATATTTCATCACTTAAAACCACCAAGTACCTCAAGGGGAAAGCTTGAGTTTTTGAGTCTCTTCTCACAGCCCTGGTCATCTGAACGTTCTGTGTAGGGTCGTGGCGTGCAGAGACACTGCTCAGAGGTCAACACCCCCCTTACAGTTCATAACAGCAGTTAGCATCCAGTCCCTCTTCCTCCCTCTCTTCACAGTTCTTCTACGCCATATCCAGCAGTAAATCCTCCAATGTCATTGTCCTGCTGTTGGCACAGATAATGGTGAGTGTCACAGGTAAGCTTAATGTCCACAGCTTCTTCTGACCTGTCCCTCAGTGCGGTGCCAGTGGAGCCTGGACTGATTGGTCTGGTGTTTCAGGGGATGTACTTTGTGTCCTCTGTGCTGCTGATCCGAATGAGCATGCCTCTGCAGTACCGCACCATCATCACGGAGGTCCTCGGGGAGCTGCAGTTCAACTTCTACCACAGGTGGTTTGATGTCATCTTCCTGGTCAGTGCCCTGTCCAGCATACTCTTCCTCTACTTGGCTCACAAACAGGCACCAGAGAAGCGTATGGCACCTTGAGCTTGTGCCTGTGAAGACTCTGAGAAGCAGTGGTGACAGTTTCCTAAGGGGAAAAACTACGGAGGGGACCAGCACCTCATGTTTTTAAACAAACAAGATGCCGTGGCAGGCTCTTTCCACCTCCAGCATATGCCTTCCTCCTCAGATGACGCTGTGCTCCTAAGGGGCCAAGCTAACACACAGGGAGCACGGGCGGGGCACAGGGAACTGTGGCGGGGCTGTCGATGGCAGCCAGCCAGACACAGCCGTGTTTTCAGTCAAGGTTCACGTGGAGAAGGTGATGGCTTTCGCTTGAGATGGTCATTAAAATCCAAGATTTTAACACTTTGGCCTGAGATTCCCTTTATCAGTCGCAGCTGGTGTTACCTTTGTGCAATCTCATGTGAGTTAGCATGCCTCCCTCCTCCCCCAGCCCCTGCCCTGTTGAAATAACCAAGAGTTCATCTGTTTTCTGGGGAAAAGATTAGTAGACAGCTGAACGAGATTCTACCAAGAGAGACTTCAGGTTATGTTGCCATTTTTTTAATACTTTTTTAGTTGTAGATGGACACGATACCTTTATTTATTTATTATGTGGTGCTGAGGATCGAATTCAGTGCCTCACACGTGCCAGATGAGTGCGCTACCACTGAGCTATAACCCCAGCCCTATGTTGTTATCTTGATTTCTTTTAAAATTAATAGTAAGAGTGAGCCGGGACCAGTGGCGCTCGCCTCTGTAATCCCTGTGGCTTGAGAGGCTGAGGCAGGAGGATCATGAGTTCAAAGCCAGCCTCAGCAACTTTGAGCAAAGTGCTAAGCAACTCAGTGAGACCTGGTCTCTAAAATACAAAAAAACGGGCTGGGGATGTGGCTCAAGCGGTAGCGCGCTCGCCTCACATGCGTGCGGCCCGGGTTCGATCCTCAGCACCACATACCAACAAAGATGTTGTGTCTGCCGAGAACTAAAAATAAATATTAAAAATTCTCTCTCTCTCTCTCTCTCTCTCTCTCCTCTCTCACTCTCTCTTTAAAAAAAAATACAAAAAAACAACTGGGGATGTGGCTCAGTGGTTGAGTGTCCCTGAATCAATCACCGGTACTCCCAAAAAAGAAGAGTCAGTACCCTACATTGAATTCAGGATGATATATCCCATGTCTTCCTTTTATTTGCCCCTCATGGTGTGAGGTAAAACAAGGAACTGCAGTAGTCACTTTCATATCCTAGGACTCCAGTTCTTTAAAGGTAGCTCTAAAAAATGTTTAGGATACTCAAATGCATCTTAAGACAATTATGAATGTTATCACTTTTATTATTAAAGTCTTATTCTATATTATCATGGTTTTAGAAGATCAAAGCTTAAAAAGTTTGTCCAAAACAAAAGCACTACTAAGGTTACACCAGCTAATAGGGAGGTTTCAAGCATAGTCAAAAGGCATTTTAATAGTATTGATTCCAGCAACCACAGCATTTCTGTAAAAGCCTGATTTTAATCAGATCTGCTTAGATATTTTTATTTAGCAACTCTCACATATATAGATTATGAGTTTTTTTTTTTTTTTTTTTTTTTTTTTTTGGTGTTCAAGGAGCCTATAGGAGTAAGAGAATCATTAGAGAAATGGAGTTGAGTTGAAGCCTGGAGGAGATCACTTAAAAATGATGTGACTCCTGCCTTACATCTTCCTAAGAACCATAAATAAGCCACCTGCAAGAGCAGCCCCTAAGGCAAATGACAACAGCACACGGTCACACAGGTGGAATGGAGACAGTCAGTGGAGGCAGCTCGTGGAGAAAGTCGATTCTGGACCCTGAGCAGTGTCTGCCAAAGGGGTCATTTCCGGCATCACATCTCTGTATCTTCAGAACTGGAAGAAGAGTGCGAGGCTGTACTGTGGGCCTGTGCAAAGACAACAGGGGATTTACAGATTGTGAATGTCAGGAGAGGGGTGGTTTATTCTAGAGTCACAGGGCTTAACTCAGGAATAGAGTCACTTCTAGGAGACAGGTGATCTGAATCCTGCACTTGGCTTTGTTTCCAACTTGCTATTTGACACATTAACGAATTTCTTAACGTCGTATATTTTTCTCTTCTATAACACTAGCATAGAACTGTAATTAACCACCTATAGAGGAATTGTTAAGATAATTAGAATACTTATTAAGCTTTCTAGAATATAAGGTCAGTGTTTATTTTATGTTCATTAAAATGAGTATTTGTTATTTATTTCACCAATCAGTAGAATAGAAAAAAATATTGAATTCATCTTTTTTTTACTTTATTAAAGTACTGAGTTTATTTCATATATATATTTGTGTTCCCACCATTTCCATGTCTGACCACCACTATTACTAATAAATAATTATCATAACATCCCATAACACTTAAAAACCAAGCAAAGGTGGAGTTCCATCTTTAAAAACTAAACAGGCACTGCCAGGCACAGTGGCCCACACCTGTGATCCTAGAGGCTCGGAGGCTGAGGCAGGAGGATCACGAGTTCAGAGCCAGCCTCAGCAATGGCGAGGCCTAAGCAACTCAGTGAGATCCTGTCTCTAAATAAAATACAAAATAGGACGGGGGGTGTGGCTCAGTGGTCGAATGCCCTGAGTTCAATCCCCGTACCAAAAAAAAAAAAAAAAAAAAAAAAAAAAAACCACAGGATTTTGTACAACACATTTTTGGCAATGAAACCTGGACATTTACCAAACACAGTAGGGAAAGCTCTCACTTTGCATAATAAAAAGGACAGCCGGATACCAACTGTTAACAGAAATGAAACAAGACAGAATTTTTTTTTTTGGTTGTCAATGGACCTTTATTTACCTGTGGTGGTGAGAATCGAACCCAGTGCCTTACACATGCTAGGCCAGCTCTCTACCACTGAGCCCCAGCCCAGGCCTGAAGATGGAGACTGTTCACTCAGAGGCTTCCGCGCTGCAGAGATCCTGAGTGGCCTCTGGTGGGTCACGCAGAGCATCTCTCCACCTACCGATTCCACTGTGGGGAGACAGCCCTTTGTCCTGTGCTTGCTTGCATTTCTGCCTTAGCGTCTTCTGCAGAACCAGGCCCTTGGAGTTTTAGGAGTTCTCCCTGGTTTCTGCCTTAGCGTCTTCTGCAGAACCAGGCCCTTGGAGTTTTAGGAGTTCTCCCTGGTTTCTGCCTTAGCGTCTTCTGCAGAACCAGGCCCTTGGAGTTTTAGGAGTTCTCCCTGGTTTCTGCCTTAGCGTTTTCTGCAGAACCAGGCCCTTGGTGTTTTAGGAGTTCTTCCTGTTTTTTGAAGGACTCGACCCTTTTGATCTTGGTGTTGGTGGTTGGGTTGGGGCTAGAGTGTTGCGTACAGATGTCTTCACTGGCGCTTTTTCCTCATCAAAATCGTCATCTGTCGTCTTCGACAGATGCAGCAAGTTTTCCTCTCTCCTGGGGAAGCTTGCTGCCACCTCCGGGCAGATGGCTTTCCAGGACACTGAAGAGTCTCACCCTGCCCCTTCGTCGTCTGACGCTGCATCCTGCTCCGCAGCTACCAAGTGCTGCCCACTAATGTGCCCAGGCCTGGAGCCACACTGCAACCTGAAGACCTCAGGTGGGGATTTCAGGGCCTCAAGGGGGGCCGTTGGCCAGCATCACTTTCACCACAGGGCGTCACGATCCACTGCCCTGCCACACTGTGCAGTGCGCCCTTTGCACCAGCCCCTAAAGTGACTGTAACGTAACTGTGCCGTCATCGCTGTCCATCTTCAAGTGATGGTCTTCTTCAGCCTTGAGCTCAACCAAGAAGACAGTTCTGGGGCTCCGGGGCTCCGGTCCACATCTGCAGACCCCTCATAGGGTGGCAGCACGCACTCCAGTGAGAGAGGGTGGAGGGAAGTAGGCGGAGTCGGGCCTTGTGCATTCAGCTCTGGAGTCCTCGCCTTGCCACAGTGTCTCGACGAACCTGGACCCTCGATGTGCTCTTGGACCTCAGATACTTAGGAGAGGAGAATGAAGGGCGGAGGTGGGCTCAGGGGCAGAGCTCCTGCCTGGCACGTGGGAGGCACTGGGTTTGGTCCTCAGCACCACATTAAAAAAATAATAAAGTTTTGTCCATCTACAAGTAAAAAATATTTTAATGAATTTACCTAATCCAGGTGTAAACAGAATGATGCTTAGTCTTTCCTAGTAATAAAACAATAACACCTGCCAATTATTTTCTCAAACTGTCCCCAACATCATTTTTGTGTTTACTGTGAGCAGATACTGGTTAAAGCACTTCAAGACCTGAGTATAATTCTGAGACAGTTCTAGAAATTATCCCTTTCTAATAGGTAGGAAACTGGGGACCAAGCAGGTGAATCCATCTACCCAGGACCACAAGTGACAGAACAGAATCTAGCGGAAAGTCTTCCTGTCCTGTGCCCCCCTGTGGTCCTGAAGCCGGGCGCGCTGTGGAAATGGGAGCTTGCCCTGCACACCTCCCTTCCACGGTCTCTTTGCTCTTCACCAGGTCTTCCAACACGAAGAAACAGTAGGAACAGACACCAGGTGACCTGTTAGGGGCTGTAAGGGACAAAAGGGAAGCTTAGCGTCACTCACTCGTTCTTTGGCCACGGGCGGGTCGTGCTCTGACGCTGCCCCTGGTTCTTCTGTGGAATCGGCAGCCAGTGGGTCAGCCATGGAGGACACAACAGGGACTTTGTTGGCCTGGAAGTAAGCATAGGCCTTCTTTCCACAGACCAGGAGCGTGACGTTCTTCCCACTGCCCTGGATCCTGTCCACCACCTTCTCATGGGGCTCCTCCAGCACATTCAGCCCATTCACCTCGATGACGATGTCCCCGTCCTCCAGCCCAGCCTCAGCAGCAGGGCCGCCCTCCTGCACCTGTGAGCACAAGTTCCGAGTTATCCATTGTAAGCGGGAAGAGGGGCACTTAGCCGTGTCACCTCTCCAGTTCTTTAATGCCTTTCCACTTCTGGAAGCTACGACTTCCACACTCAGATGAGCAGTGTGACCAGCTGGACGAAAATCGCGCTTTCTGTTCTGAAGGCTGTGGGTGCCGTAGGTCCCCCTAGGGACCCCCCTCCCAGCTGGGGACCACAAGATGATGATGATCAGTCCTGTGGGGGAAGGCACTCTGCCAGGTGCACAGGGCTGACAGTGCAACAGGCAGGTGAGCTCACTGATGGAGACAGGTAGGTGGGACACAAGTTGGCACAGACGTGAGCTTCTGGTATGACTTACTCAAAGGGTGCAGGACTGTGAAAGTACTGAGCCCCGGTGAGATAAAAGTCTGCAGTGTACCATTTTTTTTCCTTTGTTTTTGGGAGTGGGGGAGGGGCCCAGAGATTGAACCCAGGGGTGCTTAACCACTGAGCCACATCCCTAGCCATTTTTATTTATTTTGATACAGGGTCTCACTGAGTTGCTTAGGGCCTGGCTAAGTTGCTGAGGCTGCCTTTGAACTTGCCATCCTCCTGCCTGGAGGATGCAGTGAGCCACTGCATCTAGAAGTGTCACCTTTTTATTAAGCCACCAATTGGGTGGAAGAAGCTAAGACTCTTCCAATTGTAACACTGTTAACTGGACGCTGGAATCAGATTACCTGTTTGATGAACAAGCCTGGCTGACCCTGAATTGCATTTAAGTGAAAATCATAGCCATTTTCATCTTTCATCAGTCTGCAGAGTTTAGGCTTGTGATCTGCTACTTCCTCAGTAGTATCTGGACTTGAGACTTCCAGAGGAACAGGGATAGAAGCTGGAGCCTCTTTGATAGAACCATTAGGTATTTCTTGACTTTGATAGTAGAAAAATGGAGAAAAATGAGCCTTTTGAAAATAGAGAAAAAATAGTTAAGTTATGAATACTTACTCATCAGTAAATGTGCTTGTTTTATTTATAAGGTACCATACATGTACCACTCCTCTTCTGGATCCAACTAATTACAGGCTATAAAATTCTTCTAGTACCCAAGCCAGGAAAAGTATAAAAGAAGGTTGAGCACAGTTGTGGAATTATATGAACATACGCAGACGTGTATAAATATGAACTAAAAGCAGGATAGAATTCTGTACAAGAAGCCAAAAGGATGACCGTTGCTAGTACCTGGGGCAGTTTAGTGGTGGACACTTGCCTAGCATGCACAGCGCCCTGGATTTGCTGTCCAGCACCACCAAAAAAAAAAAAAAAGAATTTCTGGTTTCTCTTGACACCATGATACTGAGCCAGTCACCTTCAGTAAGATGGTCATCAGAGCTCCTCAGACACGTTACAGTAAAACACAGCACACTGGCGACTCAGACGCCAGAAGACCCTGTGCGCAAGGTGACAACCGGGGAAGGTGTCACATGATGGACAGCAGTCCCTCTCCACCCCTTGCCATGTGCCGCCCTCCTGGGTGCCGGGTTCTGATGTGTGGGTTTTACTGTCATGGTTCTGACTGCTCGCGGGCACTCCTGTTATGCCACACTCCCACCCAGGATTCAACCAAGGCACTCTTAACCGCTGAGCCACAGCTAGCCTTTTTTTTTAAGTGTATTTAGAGCTGGGTCTCGCTGAATTGCTCAGGACCTCACTAATTTACTGGCTTTGAACTGGCGACCCTCCTGCCTCAGCCTCCTGAGCCCCTGGGATTACAGACATGTGCCACCGTGCCCGGTACTCCCTGCCATCCTTAAATACTTGTGATCCATCTCAACTACCAGACCGCACATGTGAAGAAAGCAATGTTGGTCTTGGACACAGAAGCACAGGACAGGAAACGGACATTGTTTAATAGAACTAAGAGCTTCATCAGCTGGTGTTTTAGGAAGGCTGATGTGGGTGTGGTCTAACCTGGATCAGAAGTTACCTTGCTGCCTGCAAAGGCCCAGGACGTTTGTTAGGCAATGGACAGGAAGTGAGCCAACGGAAGGCGAGCACAGTGTGTGCTCCACCCCAGTCGCACTGGAGCCTTCTGGCTAAAATCAGATGTTTGGTCCTCTGGTTTCTCATCTGTCTTACTAACCACAAAACCGCACCTCCTTCCTGAGAGGTACCAGCACAGAACCTCCTCATCCCCAATTCAACAACCCTAGACCTATCAGTGACACATTTGCAAATTTGCAAATGTTCCACACCAGAGACTCTTTATCAGAGTGCCTCATCATATACGAAAATATCTCCAGGAGCGCAACATGAACAAGCAGATCAACTCTCCCAGGAGCAGTCCATCTCTGGGCAAATGACAGGGACCTTTAACACTTAGTTTCATTCATTATTCTTTGAGTCTTTGGTTATCTAGTATGTGCCAGGAACTGAATAGGTTTTCACCTATTCACCATTACCTCTCAGAAGACCCACCACCTGCCTCAACCTCTCAGCTTACTTTGGAGAGCTGGGCCGCCACCTTTTTAGAGCAGAGTTCTTTTTTATATGAACCAAAGAAGAATAAAGTAACATTTAAGCATTCTATGATCGTTCTGAAAGGTTAAGAAGAGTCAGAAAGGACCAGACGGCAGGATCCCTAGAACAGTGAGTGGTCGGCTGACTTCAGCCTTAGTCACAAGGCGGTGGCTTCCAGAGTCTCTCCCCTAATTACCAACTGGCCCAGGGTAGGGTTCTCCTCAGAACTGCACATAATATGGACTTATCCTAAATATCAACTCACTCGACCCTGTGACAGCCCTTCGCAGTAACTACCCCACCTTCTAACTAAGGAGACTGAGGCCTGAAGAAGGTAACTTGTCCAGGGTACTAGTAGTTCCAGGGTGGTCTTATGCCAGCACAAGGAGGTAGCTACCTCCAGAAGCCACGTCCGTAACTTTGTGGTGGGGGTGTTTCCGCAGCACCAGGCATCGACAGGACCTCATGCAAGCCAGACAAGCACTTGCATGTAACCACCTTTTTTGGGAGGGGGCAGCTTTTTGGAGCGTCACTAAAGCAGATCTCATCGTCTCGTATTCACACCATATTCATCATCCATCACTGCTCTATGTCCTTTATGGGTTCTCTTTGTTTCACTCCAGATTTAATAAAAGGGTAGGAACAAGCAGCCTGCCACTGGAAACTTCTGTCCACAGCGACATTGTTCCAGGATCGAGTATTCTTTGGGTACAGTTGTTCAACTAAAAACCCACTGACATCTGTCATTCAGTCTATTATTTGATCTTGTTGACAAAAACATCTTGAAATACTTCATCTATGTGTCAAGGAGGAGGGTGATAAAATGAATCGAGAGACCAAGAACTTGGAGTGGATTACTGGCTTCAGTCCTAGCTGGGTGACTATAGCAAGTCACTTCCTCTCAGCTTCAGTGTCCTCCTATGTAAAAATATCATCTCCATTCTATTCCTCCTCCTGTACCGTTTATGTGCCCTTAGGCGTTTCTACTGTCTATCATGTAAGAACAAGAACCATTTTTCTTATTCATCTTTATGACCAACCCCTAGCAAAGCAGATGGTACTTAAGCCCCCAGATTTCTATTAAATTAGCCTCAACCCTAATTCTTTTGATAAAATAAATGTGTTTTAAAACATGCAAACAGTAACTGTTAGAATGATAGTTGTTAAAGGAGAAGTAAGATTAATTTGGTACAACTTGGTCCTGCTAAATCTGTTCCAAACTGTTTGATAATCTTTTCTGGGCTTTTACATAAGATCGATGGAACTTAAAATTCAATTATTTTCTGTTTGGGGAAGTTAGGGGAGGTCTCTCTCTCTCTCTCTCTCTCTCTCTCTCTCTCTCTCTCTCCAGGCTTATGTTCTCCATAGATCATCTTGGTTGGCAAGAGTCGTTCTGTAGTGTATTCATAAATTCTTTCAAGATCTTCGGTCCAAGAACTTAGAACCCTTCAGTATTCCCCAAGCATTTTCATATCAGTACCAATTTGAGCCTCAGTTCAGCTCAGCGATGCTCATCACCTCCTTCCAGTTTGGAGGAATAGTAGCAGCCCAGCGTTTGAGAGCAGGGGTGGTGGCCCAACCCTGACTCATGGAGACGGGCCTGTGTTGCTCACCAGTCTGTAAATGCTCTCCGTCTCCTTGTCGACCACCAGCAGTGAAGTCTGGTGTCCGCCCTTTTTAATCATTTCCACCACACTGTCATGATCCAGGTTTTCCACAGACTCCCTGTTGACAGCAACTACCAGGTCATTGGTCTTCAAGCCAGCTGCCTCTGCTGGACTTCCGGAATCTATGTCCTTGATGATCTGACCTATCCTCCCCCCACAAAAAGATAAAATTATCAGAAAAGCCCCTAAAACAAAAACTGGGAGTTCAAAGCCCTGATGAACTAAAGAATAAATTTAAAAAAAAAGACTCGGATGAAATAAAAGTTGTGCGGAGTACAACTAGTGTCCCTCCCTCTGCATCCGAGAGGCCTGTGAGCACCCTGTCTGGGTTCTTTTCCTGCTTAGGACACCGGGGGAACAAACCCAGCCCTTAGCAAGGAAAGGGCTCAAGGGTTAAAGGTCATGTTAATACAAGACTGGCCCCCGATCTCGGCAGAGGAGCAGGCTGAAGAGGAAGTCAGAGGGGGTGCTGGGACCCGTGAATCTTACACCAAGTTGAGCCCTGAGAGTCAGGCCCCTGGCAACCGCGCTGGGTCTGAAGAGCGCAGCGTGTGCACCTAGGGAAGGAGCAGACCCCGCCGGATCTCACTCTTTCTGTCCCTCACACTAGTTTTAACAAGTTCCCGTTCCTCCTTCCCAGAGAGCTTTTTGGAGGTACTCGGCAGCTCTCTCCTAGATCCTTCAAATATGGTACATTCAAATCAAAACTCACTTCTGCCCACTTTGGGATCCCAACGTTGGCCTCCCGGGTGACCCAGAAGCTGACCTAGCTACGCCTCCTGTTCTTGGCCGTTTCCGACCTAGACCTGGTGGGCCTCTAGGCTGGACTGGGACGGTCAGTCGGTCACACTGCGGGGCCCTGCTCCTGGTGACTCGCCTTTCCGCTCCGGGCTTGCCTTCAGATAGAACCCGTAGCCGTGGCTGCCCCTCTTCATCTCCACCAGTCGGGGCTGACGAGGCAGGAGTTCCAAACTGGCCGCCTCCCTCTTGAATGGTGTCTTCTGCTCACGGTGCCGTTTGTCAGTCTCTCTGTCCACAAGCAGGAACACGACACGGCTCCCCGACTTCCTCACCTACCGCACACACAGGAAGCCAGCGTCAGTCCCCAAGAACAAGGCTGGGAGGAAGAGGCTCCTCTGGGGGCAGTCTCCACAGCCCACGGAGTGGCCACTCCAGCCTCCGCTGGCGGGGATGCTGCGCCCGCTTTGTCCTCTCTCCACCTCTAGGGTCGTTCCTCCTTCATCAAGGAGGACTTCACCAACACGCGTCCACCAGACCCACAAAACCCACAAAGGCAGGAGGGGGAAGGCCCGCACAGGAGTTTGGAAAAGAAAGAAAGCAGAGTCCACCTGGAAGGCCATTCACCAAGAGGAGAGGAGGCCGGTCCAGCTCAAGAGTCCAGGTGACCTCAGAGGAGACCCCTGTCCCCATGGGTCCTGGACACTTACAGCGTCCCCCTCCGTAGCTTCACTCTCCTGGGGTTTGTTACCCACAGTCAACTGCAGGCCAGAAACCCTGAACGGAGACCCCAGGAGTATTTCCTAGGTTCTGGATGGCATGACCTTCGAAGATGGGGTCCCCTGCCATCACCCCGCACCTGCCCAGGACAGGAATCATCCCTTGTCCACCATATCCACACCGTGCACACTGTCCACACTACCTGTCCCTTAGTCACATGACCACCATCTGGAAATAGCAGATGGTCCTGAACCTGATAGATTCTCTGTTTTTTCCTGCACTCACACACTTATGATAAAGTCTGGTTTATAAATTAAGCACAGTGATTAACAAGTAACAAAAGTTATTTAAAACATAGGCACTGCTTTTCTGGAATTTTCTATTTAATCACTTCAGGTGACCACAGGTGACCAGCACAGGAAGTGAAAGTGTGTGAGGAGGAGAACTGTGCAAACCGGATCCCAGACAGAAGCTGCAGGGTTCTTCAGACTCTAGGTGAGAGCCCAGCTGAGGTTCCAGTTCCAAAGCCCTGCAGTAGCCCTGCTGAGCCCCGGGCGAGTCTCTCCACCCCAGGGTCCATCTCTCAGAAGCCTACCCGCCACCCGCCTGCCACCCCTTCCAGTGAGAGGGAGGGACAGACGCCCTGGGTCTACCTTCTCCACCACCTCCTCGTGGCCAGCCACCTCCACGTTCTCTCCATTTACTTCAATCAGGTGGTCGTCAGCCAGGACACCGGCTCTCATGGCCACACCCTGGGGTGTGAGATCAGTCACGTACACTCCCTTTTTACCTGGAAGAGAGCGGGGCAGGAACCCGTCGCACAGAGAAGCTGGGGTCTCCTGGAAAAGGCTCTCCTCCCAGGGACGCGACAGCAGAGCTTCCAACTTCAGAGCTCGCTCACGTGACCCTCAGGGGCTGACCTAGAATCCGTCACGGCTCCCAGCACTAAGGTGGACATGGTCACACTTAGCAGGTATCTGTTCATTTTAACAGAAATCTGAGCCCGACGAAGTCTCAGGTAGCAATGGCCCCTAGAACCAGAAAATGCTTCATCATTGCGTCCCTCTCTTGGCATTTGTGGAATGAGGAGGCATCTGCTCCGTCTCCTCCTCTGTGAGTGGCACTATCACCACCATCACCTACCAGTGGAGGGAGGGAAAGCGTAGTGCGTTTGCATGGGGCGAGTGGGGTACCAGTTAACAAGCGTCAGTCCTTCCAAGGTACTGAGATCTCACAATTAACATGGCATGAGACCCTCTCACTCCACTCACGATTACCAAGAATACAGGTCACTACAAATGGTGGCGAGGATGGGGGGAAAGGCACACTCCTACATTGCTGGTGGGACTGCAAATGGGTGCAACCACTCTGGAAAGCAGGATGGAGATTCCTCAGAAAACTTGGAATGGAACCAACGTTTGACCTAATTATCCTACTCCTTGGTGTATACCCAGAGGGCTTAAAAGAAGCACACTACAGGGACAGAGGCACATCAAGGTTTTCAGCAGCTCAATTCACAACAGCTAAGCTAGGGAACCAGCCTGGGTGTCCTTCAACAGATGAATGGATAAAGAAAGTGTGGTGTGTATATGCACAGTGGAATTCACTCCGCCGTCAAGAAGAATGAGGTGATGGCATTTGCCAGTAAATGGATGGAACTGGAGACTGTCGTGCTAAGTGAAATCAGCCAGCCCCCCAAATCAAAGGTCAATATGCTCTCTGTTAGGTGGATGCTAACTCACAATATTGAGGGATAGAAGTTCACGGGATTAGACAGAGGGGAATGAAGGGAAGGGAGGGGACATGGGAAGAGGAAAGACAGTGAAATGAGTCACACACAACTTTCCTGTGTTAACATGGGAATACACGACCCGTGTCACACCACGTCGTGTACAACCACAAGAACAGGAATTATGCTTCATGCACGTATAATGTCAAAACACATTCTGTCACTTATAATTAAAACAATAAAAAATTAAAAATAAAAATGTTAAGAGCTACTAATATTTCCATGAAGGCAAAGAGTCGCTTTAGGTGACTGTATGAATATCAGGAAAACTGGAACCGCGTGTCCCGAGGCACTTGACATTTCTCCTGGTACCTTTATATACCTCTGCGTTTCTATGAAAACATCTTCCCCTCCGGGTACTGGTCAGTCCGCACCTCTGAAATGACGGAGATAGCATCTGCATGCTCCCTGAGGGCCAGGGCTTCTCAGGGATGTGGCCAGCATCAGGGACACACCTCAGAACAGTGGGGGCGGAGCCGCGGACAGGATCTGCCTACCCCAGGCCCTCTGCCACAGTCACCATGTAGGGCATTGACACCTGCTCCAGAATTTGCTGAATAATGACCGCCCCGGCCCTGCTGCCCACAGCTCCCCGACAGGCGGTTGTGGGAAGGCCCTCCTGTCCTGCCTCCCTCCACCTCCACCCCCAGACGCTGGAGGATAACAAAGCAGCATCAGCCCACCACCCTCTGGCCTCAAAGGGCCGTCAAGCTGGCCAGTGGTGGGGAACCAGAGTGCAGGGCCCCCACCAGCCCTAGTGATGTCCGCGTGATGACCCTCGCTGCACAACAGAGCCAGGGGGACCTCGGGGACCACTGAAGAGACAGTCAAATGGGAAGAGTCATCGGCCAACAGAGAACCTGCTGGAAGGGGCTCTCCGTGTCCTGCCGTGAGCTCACCTTGGACAGTCTTCAGGGAGAAGCCGTAGCTGCTGCCCTCCTTCACCAGGTAGCAGAGCCGCGGCCGGGCGCACAGCCCCGCTGTCCCGCTCACCACAGGGGCCAGGGTCGCGGCGTCTGAGCCCCGCTCCTCCGGGCTCCGGCCCAGCTCTTGCAAGTCCACCCGTTTTTTGATGGCTTTCTCGTAGGACTCTCCGTCCAGAACCAGTAAAGTCACGGCATTCCCGCTCTTCCTGACCAGATCCACCACCTGGGAAGAGGAGGGGCTGGCACATCCGTAGCCCTTCCATGGCTCCCCGCCCGCCGGCCCCCGGCAGACCAGCTGGGCTCTGGCACCAGACAGCTCCTCGAGGGCCGGCTTCCCAGGGAGAAATGCCCACTGGGCACAGTGTGGGTTACTAGGGGACTTGGGGGCCAACATCACTGATACCTCCTTGCCAGCGGCTGCCGGGGAAGAACCAAGTCCTGCTGGCCCGAATCACACCCTGCAGAGCTGTGGCGGCTGGAGAGACCCTGAGAACCCGCCTCACCCACCTGCACATGCTCCTTCTTGTCCACAAAGGTGCCATTGATCCTAAGAACTCTGTCTCCGTCCAGGAGACCGGCCTTCTCTGCTGGGCTACCCTTCTCAACCACGCGGACCAGGTGGCCGTCCATGTCCTTCTCGATTCGCAGGAAGAAGCCATGGAGCTTTGCCCTTCTTCTTTGGACAGTCGGCATTCCCGGGGGTTGAAGGTGGAGGCCATTTCTGTGGTGAAAAAAACAAACGGGCAAAGAGAGTTGAACTGGATCAGAACCTTGTTCTCCAATCCCAGGCTTCTCTTCTCCACCCCTGTTCTCCACGTCCCCGCGCGGCCACACTGGGTGTCCAGGACGTCACCACCAGGACTTGCTATTCTCCAAGCAGCACTTTCCTCTGGAGTCTCAGACAGGGTCACTGGGTACTGGACACGGAGGTTTCCCTTTCATCAGCCCAACCAGACCCCTTCTTGTCCCCTCACCTAAAGAAATCAAGTCCAATACCTGACTCAGAATTCTCAAGAGCAGACCAGCCACATCCATCCAGATGTGTGGGAGCCCATCAGGGGTCAGGTGATAAGGACAGACCCCTGGACAAGACGGGGAGGACCTGAGCGCATTCCTACACCGTGGACACGGTGGCCAGCATCATTCTAAATGGAGAAAAATTGAAAGCAGTCACTCTAAAAACTGGAAAATGACAGGGATGCCCTCTTTCATCACTTCTATTCAATATCAGACAGATAGATGAAAGATGAAAGAAATTAAAGGGATACACACAGGAAAAAAAAAAGAACTCAAACTATCACTATTGCTAATGACACAATTCTATATTTAGAAGATCCAAAAAATTCCACCAGAAAACTTTTAGATAAATGAATTCAGCAAAGTAACAGGATATAAAATCAATACCCATAAATCAAATGTATTTCTAAACATAAGCAATTAATCCAAGAGAAATTAGGAAAATCACCTCATTCACAATAGCCTCAAAAAAATAAAATAATATACTTGGGGATCAATGTAACAAGAGGTGAAAGACCTACAATGAAAACAGAACACTAGAAAAGAAATTGAAAAAGAGATGATGGAAAGATCTCCCATGCTCTTGGATAGGCAGAATGATGCCCTTCAAGAGATGAATGGATAAAGAAAATGTGGTACATACACACAATGGAATATTACTAGGCACAGTATTAGTACCAAAATAGACATATAGACCAATGGTATAAAACAGAAGAGACAGAGACAAACCTACACAAATACGGTTATCTCATAGGTGCCAAAAACACACACTGGAGAAAAGATAGCCTATTCAACAAATGGTGCTGGGAAAACTGGAAATCTACATGTAGCAAAATGAAATTAAACCTCTCTCTCTCACCCCGCACAAAAATCAACTCAAAGTTGATCAAAGACATGAGAATAGAGATCCTGTGCCTAATAGAAAAAAAGTAGGCCCAAATTTTCATGTTGGCTTAGGACCTGACTTTCTTAACAAGACTCCTAAAGCACAAGAAGTAAAATCAAGAATCAATAAATGGGATGAACTTAAACTAAAAAGCTTCTTCTCAGCAAAGGAAACAATCAATAACATGATGAGAGAGCCTACAAAATGGGAAAAACTGTTTACCACACACACCTCAGACACAGCACTGATTAATCTCCAAGACACATAAAGAACTCAAAATACACACACACACAATCAATAAGTGTACTAAGGAAGTGAACAGACATTTCAGAGAAGAAGAAACACAATCAATCAACAAAGATGAAACAAGGCTCATCATCTCTAGCAATTAGAGAAATGCAAATCAAACCTACTCTAAGATTTCATCTCACTCCAGTCAGAATGGCAACTGCCAAGAATACAAGCAATAATAAGTGTTGGCAAGGATGTGGGGAAAAGGTACACTCATACGTTGCTGGTGGGACTGCAAACTGATGCAACCACTATGAAAAGCAGGATGGAGATACCTCAGAAAAACTTGGAAAGGATCCACCATTTGACCCAGCTATCCCACTTCTCAATTTATATCCAAAGGACTTAAAATCAGCATACTACAGTGACACAGCCACATTAATGTTTACAGCAGCTCAATTCACAATAGCTAAACTATGGAGCCAACCTAAATGCCCTTCAACAGATGAATGGATATAGAAAATGTGGTACATACACACAATGGAATATTACTCAGCCTTAAAGAAGAATAAAATTATGGCATTTGAAGGTAAATGGATGGAACTAGAGAATATCATGTTAAGTGAAACAAGCCAATCCCCAAAAGCCAAAAGTCAAATGTTTTCTCTGATAAGCAGATACTGTTTCATAGTGGGGTGGGAGGATAGGGAAGAATGAGGCTGATTTCTGTAAAGGGGAGTGAAGGGAGGGGTGGGGGTGTGGGGATGGAAGAAGGGTAGAATGAAACAGACAGCATTACCCTATATACATGTATGATTACATGACTGGAGTGAATCTGCACCATATACAGCCAGAGGCATGAGAAGTCGTGCTCCATTTTGTATACAATATGTCAAAAGGCACTCTACTATTAAGTTTTAAACACATCACATCCTATCCAATAGGCATCACCCCTTAATTCCATGTCAAGTTACATTTCTAAGTTAAGGACCCTGTGTGTATGTGTGTGGAGGGGGTTGTTTTGTTTTTTGTTTTGGTAGTTGTAGATGGACAGCATGCCTTTGTTTTATTTTATTTTTATGTGGTGCTGAGGATTGAACCCAGTGCCTCACATATACAAGGCAAGCTCTACCCCTGAGCCCCAGCCCCAGCCTAGGACTCTCGATTTTTCTTGAGACTGGCTCCATAATCCCTATCACCCTGTTTTAAGCCAAGTTGTACTTCCTCAAGAGCATCAAATGAACTCTGCTGGGAAAAGTATAAATGGCAGCCACACCCCAGAGAAAAACCCCAACATGGCGCCTAACGACCTCCTCTTCCTACCTTCCCCTTTTCTGCAGTGGCCCGAAAAGTTCCACCCGTGTGAACTCTTGCTGGCGGGGAACCTTAGCCCAATAAGAACTAATTCCTGGGCTCCGGAGCTGATATCTGGAAGAACTTGCCAATAAACAGGTGGCCCGCCATTTATCTAAGCCCTGCCATCTCCCCTCAGATCTATATAAGCACACAGCCTTTTGCAATAAAATTGGAATTCTCCCGGCGAAGTGTCTTTGCGTGGGGAATTCTTTCAAACTCCAAAATAAAGACAACACAACTTCTGAGTTCTGCTCCCAGTTCCACCATTACCTTCGCAGACTCAGTAAAGACCCGTTTCTAGAGCACAACTGACTTACCCAACTCTCCTTCAAAAAGCAAGGAAGTCATGTCTCTCATTCGTGTAGCAATCTACTCAGTTAAAAACAAGAGAAGAGGGGCTGGAGTTGTAGTTCAGTGGCAGAGCACTTGCAGAGCGCTTGCCTAGCATGTGTGAGGCTCTGGGTTCGATTCTCAGCACCACATATAAATAAATAAATAAACCAAACTACTGTGCCACACCTAGAGCTAAAGACTGATACTTGGGGGATCATTTACCATTTTAAATCTGTGCAACTGGGTTACTCTACTTCCTACTACTTTAGTGTAAGCTAAAACACTATATAGTTAAATCTTTTCTGGCTACATTTTTTTGTATGAGGTTAACCTTTTTTCTAATTCTTGTAGTTTAGTTCTTCTTTGTTCTTAGAAAATTTGGTTTCTTGTTCATCACATCAGTGAGCTCACATCAAATAATGCTTTGTCCTGTGACCTGATTTTCTGCCTCACTACACAGTGAGCTAAAGAAGGTTCACTGATGATACCCTTGTGTGTGGGAGTCCCTGATAATGTCAGTGTTCAGTCATGTCCTGGAATGAAGGAACGAAATGATGGAGAATGTGAAAAACCAAGGCGTTAATAGTTGAAAAGCTGAATATTTCAAACAGTGTAAATCTGTATAATTAACCTTGTATAAAACTTAAACTTTACTTGCTTAGCAATTATGAGCCCTTGGGTGCAATCCCTGAGGGAACAGACACAACAATACAAGGTGACAGTTTCACAGGGGCAGGGGAAGACAACAACATAAGGCACAGTCATTTGGTTTATAATTTATCTTCTTACTTTCCAGTTTAGGCTGATAGAATCTTCTTTCATAAATTGACAAGTCATTCACTCAGCAAATATAGTCTAAGTTCTACATACGCTGTGCAGAAAGAAAAAAAGGAATCTGGGACTTCAAGTCATAGAAATCACCTACAAAGCATATGCTCTATAAAATCACTTCCACTACATATATTTTAGTAACGGTTTCACTATGTTTAGGTATGTCAAAATATCATGTTGCTCACCCATTAAGTACCAAGGTTTCAATTTTGCAAATACTTCAAAGAAATTGACACAAGTGCATTAAATTAGGTTGGAAATCATAATCTAGAATTTACATATTATCATAAACGGTACCTGAAATGTAATAAGTTCTCAACCAACTGTAAGTCTAATAAATTCTTTTGAATATGAAACATTTCTTAAGCCATGTTCCTTAAGTTATTAAGCAATGGTCTGTTTTTCAATAGATCTTTTTATTTGTTGATGGGCCTTTATTTAGTTATTTTTACATTGTGCTGATGATGGAACCCAGTGCCTTACACATGCCAGGCACACATACCACTGAGCCCCAGCCCCAGCCCCAATCACGGTCTCTTAAGGGAAAAAAAGACCTGGAAAAGGATGAATTAAAGAATATTAAGCATGGTGCTTTACTGAATAACTTTTTCAGAACCACTCTGATCCATATTTTCATTTTTCAGAAACAGACTGCATCATAAATGGGGAAATGAAGGGATAGAGATGGGGATGGAGGAGAGTATAAACTATTTTATCATGAATGAACTCCTATTAAATCTCCAGGCAAAGTGTGAGAAAGTTATTTAGATAACTGATTATTTCCAAACATTTAGATTCCACAAAGCAGTTCAATTTTAAAATTAAAATTAAAAAAAAAAATAGAAATGAATGTGAATTGCCAACTTTTTCAATTTGACAAAAAAACATTTTTTTTAAATCACCACCTACTATCATCATTATTTCATTTGAAAAGTATTATTTTAAGACCAAATGACAGGAATAAGGCATAGACTTTTAATGGCACACACCTGTAATCCCAGCAACTCAGGAGGCTAAAGCAGGTGCCAGCCTCAGCAACTTAGCAAGAGACTAAGCAACTGAGTGAGACTCTTATCTCAAAACAGAAAACAAAGGAGTCTGGGGATGTGGCTCAGTGGTTGAGTGACCCTGGTTTAATCCCTAGTATCAAAAAAGAAAAAGATCATTAAGTTAAAGAACAGATCTTTAAATTACATATACCCACATCTTCCTATCACCGCCCTCAAGGCAATCCAAAATCTCTAGTTTAGACCTCTCTATCAAAATACAAGTACTCAGGGGCTGGGGTTGTGGCTCAGTGGTAAATCACTCACTTAGCAGGTACAAGGCCCTGGATTGGAGCCTCAGCACCACATTAAAAGAAATAAGTAAAATAAAGATATTTTAAAAAATCACAAGCACTCAGAATTCTTGTATTGACTTTCCATCAAGAAGATAAGGATACCAAGAGGCATTCAAGTCAGCAAAGATCACATACAAACTGGTCCTTAACAGTAGCCACAGACCACTACAGAGTAAGAAAACAATAGAGTTCACTGAATAGAACTTTAATAATGAAAGCAACTTAAAATCAACCTCAAAGGAAAACCATGAGGTATATTTATTTTTTAATAATTTCTGAAAAGAAAGTTTTCCAAGGACTGGAATTATAGCTCAGTGGTAGAGCACTTGCTGAGCATGTGTGAGGATTTGATCCTCAGCACTACATAAAAATAAATAAGGGTTGAAAAAAAGAAAAAGAAAGTTTTTCCAGGTCAAATGTACATGCTACTGAATCCCAAGTCTTCAAAACAAGTGTTAATTTATTCAGTCAACATTTCCGGCATTAACAAGGTATTGCTGGGCTGTGGGTACATAGGTAAGAGTGTTTGTCTAGCATGTGCAAGGGCAGGGATTCAACCCCCAGCACCATAAAAAAGAAAGAAAGGGCGAAGAGAAGAAAAATCTTGACATTGCTTTGCATTATGTCCTGGATTCTGACTAGCAATTTTCAAAATTGCTAGTCACCATAAAACAAGAGAACATATGAGTTTGTAACTCATAAAGAAGATAGTTTCAAGGTATATTTAACTCCCAACAAGATTGATCTGATGACTACCATATAATTTTCTATGTGGAAAAACTATAGAACAAAATTCTCTTATATGAAATCCAAAAATACCCAAATGCTCAAGTCATTAAAGCAGATAGCAGAGATAAATGCAACTAAACTGCCTTGTTTACAGACAAAGAAAATAAGGCCTTAGAAGGCTCAATAATGTGTTTAAGGAATGAGAAAGCCAGGCACGGTGGCACACACCTGTGATCCCAGCAGCTTAGGAGGCGGAGGCAGGAGGACTGCAAATTCACACAGCCTGAGCAACTTACCAAGGCCCTAAGCAACTTAGCAAGACCCTGCTTCAAAATAAAAAATAAAGAGGATGGGGGATAAGGCTCAGCAGTTAGCACCCTAGGTTCAATCCCCAGTACAAAAAAAAAAAAAAAAGACTAAAAGAAAACTTTTTTCTCACAGTGACATAATACTTTATATATTTAATTAGTAAAATAAATAAATAAAAACCAAAAATAAAATCAATAAAACCAACTATGAACAGAGATAACAGTTGCAAAATGAGTTAATTGTTAGTTTTACATCTTGAAGTCACAACTTTTATTCTTAAAGCCCTTTCCTACCATTTTTAAGAATAAAAAGTTGTGACTTCAAGATGTAAAATGGGAAAAAAGGTATTTATTCTGAGATAGTTACAATATTTTAATGTTTAAAGGAGGAGAAAATACTTAAATCCTAATACCACTACCCATTTTTCTCAACGTTTTTATGAATCATTTTACTTCTTTCTAAATATAGACTAAGTACCTAGAACAGCTCCTGGAATATAATAGACACTAATAAAGTCGCTGAATGAGTGCAAGATCGAATAGTACCTAGTATTTTATTGTTACTATGAAACACAAACCAAATTCAAAGTGCTGCACTTCACACTCCATAAATACAAAGTGTGTGCCTGCGCGCACACCTCAGTCCTTGGAAGAAAATATCACACTTGGGAATAGAAATAGACTCATTTGGAATCCTTTCTTAGCACGAGTGTTGCAGGATGAGACAAATCTATGTTACACTGCCAACCTTATTAAAAACCTTAGGAACTCTGAATCTATCCATGTAATGCTGCTTGTATATTAAAACAGGATGCTAGTGTATGATGTTAAGGAAGTTCCTCTCATTGAATCAGCATCTGCACTTGGTAGAGAATAATAAGCCAATAATTTTAGTGTATTAATGAAATAAAGTTGATGGCTGGGGATGTAGCTGAGCAGTAAAAGGTTTGTTTGGTATGTGAGGCCCTGGGTTCAACCCCAGCACCATTAATTATATACATAAAGGTTGAAAATTTCAAGGAATTAAACATTTTATGATTCTCATTAATATCACTTTCAATTACTTTGGGTTTTGTTTTGTTATATTCTGTTTTTGATAGTGGGGATTAACTCAGGGGCACTTAAACCAAACCTGTTTTTTATATTTTATTTAGAGACAAGGTCTCCCTAAGTTGCCTAGGGCCTCGCTAAATTGCTGAGGCTGGCTTTGAACTCATGATCCTCCTTGCTTCAGCCTCCCAACCCACTGGGATGATAGGTGTGGGTCACCACACCCGGATTTTATATTTTATTTTGAGGCAGAATGTTGCTAAATTGCTAAGACTGGCTTCAAACATGGTGATCCTCCTGTGTCAGCCTCCCCAGTCACTGGGATTACAGGCCTGTGCCACCATGTCCAGCCAATCACTTTTTAATCTAAAACACTCAAAACAAGACTAGCAGAGAAAGTTAATTTGATGAATTAATGTTTTACATGTTATTACACATGAAGTGAATGTGTACAATTATAACAGTTTTCACAGTGTATGAGCAATCCAAATAAATAACAGTTAATATTTTTCAAATCAATGAGGTTAAGCTACAAAATTTCCAATCTTCAACCTAACTTTTCTTAACTAGATACACTAATGCCTCCAAACTTTCAGCAAAGTTACAAGATCACAGAATCAACTGTTTACAAAGCTTGAGGGTTTAGTACCCTGACTACTACCTAAATTAGAAAAGATCTACTAGATGAAGTTATATTCAACAAATTCAGTTACAAATGATTAATGAAAGACCCCTTCAGTCATTCTGAAGGGCATGTATCTATGGACAGTCTTCTCTACTCTCATATGTAGTAACAATCCTATGTTCAAAACAAAAAGGTTCAACTCTGCCTAACAGTAATGCTAAGTGGTCCACTGGAACACTGCTTTGAGCCAATTTTTTATTCAATTGTCTACAAGTTTGTATTTTTTTGGAATTTTTTTTATGATATCCTCATCATTTATTAGGTACACAGACAGAAAGTGAAGGGGAAAAAAGCCTACAATTACAATTCCCTCATTAAGCAAGTAATCAATGAACATCTACTGTGTACCAGGCACTGTTTCAACACTAATGACAAAGGAAATGGTAGTAAAAGTGGTAAGGAGCCAGGGGTATGGCACACACCTGTAATCTTAGGTACTAAAGAGGCTGAAGCAGGAAAATAAAAAAACTTGAGGCCAGCCTTAGCAATTACAAAAGATGTTTCTCAAAAAAAATTTTTTTTAAAAGGGTTGCATGTGTGAGGCCCTAAATTCAATCCCCAGTACTGCAAAGATAAATAGGAAGAGTGATAAGGAAATGAGAATGTAAAGGTACCTAAAGAACAGGTAAACCTTTGTCAAGTGCAACTTGTAAATGTCTAAAAGACAAGACTGAATCTTGTAAAACGAAGAGTTACTTTGTTAAAGTAGCAAATTCAAAAAAAATGAGAAAAGAAATAAATGATAAAATAAAAAAATTTTCTTCATTATGTCTAGATCCCCCACCCCCCAGGACTGAAAATTGAGCCCAGGAAATTCTACCACTGAGGTACTGAGCTACATCCCCAGACCTTTATATTTTGAGACCAGGTCTCACTGAAGTTGCCCAGGCCAGCCTCCAACTGGTGAATCTCCTAAGTCAGCCTGCCAAATTGTTGGGATTTTAAGAGTGTACCACACCCAGCTTAGAAGTCACTCTTTTTTTTTTTGTAATTTTTAATTGTAGAAGGACACGATGCCTTTATTTTGCTTATTATTTTTATGCAGAGCTGAGGGTTGAACCCAGTGCCTCACACATGCTGGGCATGCGGCTACTGAGCCACAACCCCAGCCCTAGGAGTCACTCTTAACAAAGAAATACAATCCACTAGGAGACACGCTAGACATCTGTGGAAGGCATTTTGGTTGTCACAGCAATAAAGAAGAGCTATTGAAATTTAGACCGGGGGTACCACTCATGGTAGGGTACTTGCCTACCCTGCACAAGGTCCTGAGATCAATCACCAACACTGGAAAAAAACAAAACAAAAAAAGTGCTGCTGATATTTAATGAGCAGACGCCAAGAAAGCATAAGAAGTCCAGAAAGTGATGAAATCTCTCTATTCTCAAACTTACATATGCATTGTTTGTATTTACCAAAGCCGAGGACCTGATTCCATTCCACATTTAAACAAGTCTTTCTATATAATTTTAACATGCACTGTATGCTCAGAAAAGAAACTGCTGAATAAAGCAAGAGAAAGGTATACTTTGTTTTATTTGTACCTTGACCAAGAATTGTTCATGATTCTGCTGCTTTGTTTCTAGTGGCATTTAAGTCCCAAATATCCCTATATAAGTCCACTTGGGTAGCTATCATGTCAAGCTGATTCTGTGTTTGGTGATAACATCTACTAGATTTTCCTGTTATGAAAATCCAATGTTTATAGATTGAAATATATATCCCTAGCACCACAAAAATAAAAATTAAAAAGAACTATGATTTAGAATTAGTCATAAATTATTTTCTATTTATCCTTTTTTTTGTGTGTGATGCTGGGGATTGAACCCAGGGTCTTGTGCATCCTTTATCTTACAGCTTGAGAATTTTAAAAATTATGTGCAGAAAAGTTATATTACCTGTGTGTTTTATTTCATTAAAGGGGGGATTTCAAAATGTTTAATAAAAAATGAAGCTGGGGGCTGGGGTTGTGGCTCAGTGGTAGACTGCTCACCTAGCACCTGTGAGGCCCTGGGTTCAATCCTCAGCACCACATAAAAATAAATAAAATAAAGGTGTTGTGTCCAACTACAACTAAAAAATAAATATATAAAAAAGAAAAGAAAGCTGGGAGACAGGCACAGTGGCACACACCTGCAATCCCAGAGGTTCAGGAGGCTGAGACAGGAGGATCACGGGTTCAAAGCCAGCCTCAGCAATGGTGAGGCGCTAAGCAATTCAGTGAGACCTGCCTCTAAAAAAAATACAAAATAGGGCTGGGGGTGTGGCTCATGGTCTAGTGCCCCTGGGTTCTATCCCTGATACAAAAAAAAAAAAAAAAAAAAGCGAAAATGAGGGTATGTGGGGAGCCATTCTGACATGTGATTGGGTGACTCCCGTTAAGGGCCTGAGGCGCTTTGGCTGTGTTGAAGCTTTCCCGACCCTTTCCTGATGAGAGAGCCCATCCGTGTGGGGGTGTGCGTGACCACTGACCCTGGGGACCCAATCACTGACCCTGACCTTGGAGTACAGCCCCCCCCAACCTTCATTGGATGGAATTCTCCCCTGAATCTCTTGTTTCCCAAATAAAAGGCTACTCCCAGGCGTGTTCGCTCTCTCTCTCTCCTGCTAGCCCAGAGTAATCCTCGCTGTCCTGCTGGGCGGCTAGAGGTGGGAACCAGGGAGGTGAGCCGTCTCGGACCTAGCAATGTAAAATAAGGTACTGTCTGTGTGTTTTATTTTGATCTCTTCTAACTAACTTTATGCCTAGAACCTCATTAATGAAACCACTGTGCAGGCCACGTGGTAGAAGGGTAGTAAATCTGAGAGGTTTTAGAACCATCAGAATAGAAAATCAGCATCATTATAGGATGCCTGCAGATCTCAGTTAATCCAGGAAAAGGCAGAAAAAAGCATATAACTACAGCAATTTTTTTCTTTTGAAAATGTAAATTCTAAGTACAGTGAAGAGTGAACAATTAAACCTTTATCAAAAGATGGTTCTATAGATTTAAAGCCTATTCAAATCTGTACAACACAGTGGTAAGGAGAAGGTAAATACAGCACCATGTCTTGTCTACTCAAAAGTTCCCTGAGTCACTTATTGAAATTATCAAGGAGAGAGATTAGCTGTCTTAACAGTTTTTCTTTCTTTCTTTCTTTTAGTTGTAAATGGACACAATACTTTTATTTTGGTTTATTTGTTTATATGTGATGCTGAGGGTCAAACCCAATGATTCACACATGCAAGGTAAGCGCTCTACTACTCTACCACTGAGCTACAACCCCAGCCCTCAACAGGTTTTCAAGGAAGACAAAATTAACTGATTTATGTTGGGAAAAGAAATTCACAATCTATTTATGCTCCAAGAAAAAATATTCATGGTTTAAAATCAAGAGATTAACATACCTAGATCTGGTATGTTTACATCTGGGGACTGCTAAAAAACTTTAAACTGCTAACAATCAGAAACAAAAAACTTAAAAAGAAGACTCTCTCAGCACCTAACCTAAACTTCTGCATGTGACATTTTAAGAACAATCTAAAATATTTCTACTTTGGCAAAGGCCCTTTTTCTTTGCTAATAAGGATTGCTCATCATTTTTACAGTGCCTTTCACTCAGGATTAGATACCTTCATTCCTAAGAATGTTCATTCAAGCTTCTAATAGGTGCACCTAAGTATCATTTTATAGTATGTATCTACAGTAAACTGAGAGGGTCAGGTGACTCAGCTTCAGTCATATGAAGACCTTATATTAGAATAAGGAATGAGAACTTCAATCCACTCTCTCCACCAAGATTTGAACAAACTCAAAATTTAAGTGCAAAATTTCCTGAGCTCATGACACTTAAAGTTTTAAGAGAAATATAAAGTAAAACATGATTAACACTAAGGTGATCCATAAAAAAACTGAAGTTAGGCTTCTCTTCTTTCTGTTTTGTTTTTAAACTGGACTTTCCAGCTGTTTTACTAAGTTACATGTATTAGAACTAACTCCCAATTAATTCCCAACTAACAAAATTTTAGATACTTTTAGAAGTTGCCCTACAATGTGTAACTTGAGAGAAATAATCCAATTCCTCTAGCCTCACTAATCAGGAGAGAAAATAAACCCAACAAACACTGCTATAATGTAACAGCAGCCACTAACTACCAAGTTCTAGTCCCTATTCTAAACAACCTTTCCCTGAGGGTTTTGACTATAATTATATGGTCTCAATTATCTTACTGAAAATTCTATGGTCTCAATTATCTATCTGAAAGTTCCCAAAATTAGCAATCAAAGCTACACACAGTAAAAACTTAAACACCCCTAGCATTAAGAAGACAATGACTGGGCTGGGGATGTGGCTCAAGTGGTAGCGCTCGCCTGGCATGTGCGGGGTGCTGGGTTCGATCCTCAGCACCCATAAAAATAAAGATGTTCTGTCCACCGAAAACTAAAAATTAATATTAAAAAAAAATATATATATATAAAAAGAAGACGACAATGACTGTCCCTTTATCCCTCTATTCACACCAGGGTATCTTAAATTCAGCATTCTTGACACTTTGGGCCCAGTAATTGATGGTGGCGGGCAGGAGGGAGCTCCTGTTGGTTTAGGAACTGGTTGGTTTAGCAGCATCTCTCTGGTTTCTACTCACTAGGCCGTTGTAATCCTCCCAACCTCCATTTGTGGCAATCAAAAACATCTACAGATATTACCAATGTCCTCTGAGGGCAAAACTGCCCCCAATTTAAAGCTACCTTCTTTACTGCTCACTATTAAGTTATGGAGAAATGGAACAAAAACAGCATCCACCCTATCTTACTTAAACCCCTTCTAATTCAACTGCTGAAAAAAAGAACCAACAAACCTTTCCTCTTCTTTTTTTTTAATTTTTTTTAAAGAGTGAGAAAGGAGAGAGAGTGAGAGAGAGAGAGAGAGAATTTTTAATATTTATTTTTTAGTTCTCGGCGGACACAACATCTTTGTTGGTATGTGGTGCTGAGGATCGAACCCGGGCTGCACGCATGCCAGGCGAACGCGCTACCGCTTGAGCCACATCCCCAGCCCAAACCTTTCCGCTTCTGATAAGCTGGCTGCCTGAAAGATCTTAGCATCCTCTCTCTGAACAAAAGAAAAGGTCATTAAAAGCCAACTAAACATAAAGAAACACAAAGTGTTAGCAATATAGTCAGTACCTTCCCTACCCCTTCCAAGAAAGATAAGAAATTTCATACACAGTAAATTTAAGAATTTTTTCTTCCCCATATTGAAAAAGTCCCACAAATTTCCCAACATATGTATGTATGTATGTATATATATATATATATATATATATATATATATATATATATATATGTCTATTTATCAGTAGAACTTCAAGTAGAACTAGCCTTCTACCCATTAGAATACAAATTTCTTACTTCTAGATCTTGCAGGAAATACATATACTGGCACTTTATATTCAAACTTTTTATACCACTGTAGTCTTTTAGAAAAAAAGATCTCAAAATACTAAAGTCACTACTTTCTAAATATAACTATTAAATTGATTCATATCATTCATTAGATTAAAAAACATTCAATCAACTACTATAAAGCACCAGAAAGATGTTAATCAAGCAGACTTTTTAAATGTTAAGTTGCCAACAACAGAGTTTAAGGTGATCCAATAATTAAAACTTCTAAAACCCAGATCAAATCACTACAGTGCTTCCCTCAATCCAAACATTATAAAGTCCTGAAGAAATCTACTTTTTTGGCTACTCTTATTATGAGGTAGGTAGAATGTTTTCCTGTATCAGAGCCATTACAAGTAAAACACAATGATTAAAGCCTGTGTAGAAGTTGGTGAAGAGCCAAACTAGATAACATTACTTATTGATAGGGATGATATTTTATCAGATCAAAGAAGCTGATATATAAGAAAATGGGGAGATGCCTACTAGTCCCTTCAGACAGTGCCTCAGAGGTAAGGAATATACAGGCAGGCCTAAACTTGACTGGTTTCTGGGAGATGTCCTGATCTCCATAAAACGCTTAAGGACCAACCACCTTAGTCTCATTGATACCAAAAGGATACTATGCATATGGTTTACATCGTCGATGTAATGATGACTTTACCACAACTGAACTCATAAGGTATTCCCCAACCTTGATTTAATGGAGAAGGGGGGAGCACAGTAGTATGAAAGGATGGAATGACATCCTTACATTCCATGACAGAGCCCTCTAATGGTATACTACAGATTCTCCTTCAAAGTAGTATGGTAACTCCATTATTCTTGGCTTCACATCATCTCTTAATAGGACACTTAGGTGAGGTATGAGCTTTGTGAAGTTTCTTTAAGTATTGTTTCTATTGCCTGATGACCAAAAAATGCACAATGCCATTTTATCCCATAATATATAATCTTGAAATCCAGTGGCTTAGGAAATCAAAATCAAATCTTTTTTTTTTTTTTGGAGGGGGAGGGGGTACTGGGTATTGAATCCAGGGGTACTTTACCACTGAGCTACATTCCCCAGTACTTTTTTTTCTTTAATTTTTTTTTTAGTTGTAGTAGTTGGAAACAATACCTTTATTTTATTTATTTATTTTTTTAACATGTTGCTGAGGATAGAACACAGCACCTTGCCTGTGCTAGTCAAGCACTCTACCACTGAGCCACAAACCCAGACCCCCTTTTATTATTTTGAGACAGGATCTCACTAAGCTACTTAAGTCTTCACTAAATTACTGAGGCTGTTCTCAAACTGCCTCGGCCTCCTGAATCAACAGAATTAAAGGCATGTCCCACGTGGGCCCAGCCAAAAACTCTTATTTTAAAATCCAAGTTTAGGGCTGGCAATGAAGCTCAGTGGTAGAGCACTTGCCTAGCATGTTCAAGGTCCTGGGTTTAATCCTCAGCACTTAAAAAAATCCTAATATTCAACTAACTGGTACTAAAATTATTTTCAGTGTGAATAGGAAACACTTTTTATAAGAGAAATTCCTCAAGCAACATTCACTTGCAATGGAGATTCTTATTTGAAGCATATCTGATATCGGTACCACTGAATACATTTCATTTTTAAATATCCTATGATTTCTCATTTCTTAGTATCTTCTTTCTAAATGAACTTCTGTCCTCTAATCTGGGAGGATCCACAAAGCAAAGACGGATACAGCAGGATGAGCAGTAAGAAGTGCTATTTCATCAAATTAAACTAATTCTTTCTACAGATAGCTGAACCCATATAGAACTAGGCATACTACAATCTCTCTCAAGTAACAACCAAAACTGTTTCTCTTAATACAAACATTAAAGTTAGCTGGGACCATGAATCCTTCAGAGTAACTGGACTGACAAGAAAATGAAAAACAAAAACCTAAGGGTGCTTTCAAGGCTGAATATTAAGTAAGCTATTGCTGTTGCCTGCATATACCTCCAAATGTATCAAGAAGTGCTATATCCTAGAGTTGATGAAAGAAGAAATAACAGAAAAGTTGTAAAACCTTGCAACGTAGTCCCATAGAAAACACTTATAATTGTGCTATGTGGTGAATAAACTGGCAAAAGATGAATTGGCTCTGAAGCAGTCCTTCCCACTTAGTAACAGCTCATTAAAAGCTGATGTAGGGTTGGGAGTATGGCTCAGTGTCAGAGCACTTACCTAGCACATGTGAGGCCTTGGGTTTGATCCCCAGACCTCCCAAAAACAAACCCAAAATAAAAAAAAACTGATATAAATACAATACCCAGTCTCTGGTGTTCAGTGGGGACAGTACCCAGGGATGATAATTCATGACCTCCAACTACCCCAAGCATCTTACCCTCCAGCAATACAACAGTCAAGACAATGAAAAACTTTATCCATGATAAGCTGGGTCTCCTATCCTCAGAAGGATGGTCAGGTTTCCCTAACAATTATCCAGTTCAAGAAATTATGAGTGCCTATTGTATGCTGGATCCTCATGATGAGGAAATTTCAAGTTACCTTATAAACCAAGTGTAGTGGCCCATACCTATAATCCCAACTAAGGAGGCTGAGGTAGAAGGATCCAAAGTTCAGGGCCATAGGGGTGGAGTTTCAGCTCAGTGGAAGGCACTGTGTTTGATCAGAATCACTTAAAAATAAATAAAACAAAATAAAAGTACTGTGTCCACTAAAAAAAAAAAAAGTAAGTCCAGGGCCATTCTGGGCAACTTAGTGAGAGCTTGTTTCAAAACAAAAAATAAAGGCTGGAGATGTAACTCAGTGGGAGAGCACCCCTGGGTTCAAAGTACCACAAAAGAGGAAGAAAAACTGTGGAAACCTTTTCAGTGTCCTCCCAGAGGGATCAAATTTCCAGTGTTTCCAGTGGGTTCTTCAGTAACAGATGGGCGTGTACTGGACAAGAGTTACTGACCTGGTGGTTCTTGCTTTTTTTGTTGTTTGTTCCTTTGTTTGTGGTACCAGGCATTGAACCCAGGGGCATTAAACTATTAAGCCACATCTTCAGCTCTTTTTTATATTATATTTAGAGACAGGGTCTCGCTGAGTTGCTAAGGTTGGCTTTGAACTCTTGATCCTCCTGCCTCAGCCTCCTGAGCTATTAGGACTACAGGCGTGTGCCACCATGCCCAGCAACCTGGTCATTCTTAAATCAACATTTTCAAGCCAACGTCTGGGATTAAGGATACAGAAAAGGCCATGAAACAAGGTAAAACTCGCTGACATATACAAACAGAGACTCGAACTCTGACCTCACTGTACCTTTTCCTAAAAATGGGTAACAATAATGATTTCCTACTGTATATCATTGTGACCACAGCTCGTATATAATTTGAAAATTGTGCCAGGCATGGTGACACATGCTGTAATCCCGTGACTCTGGAGGCCAAGACAGGAGATTTGAAAATTCAAGGCAAACCTGGGCAACTTAGTAGTACCCTGTCTCAAAATAAACTAAGGGCTGGCAGTGTGGCTCAGTAACAGAGTGCCACTGGGTTTCATTCCCAGTGCCACAAAAGAGAGAAATATGAATAAACTATACATACAAATATATTACATCTACATTATATATAAATATACATGTTATATATAAACACCATGCTAGACCCACTCCATAAATATATACAATTATACACTCAACTTTAAAAAAATAAAAACAATGGTAAGACAAAATATTTCCCCCTTCTTTCTCAGTCCACTTTTCCTTTTGCTACCTCATGGTCTTAGGCTTCTGTTGGTTGTTTTTGTTTATGCAGTACTGGGGATATCACTAGGCTACATCCCCAGCCTTTTTTATTTTGAGACTAAGGCTAAGTTGCTAAGTCTGGTTTCACACTTGTGGTCCTCCTACTTCAGCCCCACTAGTTGCTGGGATTATAGGCATGAGCCACCACAACCAGCAGTTTTGGATATTATAAATCTGAATTGTACCTATTCTCCAAAACTCAGTTTAAATCCCACCTCATAGCCAAACTCAGAAAGTGAAGGGTTTCTTATTTTCTCTCATGTGTGGAAGCTACAGAGGGGGAAAAAAAAAAGAAAGGGGAGATGGGTGACATGAAAATCAAAGGGCGATCAATAGAGGACAGGCACCAAGGGTTGGACGGGAGAGGGAGGGGGAGTGCTGGGGAGTGATAGTGGCCAAATTATGTTGCTATATTATGTGCATGTACGAATATACAACAACAAATCCCATTATTATGCACAACTATAATGCACCAATAAAAAATGTGGGAAGAGAAAAATCAACAAATCCCACCTCAGCTGTCTCACCTTCCCCATAGCACCAATGCCCCCACACACACCCCTCCCTCTAATCAACAGCATATCTATCCATCCTCATCACTCCACTAGCAGTCATGCCCTACTTAGGTTCCATTCAACTAACTGCACGTAGCCTAGAGGCTGGGTCCATAAGACTGCACTGCCCAGTGACACTGTAGCTATCTTTGTATAAGTACATTCTCTTGATGTTCTTACAAGAATGAAATCACCTAACAATGCTTCTCAGAACTTATTCCCATTCTTAAGCAATGTGTGACTATACGTTGTTACTTTTTCCATGTTTGTCTTGTCTTTCTTTTTTAAAAATATTTATTCTTAAGTTTTAGGTGGGCACAACTGAGGGAGACCAACCTTACACGTGACTGAGTCACATTCCCTGGCTGGGTGCTGAGGCGCTCAGTCACAGAAATGTAGCAGAGCTTTCCCCACCCTTGGGTCGCTGTCTTGTGCATGGGTGTGTCTTGCTACAGCCCCATGGGTGAAGCTATGCTCACCTGTTCCTTTGTAATCTAACCCCTTGCCCTGTTTAGGATAGAATCTTCCACGGAAGTGCCTTGTATGTGTCCCCTCCTCTTACTGTGCCCTTGGGTGTGGCCTATCCAGGTGTCAGTCAACCTGCTGACAGTGGACATCATGAAGATAGACTCAGCCCCCTGAAACCTGACCCCTTGCCTCATTTGAATAGCTTCTCCTCAATAAAAGGGGTCAGCCTGTGCTCTCGCTCTCTTCCTGTGGACCCTTAAGGTCAGAGGAACCATCACAGCGACCCCAAAGAAAAAGGTATTTGTGTCTCTTGTGGGGTTATTTTGTGCAGCCCAGTTAGCCCAGTTCAACTGGAGCGACTCCTGAGCCTTTTAGTCATGAGAACAGAAACCCGGCACATAATATTTTTATTTTACATTTATGTGGTGCTGAAGATGGAACCCAATGCCTCGTGCATACTACGTGAGCACTCTACCACTGAGCCACAACCCCAGCCCCCTTGTCTTGTCTTTCAACAAACAAACAAACAAACCAAAAAAGGTGAGGTCCCTCAAGAGCAATAACCACATATTCCTTCACATTTCCTCCAGGGAATCAAGTAAAGGAAGCATTTGGTTATATTAATTGTGATAGGTCTCGATTTATAAGTTAGGCAAAAAAAAAAAAACACAGATAACAAATCAGATTAAAAACATCAAGAAATTCTCAGCCTGGCACAATGTCCCATGCCTGTAATCCCAAGGGCTCAGGAGGCCAAGGCAAGAGGATCTCAAGTTCAAAGCCAACCTCAGCAACTTATTGAGGCAACTCAGCAAGACCCTGTTTCTAAATAAAATATAAACAAGGGCTGGGGACGTTGCTCAGTGGTTAATGGCTCCTGGGTTTAATCTCTGGTACCAAAAAAAAAAAAAAAAGAAAAGAAAAGAAAAGAAAAGAAAGAAAGAAATTTTCCAGGCATCTAAGGTTTAGAAAAACACTTTAAAAATGCCTTTCAAGGGCTGGGGCTGTGGCTCAGTGGTACAGTGCTTGCCTGGCATGTGTGAAGCACTGAGTTCAATCCTCAGCACTACATAAAAGAAAGAATAAACAAATAAAGTTTTTTAAAAAGCCTTTCAAATTACCCCTTTGAAATGAAGACTTGAGATAAGAGGATATAATAAACTGTAGAAATTTAGGCTAAGTCTTCTCACCCTAAAAGGCAAGTTAGTGAACAACTTGAAGATCCTAAGAGAACACCAAGGCACCATGCATACTCAACCGAGCTGTCCCTGGTCACACAGCTGAATCCCTGACTCCCCTCTGCGGAGAGAGTTCTGGAGGCTCTGATGGCTACTGGAAAATACAAGGTGTCTGTCTGCTTTCCCAGCCCTGAAACATGGCAGGAAGTACCTGGACACTCAGCGAGCCAGGCAGCGTTGGATAGAAGTATGAGTACGCATTTGGGGATGAGACAAAAAGAGATGGAAGAGAACATCATAAAGGCCTGGAAAAAACATGACTTTTAGGTGAAAAGGCTTTTAAAACACTCCTCGGGTGCTAATTCACTACACTCCATTTGTCTTAAGACTGAAACTAAACACTCCTGAGGGAAAGAAAACCACCACTAGTTCTATAAAAAACAGTTGACGGGGGCAGGATTGACATTCGTCCAGGCTGGGGTCTCGCACAGCAGCGTGTGGGTCTGGGGGCCGGCCCTGGCCAGCTCGTTACACCCCAGCACCGCTCTCCGCTGGCTAGCGGGGGTCCGGAGAACGGGGAAGAGCGGCTCTCGGCGGAGGCACAGTCCCCGCGCCGGCCTGGCCTCCTTCCTCAGAGAAGGGGGAGAGCAGAGCGGGTGGGGGGCCGGCGCGAGGGGTACGGGGACGCCGGCGGCACGCATCCGGAGCACACGGAGTGGACGTCCCTCGGCCGGGCCGCGAGCGCCGGCCACCTGCAAGTCACGAGCCCTCGGCCTTTCGCTTTCACGGGGACCAGGAAGCCACCGAGACCAAGTCCCCTCCCCAGAGCGTCCCACCTCCGACCCGGCTGGAACCCTCGGCCCTCGGCTGCGCGGTCCCTGGTTGCGGAGGAGCGTCCTGCCCGGAGCCGCAGGGCCGCAGGGGACGGGGAGCCGCGGCGTTGACCGGGCGGGTCCGGGGAGGGCGCCGGCGCAGATTCCAGAGGGCTGGGCCGGAAGACAAAAGATGGAGGGGCGCGGTAGAGCCGGGGCCGCAGCCGAGGAGGGGACTGCGGGCGGCAGGTGCCGGGGAGCCCGCACCAGGGGACCGCGAACTGCGGGAAGCCCCAGACGCCGCTCGGGGCCCCGCGGCCGGGGGTCCGGGCCGGCGCCGACGCGCAGGGGGCAGGGGCGCTCACCGGCAGTTTGGGGCTGACCTCGCCTTTGCAAAAGTGGCAGAAAAACCGGTGCGCGGCCACCGCGGCACCCGTGTCCGCCCCGGCCGCCGAGGCCTCCGCCATTTTCCTCCCGCCGCGGCTGTCGGAGGGCGAGGGCAGCCGGCCGGTCCCTCGCCAGGCCGCTACCTCGCAGGCTATGCTCGCCGCCGCCGCCGCCGCCGCCACCTCGGCGCGGCCCGTCGCTCCAGAGTCAGCGTGGGTCACGTGAGTCTGCCGGACCCGGAGGGCGGCGGCGCGGAGAGGACCCGGCGGCCCGCCTCCCGGCACCAGAGAGGCGTGGGAAGGAGAGTCCGCCTGCCGCAGCCCGCCCGCCGGCAACTCAAACCACCCCTCGCCAGTCCTCCAGCCTTCCAGCGAGAAGAAAGGAAGAGTGTCCCCGGAAACCACCGACACTCCGGGTAGAGCGGCACCCGCTGCGGGGACCATCTGCTTCCGGGAAGGTCCCCGGGGCGGCCCGGGCGCGGCGACCACCGGCGGGCGCCGGGAGCCCACGTGCGGAGGCGGCGGCCTGGGGTTTGCCGCTGGTGGACTAGCACTGACCCCGAGGTTAGTGGGTCCAGACGAGGCGGTTCTGACTCTTGGCCGAGAGACCGGATCCAGAACCGGAACCGGTGTGAAGCGAGCGGAGCGCCGTGGGCTGGAGTGGAGCGCGGGCCCAGGGCGCGGAGCTGCTCGGAAGCCGTGAGCGGGGGCTCGGGCCGCGGAGGCCGGGCGAGACCCGCATCCCGCGGAGCTGGAGGATTGCGGCCGCGCTGTGGGGGCCGCAGCCGGGACCGGGAGTCGTCCCGGAGGCAGCCCTCCGAGTCTGTATGGTGAAGGGGTCGAGCTCAAGAAGTCAGTTCTGCTCCGCAAGGATCTGCAGCTCCCCGTTGAAACACCCCGTTGAGAAGCTCTGCTTGGCCCCGTTTCTGTTAAGTTTGATTCCCTTAAAGGACCGAAGGAGAAACTGCCTGTTCACCCGCTGAACAGTGGGGACTCTTTGTAGAAACTAAGGTCTGGAGCAGAAAAGTCATCTGCACTCAGTGTTTGTTTGTTTATTCATTCATTCATTTTCCTTTTTTGGTACCAGGAATTGAACCCAGGGGCGCTTGATCACTGAGCCACACCCCCAGCCTTTTTTTTTTTAGTTGTTGATGGATGTTTAGTTTTTTTATATATATATGTGGTGCTGAGACTCGAACCCAGTGCCTCACACAGGAGAGGCAAACACTGTGCCACTGAGCCCAGCCCTTTTGGTGTTTTGTTTAGAGACAGGGTCTCACCGAGTTATTCAGGGCCTTGCTAAATTGCTGAGGCTGGCTTTGAACTTGAAATCCTCCAGCCTCAACCTCCTGAGCTACTGGGATTACAGGCGTGCGCAGCCTGGCTAATCATCTACACTCAATCTTTAAAGAAAGTTAGAATGACATATAGTCCCATAAAACCTGACATACAGACTTCCAATCTTTTTTTGTACATACTTTTTTAAAATTTTTCTACAGTAATTGAAGTTTAGGCCCGTTTTCTTTGTGATTTGTTTATATTAGGAACTATTTTATACTAGTATGTATTGTACTAAACTATTTTAAATGTTAGTGTATATACCTTTGTATAAGTGTAGTGGCACCCCATCCACAGAAAATCTTAATTAAGCTTCTCCAGAAATCTTCCCCATAATTGATTTTAAGACTATGAGCAAAGGAGTTCAATGTAGTTAAACTTCCTATTTCCTGTTGCTCTGTCTTATTTGGCCAGCAGCCTGAAAGAGATCAGCACTCCAGGTGCTGAACATCTGTTTACTAGTTTTTTTCACAAACATTTATAAACTGTCTATTATGTGTGTATCAATTTGTAAAGTTTTTACTTAGTTTTTTTTTGTTGTTAATGGAACATTTATTTTATTTATATGCAGTACTGAGAATCAAACCCAGGGCCTCACACATGCTAGGCAAGCGCTTTACCACTGAGCCACAACCCCAGCCCAGTTTGTAAAGGTTTTCAAGGGAAGTGTGCCTGCAAATGCAGAGTTGATAAGAAAAACAGATTATTTTAACTAGGCATCTGGCTTTGGGCCAGAGCTTCACACAGATGTTTACATTTCAAGGAGAAAAGGTTACTAATTGGGCTCCATGGTAACAGCTGGCAGGGGGAGGGAAGAAAGGGGAGAAGAAGCTCTCCCCTTGTCAGTCACTGACTTGAAGAGTTAACTTGCCCAGAACAGTGAAAGGAAAAGCTGCTTCTGTGTGAACTTCTGAGCCCTTCAACTTACACACTGGGTATAAAGTTCTGAAATTGCCTGAACTTGAGTTTCAGGGGAATTAGTTGATTACAGCGAAAGCTGTGCCCTCTGAACCTGGCTGCAGCCAAATGAACCTGCTACCTGTTTCCTATCTGGTGTCCTGCCTCATGTGTACATAAGCATACCATAATTTGTAGTTAGATATTGGGTTGTTTCCATATGTCAGTATTATAAAGAAAATGAACGATGTCTTTATTTCCTTGGGACACTATCCAAAATGAAATTGTGAGGTCATATGTATGTAATATTTTAAAGCTTTTCATATGTATTGTCAAATTGCCCTCCAAAAAGAATACATGAATTTACATTCTTGTTTTTCTTAGTTCTGAGACTCCCCAGTACAATGACTCAAGCAGAAATTAAACTGTGTTCTTTGTTGCTACAAGAGCATTTTGGAGAGATCGTAGAAAATATTGGAGTTCACTTAATCAGAACTGGCAGCCAGCCACTTAGAGTAATTGCCCATGACACGGGAACATCACTGGATCAGGTATGTTTAGATAACATCATTTTGCTATCTTTAATTTCCTTCATTAATGTCTTCCACCAAAAGTTGAAGTGGAAAAGCCTACTCTAAGATATAACAATGTTTCCTGTGGGGACAGAGGGTGATACTTCAGCCCTGAGGTTTTGCTTCTCAGAGTGTTCCTAGATCACTGTGGCTAAATAAATCTTTATTCTTTCCATGCTACATCTCATTTTTTCATAATCAGTCTACTAATCTCAGTACTACCTTTAAGTAATAATAAGAATGATAGAAGGAAAGTAAATCGTTATGTGAAAGCTAAAGATCAGAGAAAATATATACATCATAGAAAGGAATCTTCCTGATTTCTTCTACTGATGTTTGATTGTTATTAGCTACTCCAACAGAGAGGAAATAAGAACAGAAATTCTTATATAGCCATCCCCTGATGTTTAGTAAACTATAGGGAAAAAAACTGCCAGCAGTTATGAGCTCTGTCTCCAGGTCTTCTCTTTTGAATTCTATCTAGGTGAAAAAAGCCCTTTGTGTCCTGATCCAACATAACCTGGTGATATATCAAGTGCATAAACGTGGTGTGGTGGAGTATGAAGCTCAGTGCAGCCGGGTGTTGCGAATGCTTAGATATCCCCGGTACATCTATACTACCAAAACACTCTACAGCGACACTGGAGAGCTGATTGTTGAGGAACTGCTGTTGAATGGCAAAATGACAATGTCAGCTGTTGTGAAGAAAGTGGCAGACATCTGTTAGCAAGAGCATCGGTTGGCTGACTAAAGGAATGAACTGTCATCTTAGGCCATCTGACCTCCCTCTTTCCTTCTGTTGTACAGATGGCAAGACCATGGACTATGCTGAGGTATCAAACACATTTGTGCGACTGGCAGATACATACTTTGTACAGCGCTGTCCCTTAGTGCCTACCATTGAGAATTCAGATCTTGGACCACCACCACCTGCCCCAACCCTTGTTGTTAATGAAAAGGACATGTACCTGGTTCCTAAATTGAGCTTGATAGGTAAGAGATTTTGAACATAGAACCATAATGCCCTAATGGTGGATTCTTATTTAATAAATGTTAAATGAATGAATCAATTGAGCATTTACCAAGTATTCACTCAGTGCCAGACATTGTGATATAAAATAATGAGAAAACCATGATTCCTACCCTAATGGAGTTTAAGTCGAAGTATAGGAGATATACACTAATCAAACAATCACATAGATATATAAAAAAAACTGTGATAAGTACTGTGAAGGAGAAGTAAAAGATGTTAATAAATATATAATGGGAGAGTAGAGTTATGCATGGGGTTAGGGCACATGTTTCTTTGAGAAAGCAAAATTGGAGCTTAGATTTGAAACAAGATTTTGAGCTAAGATTTGAAACTAACCAATGAGGTAATAGAGGATAAGCATTTTTAACAAAGGGATTAGTATGGAATAAGGAAAAAAACTGGGAATTTATGAAATAAAAGAAAGTCAGTATAGCTAGAACAAGGTGAGCAAAGTAAAGAGAAGTATCAGGTTAGAGCAACAAGCAGGGGCCAAGTCAAGCAAGACCTTATACAACACCTGTGCTTTATTCTCAGGATTTTTAAGCTTGGATCTATCTACAGAAAGGATAGGAGGATGAGGCAAATGGTAAACGAAAACAGACTGGTGAAAAATTGAAGTAGAAGTAGTGAATTACTCAGGAGGCTGAGGCAAGAGGATCCCAAGTTCAAGCCCAGCCTGAGCAACCTAGCAATACCCTATTTCAAAATAAAATGAGCTGGGATGTAGCTGAGTGGAAGAGCACTTGCTTAGCAGGTATAAGACCTTGGGTTTGATCCCTGTTATCTCAAAAAAAGGAAAAGAATAAGAAACAGTTAAAAGAGAGAGGTATCAAAAATAACATCTGTGTGTCTAACTTGCACATGTGAGAGGATATTGATGCCATTACTGAAAGGAAGCATTGGAGGAGGACCAGTTTGAGGGAAAAAGAAAGCATTTCTTTTAGTTCTTCAGCCTCTTAAACAACTCTAACCTACAGGTAGCCTTTGGGGTGAAAATACACCTGCCCTCATGTTTGGTCATTTCTCTCATCAGATGGTATATAACCTAACTGTTGATTTGTTTTATTTGGCAGGAAAAGGTAAAAGGAGGAGATCATCTGACGAAGATGCTGCTGGGGAACCCAGAGCCAAGAGACCAAAACATACCACAGATAACAAAGAGGTAATGGAGCTTCTTGATTAGACTTCTCACCCTGAAGCCGGCCAGAAAGAGCACACAGATAACAAACCCCAAGAGAGCTTAAAGGTCCCTAAGCTAAGAGGTAGTAGGAGTAAATGTCAAATATCACTGGTCAGGAGTGACCCAGTGAAGGACGAGAACCGTTGTGTCTTCCTTCTGAGGTTAACATACTTCATGTGTTGAACAATGCAACAGTATATGCAAAAGTATGGCTAGAACATGTAGACACAGGGGCCAATAGTGAGAAAGACACTTAGGCCTAAACTCCTATATTTATATGCCTTCTCAACATTCCTATAAAGATTTTTAGTAAGTGTCTCAAAATTAGTATGGCCAAAGCAGAATAGTTGATATCCCCCTCCCAGATATCTGCTCCCTCCAAGCTTCCTCATCTTGGTAAAGAACACCATCACCTAAATTTTTTTGTTTGTTTGTTTATTTTTTAATCACTCACTGGGCACAGTAGTGCACATCTATAGTCCCAGCTTCTCAGGAAGCTGAGACAGACCAGCCTGGGTGATTCAGTGAGACCTCGTCTCAAAATAAAAAATACAGAGGGCTGGGGAGGCAGCTCAGTGGTAGAGTGCCTGCCTAACATCATGAGGCCGTAGGTTCAATTTCCAGTACTGGGGGTCGGGGGGGGGGGGGGGCAGCAGCTGGACTCCTTTAATAGCTTCTCATTATCTTACAAGAAATGCAGACTACAGACTGTCAAGCCTTATGTGATGAGTGTATATCTTCTTGTGAGAAGTGTCTGTTCAGCTCCTTAGCCCATTTATTGATTAGGTTATTTGGTTTTGTTGTTGTTGCTGCTGCTGTTGTTGTTTTTGCATTAAGTTTTTTGAGTTCTTCATGTATGCTGGAGAGTAATGCTCTATTTGATGTGTGTGTGGCAAAAATTTCCTCCCAAAATGTAGGCTCTCTGTTCACCTCATTGTTCTTTCACTGAGAAGAAGCTTTTGGTTTGAGTTCATCCCATTTATTCTTGATTTTATTTCTTGTGCTTTAGGAATCTTATTATAGAAGTTGGGGCCTAATCCAACATGATGAAGATCTGCGCCTACTTTTTTCCTCTATTAGGCGCAGGGTCTCTGGACTAATTACTAGGTTTTTAATCTACTTTGTGTCAAGTTTTGTGCATGGTGAGAGACAGGGGTTTATTTTTATTTTGCTGCATATAGATTTGCAGTTTCATCTCATGCCAGTCAGAATAGCAGCTATCAAGAATACAGACAACAATAAATGTTGGCGGGGATGTGGGGGAAAAGGCACACTCATACATTGCTGGTAGGACTGCAAAGTGGTGTAACCAATCAGGAGAGCAGTATGAAGATTCCTTAGACAACTGGGAATGGAACCACCATTTGACCCAGCTATCCCACTCCTGGGTCTATATACAAAGGACTTAAAATCGACATACTATAGTAACACAGCCACGTCAATGTTCATAGCAGCTCAATTCACAGTAGCTAAACTGTGGAAGCAACCTAGATGCCCTTCAATAGATAAATAGATAAAGAAACTGTGGTATATATACTCAATGGAATATTACTCAGCAATAAAAGAGAATAAAATTATGGCATTTGCAGGTAAATGGATGGAGATAGAGATCATCATGCTAAGCAAAGTAAGCCAGTCCCCCAAAACCAAAGGCCAACTGTTCTCTCTAATAAGTAGATACTGATCCATAATGAGGGAGGAGGAGGTATGGGAAAAATGGAGGGACTTTGATTGGCAAAGGGTAGGGAGGGTACATGGGGGCAGGAAAGATAGTGTAATGAGATGGACATTATTATCCTAGGTACATATATGAGTGAACATATATGGTTGTACACACTATATCGTGTACAACCATAGAAATGTAAAGTTGTGCTTCAATTGTGTACAATAAATCAAAATGCATTCTGCTGTTATATATACATAATTAAGAAAAAAAATAATTAATTTTAAAAGAGGGGGCTGCTGGGGATGTGGGTTGTGGTTAAGTACCACTGGGTTTAATCCCTGGTACAAAAAAAATGCAATTACAATTTGCTCATTAAAAGTAACAAAATTTAACTCACCTTCTGTGTTCTCAATCATATCAAGTTTAAGTGCCTTTGATCCATCAAAGCAATATGCCTTGATGGAGTTCAATCCAAATAATGAAGCATTCTGCCTGATTTTTTCTATTTTGTTGGATATTTTGTCCAGTGCTATTACTTCTCCCTAATATAAAAAATCAAAAGTAGTCATGAAAAAACAAAAAACAGATGAAAAATTAGTATTCCCCACTATCCTCTCATTCCTACTCTACAAACTCATTGAACAAACATATCAAATTTACAGCAAATAACAAGTGTTTCCTTTTAAAAGATATCCTTGCAATAATTATTCTTTCTTTTTTTTATTGTTGGTTGTTCAAAACATTACATAGTTCTTGACATATCATATTTCACACTTTGATTCAAGTGGGTTATGAACTCCCATTTTTACCCCGTATACAGATTGCAGAATCACATCAGTTACACTTCCATTGATTTACATATTGCCATACTAGTGTCTGTTGTATTCTGCTGCCTTTCCTATCCTCCACTATCCCCCCTCCCCTCCACTCCCCTCCCCTCTTCTCTCTCTACCCCCTCTACTGTAATTCATTTCTCCCCCTTGTATTATTTTTCCTTTTTCCCTCACTTCCTCTTGTATGTAATTTTGTATAACCCTGAGGGTCTCCTTCCATTTCCATGCAATTTCCCTTCTCTCTCGCTTTCCCTCCCACCTCTCATCCCTGTTTAATGTTAATCTTCTTCTCATGCTCTTAGTCCCTACTCTGTTCTTAGTTACTCTCCTTATATCAAAGAAGACATTTGGCATTTGTTTTTTAGGGATTGGCTGGCTTCACTTAGCATAATCTGCTCTAATACCATCCATTTCCCTCCAAATTCTATGATTTTGTCATTTTTTAATGCAGAGTAATACTCCATTGTGTATAAATGCCACATTTTTATCCATTCATCTATTGAAGGGCATCTAGGTTGGTTCCACAGTCTTGCTATTGTGAATTGTGCTGCTATGAACATCGATGTAGCAGTGTCCCTGTAGCATGCTCTTTTTAGGTCTCTAGGGAATAGACCAAGAAGGGGAATAGCTGGGTCAAATGGTGGTTCCATTCCCAGCTTTCCAAGAAATCTCCATACTGCTTTCCAAATTGGTTGCACCAATTTGCAGTCACACCAACAATGAACAAGTGAACCCTTTTCCCCACATCCTCACCAGCACTTGTTGTTCTTTGACTTCCTAATGGCTGCCAATCTTACTGGAGTGAGATGGTATCTTAGGGTGGTTTTGATTTGCATTTCTCTGACTGCTAGCGATGTTTTTTTTTTTTAAATATTTATTTATTTATTTTTTTAGTTCTCGGCAGACACAACATCTTTGTTGGTATGTGGTGCTGAGGATCGAACTCGGGCCGCACGCATGCCAGGCGAGCGCGCTACCGCTTGAGCCACATCCCCAGCCCTGCTAGCGATGTTGAGCATTTTTTCATGTACTTGTTGATTGATTGTATGTCCTCCTTTGAGAAGTGTCTGTTCAGGTCCTTGGTTAATCTTTCTTATAGTTAGCTACTTTTAATCAATAGAAATCAAAACTGAAAATAGTGTTTGCAATCTTCAAGAAGCTCAAAAACACCTATTGAAAGTAAACATCAAAAATCACCAATTTGATGTGACTTCCTCACCTCTCAAAAAGGATGAACTAATGTATGAGACATCTAACTTAAAGTGCCTTTATATGCCAATAAAGGTTACTTATAAAATTGATAGTCATTTTAATATTTTTGAGCTAGTCACACAAAATTCCTATAAATTCTTGCAACTAAAGGCAGAAAAAGAAGAGCCAAAACCTCTGTACATCCCAGCAAAATATTCTGGAATTGATATTAAAAACACTTCAAAATTACTTTATATGATAAAATTTGTGTTAAGTTAAGAAAGATGACAATTTTAAGAATGCATTGTAATACTTTAAAATGTACTATGAAATGATTACTGCAAAAATGGTGCAATTGACTTTTCTATGTATTTTCTTTTGTTCCTTTTGCATATATCATCTGTCTATGATATATGCCTCAGGGGCATAGACTGATAACATAAAATTTGCTAATAATGTCCCTAGATTTTTTTTTGGTTTTCATCACTTTAATATTGTGTTTGAGTATTTTTCAAAATGTTCATATTTACTTGTCTTCTTTACCTCGATGTGATTTTTACCCAGCATTATGAAACTGGCTGAAAATGAATATATCTATAATATTCAGATTCTCTTTGGAAAGACTTTACTAGAGAGAATAAAGTATGTATGAATAATAGCCATCAGGCAAATATAATAAACATGTCATAAATTAAAAGGCGGTTATTTTCACTGTCAGATCATATCATAATCAATCTGTACATTTTTAAAATATTTATTTTTTAGTTGTAGTTGGACACAATACCTTTATTTTATTTATTTATTTATTTATTTATTATGTGGTGCTGAGGATCAAATCCAGGGCCTTGAACATGCTGGGAAAATGTACTACTGCTGAGCCACTATCCCAGTCCCTCAATCTGCATATTTAAAGTTTCAAGAAAACTGAAAAAGGATTTGCATTAAAATCTATAGTCACAAAATAAACCCTTCTATTTCATGAGCTTTATTTTAAACACTGTTGGAATTTTTTTTTAAGAAACACTATTGGTGTTTAATATATTTATCCTTCAAGAGTTTTTCCTGCCACTACTTAAATTCCTATTAGGCAAAGAAGAGTATAATTAAACACATAAATATATCAATGCTTTATCCCCAGTATCTAACACAAAGTAAGTACTAAAGAATGTTCAACCAACCAATCAAGGGCTTTAGACTGAGAAACTGGTAAGTATTCAGATTTTAGGTACCATTTAGTTTTATAGAGTTTGAAACAAAAGATGGCATCAGATGGCTAAATACTTCTCCAATTAAATAAAATTGTAGGCTATAAGGCTATAATGAGTTTTGAAAACAGATAAAACCAGTCCATGATAAAGCACTTTGCAAATATACATTCATAGGAAAACAATAAGATCTCAACCAAAGTTATCCAAGATCACACTTACCTGCATTGTTACAAAGAAGCATATTTTATAATTAAACTAAATAAGATTTAAGATACTGAAGATGCACACATTCTGTAAGTATTTATATGTGTTTATTTATGTATTATATATATCTGTGTGTATAGATATCAACATATACATTTCCACCCTGATAATATACTCTCAATATTTAGTGGTAGAATAGTTAGAACAAGGGCAAAACTTTAAAAGAAAGAATATGAAAAGATCTCTTAAATGTTTCAAACTTAATTATATGAGGAAAGAATTGTATTTTATAATGTAGAGTAAATTGAGGATTCAATTGGGTCTTTAGATGGTCTTCACAAATAATTGTTTACTGAACTTAATGTTTGGTGAACTGACATAATTGAACAATTTTCACTTTGGATAAATCTGAAGTAGAAGTATAGATGTGTTTTCTAAGTTACAGTCTACCCTCACCACTGTAATAGGTAATACATCAAATAGTTTTGTTATGAAGATAGTCTTACCTGATCATGCATTAGTGTTGCTTTGCCTCCAGGAGCTGCACACAAATCTAGAATCTTCTCTCCAGGTTGAGGATTTAAAACATGAGTTACTACAGCAGACGGCAAATTCTGAAAAGAAAAAAAAGCATCGATGCAATAGATTATCAATGATTCTAAATCATTTTTAATTTCAGAACCAGAGAATATAAAGAAATCTTCAGTGTAAATTCAGTACAGCATCCCCAAATTTGTTAAGAGTACAATTTCTATAAATATACTAATGTCAGGAGATCAGTATTCCTAGAGTATCCTACGACCTCACACAATACATCTACCTGCACATAAACACATAGGACACATTTTCCAGTCAATTCAGGGTCCTTCCCTGATGTTTTCTGGGTATCAGCAAAACAATAATTATTATTATTATTTTTTTACTTCCAGTGGTTCTCAATATTTGAGAGAATAAAATATGAGAATGCTCTGGCTCTTTTTCTAAAAAAGTAGACTTTACAATTTGCGGGCACCGCATCATCTAACGTAAGAATCCTCGATTTACACTAAATTCACACAGAAGTCATGTTTGTGTTCCTATCTCCATGATACCCACAACAAAATGTTGTGGGTATCATGGAGATAGCAGTAGGTAATATTAAATCATTGTTATTTGAATTATTATATAAAGACTGCTATTTCAGGACAATAGCCCTGAGTAAGACAGGTGTAATATTATCACAAAATAATCCATTTTTAAATATTTCTTGGGCAAGGGGAAGCAAATAAATAGAGGCCAACAAACATGAAGTAATTTTTAAAGCCAAAAGTTTTCAATTTCTACCAAAATACTTAAAATTATATCCATAAGAACACCCTCTACAACTGACAAGGTTGCAATCTTCCCAAAGGAATCCAAGATTAGCAATTCAAAAAGGAAGATCCATGGTGAAAAAGCAGTTATGAATGAGCAAGTTTTCCCTGTGACTATACAAAGCATTAAAATCAATGTAATTTAGGGCATATGAAAAGCAATTCTTTACACTAAAGACTAAAACCTATTTACAAATAGTTCATCTTCATGGGCCTAATTTATTCCAACAGTACTTAAAAACTGAACTCCAAAACAGAACATTAAAGCATGTGGCTACTAAAAATTGTTTGATGCTTTATCTAGAGATAGCTGATAAAGCTTCACTCATAATTATTACAATCTAGCATTCCTCTCCCACATTACTTTCTTTAGTTTGCTCCACAGGGCCACAGTATTACTGTCTTTTAACATACTAAACCTATTTCCTTCTCCAATTAGAATAGACACACCAGAAAATAAGGGTGTGGATTGTTTGTCTAAATATTTCTACTATATCATCAACATGTATATGCATCTTGCATATAATGAATGCTCAATAAATATTTGTCAAGTAAATAAATGAATCAGTGCCCTGAGCTCTAGCCACTGGCCACAGTCTTGGTGTCCCATTGCAGCCATGTACCGTAGCTGTTGAGTTGCATTTTGCCTCTGCCATGTGTCCCTTTGCCAAAAGCACCAAAACCTACAAAGGGGAGCCCATGCCTGTTATTAAAAATACAGGAGTGTGTAGGAAAATATCCCCCATTGAAAATATCTCAGCCAGGAGAAAAAGAAGACAATAAAATTAGAGATGGAAAAACAGATACTATCCCAGACATCACTGAAATTCAAAGGATTACTAAGGACTTTTGAAAATTTATATTTCAATAAACTGGAATGATACAAATTTCTAGACAGATATGACCTACATTGAACCAAGGGGCTATAGAAAACCTAAACAGACCAAGAGCTAACAATAAGATCAACACAGTAATAAAAAGCTCCAACAAAGAAACCCATATACAACCACAAGATTGGGATACTAATTAGAATAAGATGTACTCCATGTTTGTATAACTGACAAATTATACTCTACTCTCATGTAACTAAAAAGAATGAGCAATTTTTTAAAAAGAAAAATAATAAATAAATTGCTGAAGGGGAGAAAAAAACATGACCAGATGGTTTCTTGGCTAATTCTACCAGACCTTTGAAGAACTAATGCCAACACTTTTCAAATTATTATATGAAAGACAAAGTGAAGGAACCCTTCCAAATTTATTCTATGAAGTCATTTTCTCTAAAATAAGGACCAAGACAAGGATGTCAACTCTTACCACAACCATTCAATATAGTACTTGAAATTTTAACCAGAGCAATTAGGCAAGAAAATAAAAGGGACATCCTGATCCCCAAACTAGGACACATTCATGAACAAATATTAAAGACCAAATTCCCTGATGTATGCAACCCAGATGGAAGAATACTTAATAAAATATTAGCAATTTGAATTAAACACGTTAACAATATTGTATATCATGATCAAGATGATTTCATTCCAGGGATACAGGCATGGTTCAACATATGCGAATCAATAAATTAATTAATCACATATAGAATTTAAAAAAGGTCTCCAACAAAATTTAACACCCATTCATGTTAAAAACATTGAAGAAACTTACCTCAATGTCATAAAGGTATATATAACAAACCCAAAGCTAATATCATCCTAAACAAAAACAAACAAACAAAAAAAAAAACAGAACATTTCCTCTACAGTCACGAACAAGATAAGGACATTGACACTTACCACTACTATTCAATATAGTACTTGAAATTGTAGCCAGAGCAATTAGGCAAAAGAAAGAAAAAAAATGGCAGATAGAAAAAGAAGTCAAACTATCACTGTTTGCAGATGATATCTTAAACTTAAGAGATTCAAGAAACCACTAGAAAATGACTACATCTGATAAATTTATTAAAATAGCAGGATTTAAAAAAATCAGGGGCTGGGGTTATGGCACAGCGGTAGAGTGCTCACCTAGCACATGTGAGGCACTGGGTTCTATCCTCAGCACCGGGTTCCATCCTCAGCATCACATAAATAAAAAATAAAAGATATTGTGACACCAGAACTGGGGAGGGAGGAGGAAATCAATATACAAAAATCAATAAATTTCTATACAGCAACAATAAATCCACTGAAAAATAAATCAGGAAAGCAATTCCATTCATAGTAGTTTCAAAAACAAACAAATAAACAAAAACTTAGAAACAAATCTAACCAAGCAGAAAGCCTCTATAATGAAAATTACAGAACGCTGAAGAAAAAAATTGAAGACAACACTACTAGATGAAAAGACCTGCCCTGTTCTTGTTTAGACAAAATTAATGCTGTTAAAATGACCACATTACCAAAAGCAATCTACAGATTCAATGCATATTGAATAGTAATGACAAAATAGCAATGACATCCTTCACAGATCCAGGGGGGAAAAAATTCTAAAATTCATATGGACGAATAAAAGATCTAGAGTAGCTAAAGCAATCCTGAGCAAAAAGAGCAATACCAGGGGCATAATACCCAATATCAAATTATATTAGAACTATAGTAACAAAAATTACACAGTACTGACAGAGAGAGAGACAGAGAGACAGAGAGAGAGAGAGAGAGACAGACTGAGTGAGACAGACAGACAGACAGATAGACAGAAGGAGGTGGGGGAGAGACATGTAGATCAGAACAGAAGACACAGAGACAAGTCCACCCTGGTACAGTCACCTGATCCTTGGCAAAAGGATCAGAAATATGTTAGAAGAGAGACAATCTTTTTAACAAATGATGCTGGCAAAACTATGTACCCATATAGAAAGATGAAACCAGATCACTATCTTTCACACTGCACAAAAGTCAACTCAGAATGAATCAGACTTGTCCAGCATGGTAGCACATGCCTGCAATCCCAGCAGCTCAGGAGGTAGAGGCAGGAGGATCACAGCCTCAGCAATGGCGAGGTGCTAAGCAACTCAGTGAGAGCCTGTCTTTAAATCAAAACGGGGATGGGGATGTGGCTCAGTGGTTGAGTGCCTGTAAATTCAGTCCCCAGTACACCACCCCCAACCCCACCCGAAAAAAAAAAAAAACAGAATCAAAATTAGAAATTACACCAGAAACTTTCAAGCTGTCTGTTTTTATGTCAGTACCATTCAATTATTGTTACTACAGTATAATTTGAAATTAGGTATTGTAATGCCTCCAGGATAGCTCTTTTTACTCAGGATTGTTTTTGCTACTTTGGGTCTTTTATTCTTCCATATGAATTTTAAGATTAATTTTTTCTAGTTCCTGAGGATGTCATTGCCATCTTAACTGGAAATGCATTTTTATCTGTAGATTGCTTTTAGTAATATTACCTTTTTAACAATATTAATACTCTAAACAAGAACAGCAGAGGTCTTTTCGTCTTCTTCTGTCTCTAAGAACACATCAGTTAAACATGCTAATATATACATACAGGCAACAACTTCCTCAATAGAACTCCCAAAGCATAGCAAATACCAAGAATAAATGGGATAACATTAAGTTACAAAGCTTCTGCACAGCAAGTAAATAATTAAGAGTACAAAGAAAGCATACAAAATGAAAGAAAGTATTTACAAATTACTCTTCTGACACAATCAATATGCAGAATATATAAAGAACTCCAAAAGGACCCCCAAAATAATAATCCAATCAATAAGTGGGCAAATGAACTAAACAGACATTTCTCAAATGAAATATGAATTTAAGACAAATATGAAGAAAATGTTCACTATTTTTAGTCAGAAAATGCAAGTCAAAACAATACTGAGATTTTATCACATTCTAGTTAGAATGGCAATCATCAAAAATACAATAATACATGAGGATGTGCATGGGAGTGTAATATTTATACACTGTTGGTGGAACTGTAAATTAGTGTACTCACATTGAAATTGATAGGGAGGCTTCTCAAAAGACTAGGAATGGAACCACTATATGAAATACCACTCCTTGGTATTTCTCAAAAAAAAAAAAAACTGATCAGTATACTATAGTGAAAAAACTGATTAGTATACCGTAGTGAAACATGCATACCCACGTTTATAGTAGCACAATTCACAATAGCCCCACTATAGAACCAGCCTAGGTGTCTGTCCATCAACAGATGAATGAGTGAAGAAAATGTGATATATATACACACACAAAGGAGTTTTACTCAGCCATAAAGAAGAATGAAGAAAAATTAATGGTACTGGAAGACATGATATTGACTTAAATAAGCCAGACTTGGAAAGCCAAGGGTCATGTTTTCTCTCACACCTGGAAGCTATAAAGAAAAAGGAGGGGAAAGAAAGCAGGGTGTCTCATTAAAATAGGAGACTAGTAGACAAGAAGACAGAGACCAGGGAGAGACAAAGGGGACATACTGGGGAATTAAATTTATGTTAAATGCACATACAAATATATCACAATAAATTCCACTATTATGTATAATCAATGTACCAATAAAAATTGCAAAAAAATACTTTTTGTGAAGTTCAAAATTTAAAAAAAATTTAAATAAAAGATTTCTAGTATCTACTCTAGACCTACTGAATTAAATTCTCCAGAGAGATATCAGCCCTGATATGCGGTATTCTTCTGCCAAACAAAGTAATCCCAGTCTAATCAAAAGAAGACATTAGAAAATTCCTAAGAGAGAGAGTCTACAAAATAGCTTAGTCTCAAAACTATGGAGGTTTTAGAAATAAGGAACGACAGCCACTACCCAGGCCAGAAGAGATTAAGAATAAACAATGGGGGCTGGGGATGTGGCTCAAGCGGTAGCGCGCTCCCCTGGCATGCGTGCGGCCCGGGTTCGATCCTCAGCACCACATACCAACAAAGATGTTGTGTCCGCCAAGAACTAAAAAATAAATATTAAAAAAATTCTCTCTCTCTCTCTTTAAAAAAAAAAAGAATAAACACTGGTTAAATGCAGCCTGGGATCCTACAGACACGCACACAAAAAGAGGTTAAGGGAGAAACTGGTGAAATATGAATCAAATTTAGAGTTTATTGTAATATGGTATACACATTTGGAGTGCTGTAATATACATGGGATACTGTTTAATGGTTTAATGTATCAGTTTTTGTTTGTTTTGAATGACATAGCAATCTCACTATTACCCAGGCTGGTCTTAAACTTGTGGCTCTAGTGTTCTTCCCAGCTTAATTTCCCAAGAACCACTGTTGGTTTTCTAAGCAATGACAAATGTACCATCATAATTTGTTACTAATTAGAATTTTTTAAACTATAAAAATATTGAAAAAAGAAAAAAAAATTGTTACTATTAGGGGAAACTAGGCAAAGAGCATACAAGAATTCTTGTATTATCTCTGTAATTCTTAAATTCCACTCTGTAATTCCAAAATAAAACTTTATTTAATTAGGAAATCTCCAAGAACAGATCCTAGGTACCTACAAGTTCTTTTAAGTTCTAGAAGTGTTTTGATGCATACTAATTTATTCCAGAGTCCTGATAACCAGCATGAAGGAATTATAAAATTTGTGAGACATCAAGACTCTGTAGGCTGAAACCTATGAAAGAACTTGAATATCTTTTATGACATCATGTTGGTTCCTAAAACCACAATGCAATGATATGTTATGTCTACTATCAGCCTCTTAGCTTTTAGAGAAGAATGGAAACTGACACCTAAAAGCAAGCAGAATTTTCAATTTGACATTGAAGTGTCAGTATCTATTTCAATGACCTGAAGCTCTTGAAAAGTGCTTTGAGATGATACTTCTCACATCATTATACTTTTGGTCTTTTAATTGACATCTAGACTTTATAGTCCTTTGTTCATGTTTGTCTGAAAAGGCTATTGGATTATTTAGAAATTCCAAATTTGTTCTATTACCATTACCTGTAAATATGAGAACTTTTCTATTTGTGAAAAGAAATTCAAGGACCATAATGATTCTTTAAGATGGACATTCTTCTTAAAATAAACTTACTATTCTTCTTTTGGAAATGTTTCTTTAAAAAAAAATATATATATATATTTATATTGAGATATATATATATATATATATATATATATATATATATATATTTTAGTTGTAGGTGGACACAATATCTTTATTTCATTTTTATGTGGTGCTGAGGATCAAACCCAGTATGCTAGGCGAGTACTCTATCTCGGAGCCACATCCCCAGCCACTGGATATGTTTCTTTTTTTTTTTAATTTCTTTTTTATTGTTGGTTGTTCAAAACATTACATAGTTCTTGACATATCATATTTCACATTTTGATTCAAGTGGGTTATGAACTCCCATTTTTACCCCGTATACAGATTGCAGAATCACATCAGTTACACTTCCATTGATTTACATATTGCCATACTAGTGTCTGTTGTATTCTGCTGCCTTTCCTATCCTCCACTATCCCCCCTCCCCTCCCCTCCCCTCTTCTCTCGCTACCCCCTCTACTGTAATTCATTTCTCCCCCTTGTATTATTTTTCCCTTTCCCCTCACTTCCTCTTGTATGTAATTTTGTATAACCCTGAGGGTCTCCTTCCATTTCCATGCAATTTCGCTTCCCTCTCACTTTCCCTCCCACCTCTCATCCCTGTTTAATATTAATCATCTTCTCATGCTCTTCGTCCCTACTCTGTTCTTAGTTGCTCTCATTATATCAAAGAAGACAGTTGGCATTTGTTTTTTAGGGATTGGCTGGCTTCACTTAGCATAATCTTCTCTAATGCCATCCATTTCCCTCCAAATTCTATGATTTTGTCATTTTTTAATGCAGAGTAATACTCCATTGTGTATAGATGCCACATTTTTTTATCCATTCATCTATTGAAGGGCATCTGTGGACCAATGGTACAGAATAGAGGACACAGAAACCAATTCACAAAACTACAACTATCTTATATTTGATAAAGGGGCTAAAAGCATGCAATGGAGGAAGGATAGCATCTTCAACAAATGGTTCTGGAAAAACTGGAAATCCATATGCATCAAAATGAAACTGAATCCCTTTCTCTCGCCATGCACAAAAGTTAACTCAAAATGGATCAAGGAGCTTGATATCAAATCAGAGACACAGCATCTGATAGAAGAAAAAGTTGGCTACGAGCTACATACTGTGGGGTCGGGCCCCAAATTCCTCAATAGGACACCCATAGCATAAGAGTTAATAACTAGAATCAACAAATGGGACTTACTCAAACTAAAAAGTTTTTTCTCAGCAAAAGAAACAATAAGAGAGGTAAATAGGGAGCCTATATCCTGGGAATCAATCTTTACTCCTCACACTTCAGATAGAGCCCTAATATCCAGAGTATACAAAGAACTCAAAAAATTAGACAATAAGATAACAAATAACCCAATCAACAAATGGGCCAAGGACCTGAACAGACACTTCTCAGAGGAGGACATACTATCAATCAACAAGCACATGAAAAAATGCTCAGCATCGCTAGCAGTCAGAGAAATGCAAATCAAAACCACCCTAAGATACCATCTCACTCCAGTAAGATTGGCAGCCATTAGGAAGCCAAACAACAAGTGCTGGCGAGGATATGGGGAAAAGGGTACACTTGCTCATTGTTGGTGGGACTGCAAATTGGTGCAGCCAATTTGGAAAGCAGTATGGAGATTTCTTGGAAAGCTGGGAATGGAACCACCATTTGACCCAGCTATTCCCCTTCTTGGTCTATTCCCTAAAGACCTAAAAAGAGCATGCTACAGGGACACTGCTACATCGATGTTCACAGCAGCACAATTCACAATAGCAAGACTGTGGATATGTTTCTTAAGGAAACTGTTATTTCCTGTTCTGGCCTGCACTAAATTAAGCTATTTAGATTTCACTGTATCAGATATGACCCAATTAAAAATGTGGTGGTTCTGAATTAGTTTGTAAAGGGCAAGAAATTTATTGATTGGTGCTGGGGATTGAACCCAGGGGCGCTTTACCATTGAGCCCCGACCCCAGTCAATTTTATTTTAAGACACCATCTTGCTAAGTTGCTGAGGCTGACCTTAAACTTAACAAGGCTCCTGTCTCAGTATTCCAAGTCTGGAATTACAGGTGTGTATCCTCTTGTCTAGCTTGTAAAAGGAAATTTAATCATGTACAAACTAAACACTAGACAAGGATTTCTGGGAAGTTGTAAAAGAAGTATTTGGGAAACTTAAGGACTATGTGAATTACCTGGAGCCCCCACTTACTCAGCTCAGAACCTGCATTTGAAACAGGCCCTGCAAGTGATTCAGATCTTCCAAGAGTCACACTGTAAGCATTGGTATATGGTCAAGAGCAAAGGCTTTAAGTCAGAAAGACCTACATTCAAATTCTGGCTTTCTTGATTTATATGTGGCAATCAGCAAACCCTAATTTAGCCACTAGAAAATTACTGAGTGTCTACTATGTGCACACACTTTAATTCTCTAGGCTTCCATTTCCTTGTCTATGAAACTGAAGGTTTACAAGTAGCGTATGAAAAAGTGTATCCAGAACACTCAGCATGACACATGGAATGCAATACCCACTCAATTAAGTGCTAGCTGGTATTACCATTTTCATTTTTAATAAGTTTACTGGCCAAAGATCATCAATGTACATTTTATACAATAAAACAGCTTTCATTAGGGAAGTGACAAAAATTCTACCCTCAGATACAAAAGATTCATTCTAGCTATAACATGTCATGTTCCTTGTCATTAAGTGATAAAGGATATGACTTTATGATGCTACTTGAATATTTTGAATCATAAACTGTTTCACAATTTATATTTTATGTACTTGTCAAGTTGATCTTAAGGTTACAGGTGAGGGAAAGTAGTGATCCTAGTATAAGTATCAAAAAATATATAAAAATTGCACTATACTGATTTTTCTCTTTTCCAAAGTCAAAACTGAATCATGGGATAAGCAGGTATATGGCCCTTTCTCTTACTGAAGAGAGAAATAATATTGTATTAGATTCTGCAAGCAATGATGCATGGCTGTATTGTCAGATGATCACAAGTGTTTGAAGATGGATTATACAACAAATAAGCAAAAACCAAAAATTAAGCAAACAAAATGACCAAAAATGATGCACAAGCCATTGTGTATTAGGTTAGAGAGTCTAATATTTCACATTATTAATAATGTGCCAATAGATGACAATATAAATCATTTTCTGATTATTCACCACGGGAATTATTTCTGAATTTGTAAATAACTTTTGGTTTAATACTAGAAAGAGAATAAAGCACATGGCAACTGAACTTCAGTTTGTAATCAGACTCTACCAACTACTAGTGGTGTGAAGTTGGCCAAAAACAGATCTGGTTTTCAGTATCTTCATCTTATATTGAGAAAATCATCATCTAACCAGCAAATAGTAACAAATGAGTTAATGAATGAAAGTGCTTACTAAACTGGAAAAGGCAAACCAGATGACTTATTACTGCAACTGATATCCATCTCATAAATCTGATATCATTAAACCATTAGAATCTTACTAAAAGAGACAAATGGAACACTTAAATGAACATCAAATGTGTGCATTATTTAGGGACTGACATTCTTAGATGGAAAGCAGTAATTTTAGTGTCATAAAGTCACCTTTGAATAAAGGAGAGAGAAAAAGATTTTCAAAAAATGTATTAAGGAAAAAAGCAGGAACACTCAGATTTTCCCTGTTTAATCAAAATATATATAAATAGACCACAAGAAATATTTTAATATGTTTTTAATAAAAACACTGAGATTTAGAGTTATCCACCAAAATATATTTCAATGTCATACATATTTTTCTTCTATAGATACTTACCTGTAAAAATAAGTAACTGGGCAGTACATTGTCAAACGAAGGGCTGAGATATATTGGTTCTGACATTCTTATGCCTATACCTCTGAAAAAGAGGAAATCTAACATTAGTGTGTACAAACTACATAGTACATATTTCTATGAATATATTCAAGTAGCATGTCAAATATAAAATTATTTGCCTTTTTTAACACTAAAATACTTTGAATAGTCCTGAGAATTGTTTGTGAATGTTTACCTTGAGTAGGGTAAAAGAGCCCATCAGAATCAAAAGGAAAAAAATAAATAAGTTTTTAATTTAGGCACAAGAGTTTCTTTAGATATCTTAATAAACTAAAAAGCCAAGAACATCTGATTTTTGATTCATTCTAATCTTTTTGGTAACTGACTTACGGTAACTTAGTCTATCTAATTAATCAACATTTCATGAATGATCGAGTTTATAAGATACTCTACTCAGTACCTGTATGAAAAATGAAAAAAAATACCTAGAATCATGCTGAGCAATGGCAAAGACTATTGCTTTGCCAGTCTCCCACCTCTGGGTTAACCAGGCTCCCACCCCTGGGTTAATCAGGCTCCCCTGGCTGCACATCTACATACTACATTCTCATATCAACTTTTTATAGAATAACTGCCCAAGTGTTGACACAATCCCAATATGACCTTTTCTACCTATGTCCCATTTTATGAGTGGCAGTGGAGCTGATCAGAACAGGAAGGGGCCAGGACACAGATGGCATAGTAGACAGTGATTCATAAAGACAAACAATGCAATCAAAGATAGTCAGAGACTATTAAAGGGGGGAGAGAGGGCATACAAACACTGTCAGAGAAAGTCAATAGTTTTTTTTTTTTTTTGTAATAGCTGCTTTCTACTCCTACCAATAAAGGAAACATTCAGAACACTGATCCGAAAACATTATTCAACACAGTAATAGGAACCACCACAAATAAAAGAATTGAGAGTATACCATTAATAATGAACTAAAATATCAATCCCCTATTACAGACTCAAAGAGAAACAGAAGACATTTGAATGATTTTCATACTCCCAAAGCCTTTTAAGGAGAACACAATTTAAAAAGTATTGCTATCTAAATATAGGAAATTCAATAATTTGTTTCTTCAGAAGAGTTTTAATTAGACAGAAAAACTGCTGTAACATGAAAAATACTGTTCCAGGAATCAGGGATATGGTCTAGTTCTAGATGGATAAATGCAGAGATCTTAGTATGTCCATGTCAACTTTGGAGAAATGAAGATGTCTACAGTATTCTACAACAAGCTGAAAGAACTAAGTAAAATAAGAACAAACATAAATTGTTCACAGAAATATTCATGTGAATACTGATTTTCTGGTAAATTTTTTTATTTAAAAGACCTATTTCTGCTGGGTGTGGTTGTACACACCTGTAATCTCACCTACTCAAGACACCAAGGCAGGAGGCTTATAAATTCATGGCTTGGCAAGTTAGTTACACCCTGTCTCAAAAATAAAGGGCTAGGGATATAAATTAGTGGCAGAGTGCCCCTTCTTTCAATCCCTAGAATCAAAGGGAAATTTTTTTTTGTATTAAAATCACAAACTTTTTTTCCCACAAAATTTGAATGTTAAACTGATCTAGATGAGTCATCTAATTCACTCTCTATCAAGGTAAGTACTGTTCCTCAAAGATGCAAAAATTATTAAAATTCAAAGGACAAGTAAAATTTTGACAATTAGCATGTAACTGGTTGCTTAGGTAGGCTTTTTAACCTATTTACTGTTTTTACCCAAAGGTATTTTTTTTCCCCAAAAAATCATGGGATTATGGATTAAATAATTTTTTTCCATTTGATTTTTTACATTGTGTACACTATTTTTAAACCACCCAAAGGATGTTTATTCCTCCCATAGCACTGAATACCATACTTCATTTCAGGTAGCCCACTGAAGATTTCTTTGCGGCTTAGTTCAGAAATCCCATTTCCAATAAATACTTTTGTTCCATCAAATTCTTTGTCTCCTTTCTTACATTTCCCTTTAATATCGGAGTACACAGAAATAACATCTCCAGCTTTCATAACTAGGAAAGGAAGAAAACCAGATTACATTAACCCATGTTCTAGGAGAATAACAAAACGTTCTTCAAGCTACAATCAGGGTCTCTAGGGACATAAACAATGGAAATAAGCCATTTAAATTTGCTAATTATCTCAATATAATCCTTACAGAGAAATCTTTTGGCTTTAAAATATTCCCAACAATAAATCTAAATGGAGAAATTTTTCAGTGAAAACAAAAGAGTAGTCTTTAAAACATCCTTTTAGTTGGAAATGTTCAACCGAGCAAAGGAAGATATTTTCCATATAAATTATGATCCCCAAACCTCACATTCTTTAAAAGATTTCCTGTAAATCTTTGTATCTTAGCTTAATATGCAAAAGCTCTTTAAGTTTCCTTCCAAAGGAAGATTCCTCAAAAATGTATGCTAAGAGCTGGGCATGGAACACATGTCTGTAACCCCAGCAGCTTGCGAGGTTGAGGCAGGAGGATACTGAGTTGAAAGCCAGCCTCAGCAACAGCAAGTCGCTAAGCAACTCCAAGGCCCTAAAACATTGTCTCTAAATAAAATACAAAATAGTGCTGGGAATGTAGCTCAGTGATCCAGTGCCCCTGAGTTTAATCCTCGATATGAAAAACAACAACAAAAATAATGTATGTTAAGATTCCTCAAAACGAAATTTCTAAAAAAAAATTAATTTGAAGGCCAGACAAAAACAAACATAGGCCCAATCTGGTCTGCAGGAAGTAGTCTGACAATTCTGATGTAGATCAAAATATTTACTTCCTCTGCAAGATAATCAAAGCCCAGAGAAGAATAAGATTGCAATAGATTAAAACTTGTGGCTTAGTGGCAGATTGCTTGCCTTGTATGTGTGGGACACTGGGTTTGATCCTTAGTACCACATAAAAATAAATAAATAGTGCCTTGTGATTTCAAATCCAATAAGATACCAGTTAACCATGGGATCTTAACTTAGTAAGCATATGCAATATGCTGTCAACTGAGTGAATAAATTAAGAATATCACATTTCACCTAATGTTCAGATTCCAAGTTCTACATATTACCCTCACAAATTACACGAGAGAAGCCTGAGGTTAAGGCAACAGAGTTGAGAATACAAAACAGAATCTCACTTACACTGTCTACTAATCAGTAATGACTCCTTAAACAAATATCACCATGTAAATACTTATGTGCAGAGAAAACAATTGTCAGAAAGCTTTATGTGCATGCTTACTTTGTTAGTCCTTATCAGGTAAACTCCTCACTGGCTATGTTAAATGCTAAGCTTGAAAAATACATAACAAAGGTAAATTTGAACAACATCTCAATGAAATATACCAAATTTTCCATTTGAAAATACACATGATTTTTAGGGAACCCTAAAACTTATACTTACATTTTGAAGCTGACATGATTCCTGGAACATAGACATGAGCTCCTCTTAATACTGCATTACCACATTGGGCTCCAACGATGGCTTCATACTGCTGTCTTTTTATATTCTTTCTATGAATAGTAAAAGAAATTTAACAGTAATATTCCTCCAACACCTACAAATATTTTCAATGTTTCAGTATGAACTCTACATAAATAATTTCTTTAGCCTCGACTTTCCTGAATAAACAAGAGAAAGCTGAATTGAAAGGAATAGAAAAAAACAACAACAACAAAAAAAACCCTGAGCATTTGAGAAAACAATTGAAAGAGGTCCATCTAGTGGAAGGAAGGAGAGTGGCATAAAAATCTGTTAATCACTTAATAAGCATTACTATTTTCATATTGCACTGTGATACTTTTGCTGCTTTCAAAGACTAAAACAGAGAAATATGCAAGAAATTAAAAACATTTCTAGGGCCGAGGATGTGGCTCTGTGGTACAGTACTTAACATGAGTGCAGCACTGGGATCAATCCGAAGAGAACACACAAAAGAAGAGGAAAGAGTAAGATTTCTAAAGTGGTAAATTGTTGCATGGAAAATTGTGATTTTTTTAAAAATCTAGACAGATAAATCTTTTCTATACAACATTTTTGAGTTCTTTTTCAATTTCTCATATTCTTTATACCACTAAAATCTGGCATCATTTCTAATATTAGGTGAGATTTTTTCCAAAGATCAAAGGTCCTAATGTGATCAATCTTCAATAAAAATTCTGAGCAGAGTCTCTCATGAGCTTCCCTGGTTGGCAACATTTCACACATGAATCATGTCCCATAATCTTTCCTTGAAATCCAATTATCAAACCTCACTACACTTCTCAACTTTACACTACCTGATCCCACCTATTCACATTGCTCAAGCACACCATGGTTTCTACTTGCCTTGCACTCTACCCATTGGCAAGTTCATTATTTCAATAATCACTTGGTTGATAATCCCAAATAGCTGAGATTATCAGGCACATGCCAGTAGTACCAGCTACCTGGGAGGCTCATATAGGAGAATCACTTGAGCCCACAAGTTTAATAGCAGCCTAGGCAACAGAGCAAGGTCCAATTTTACTGAAATAATAAAGCCACAAATTCTAATGTTCAGTCTTTCTAGACTGATATTTTGAATTACTTGCAGGTAGCTATATATAGATGTCTCAGAGTAACTTCAAACTCAGCAAGTCTCACACAATATTTTTCTCTCCTATATTCCTCAGATGACCTCAAATCGTCTTTTTTTTTTTTTTCTTGTACCAGGGTTTAAACCCAGGGGTGCTCTAACACCTCTCTTGCTCTAACACCCTCTAACCATGTGAGGATACAGCAAGACCTCACCAAGCACCTGCACCTTATTCTCAGATTCCCCACCCACTGGAACTGTGAGAAATTTCTGTTCTTTATAAATTACTATCCCAAAATACGTTTGAACCTCTTCTTCCTAAGCCTTGACTTTCCTTGAGTTATGGAATGCTACCTCAAGTTTTGACTTTTTTTTTTCTTTTGGGTACCAGGGATTGAGCTCAGGGACACTCCACTATTGAGACACATCCCCAGCCATATTTTGTATTTTATTTAGGGATAGGGTCTGAGTTATTTAGCACCTCACAGTTGCTGAGGCTGGCTTTGAACTCACGATCCTCCTGCTTCAGCCTCCTGAGACAATAGGAGATGTGTGTCACCATGCCCAGCTTGACTGACTTCTTGGGTCTAGCACCTGACTTCACACATACATCATCTCTTTACTTGTTACTGATGCAGTTTCCTTTTACCTTTAATTACTTTCAGAACTTTATGTCTTTGGTGTTCTACAGTTTCACTCTGAAGTACTTAGACATGCATTGTTTTACTTTTGGGTTCAGACTTGTACTTCTTAAATTTGTCTTTCATCAATTCTAGAAAATTCTTAATGCTTTCATTATAGTCTTTTCTCCATTATTTCTGTTCTTTCTATCTAGGACTCATTAGAAATATAAGCTGTCTTTTCATTCCATTTACCATTAATCAATTTCAATTTCATATTTCTAATTTCTTTATCTCTGCTGCATTCTGGATCATTTCCTGAATCATCACCTAATTCAATAATTGTATCAGTTGGGTCTAAGTTTAGTTTGTGGAGTGAATTCTTAATTTTAACAATATTTCTATGAATTATTTATCAATTCTACCTTTTTGTCTTATTCTTTTGTTTTTAATCAGTTAGGAAAACTGATTTATATCCTCTACCAGAAAGTTCTGTTAGAATTTAGGGGACTCTATTTCTGTAGTCTACTGAACACACTAATTTTCACTATGATAGTCTGATTCCTAAATTATCTTTTAAGGATGAAAAAAGTGTGAGGCTTGGCTTAAAAGTGTGCCATTCTAGAATGATTTTGATTGGTTTGTGCCAAGTAGTGGAAGAATTGGCTTGGAACCCAATTTATATGTCAATTTCCCAGAATGTAGATTTCAAGACCATTTGAGTAATAAGATTTGAATTCCAAGCCTTTGTGAGGTATGGAACCATAGTGCATTATCAGAATTTTTTTTCTCTAACCTAGACCCTAACAGAGACACTCCTTGCCTCCTAATTCCTGTCTCATAATGATTGCTGGACAGATCGCAGTCCCCAGTGTTAAACCCATATTAAAAATCAAAGACTCTAAATTTAAAAAACAATCAATGGCCAGATACAGTGGTGTACTATTGTAATGCCAGCATCTCAGGAGGTTTCGATGGGAGGACTGCAAGTTCAAGGACAGCCTCAGTAACTTAGCCAGACCCTGTCTCAAAATTGAAAAAATGTGTTGGGTATGTAGCTCAGTGGTAAAGTTTCCGTTAGATCTCCAGTACCAAAAAAAAAAAAAACCATAAAAACCATGAATGACATTCTTTCTCCAAATCTCACCCCTCTAATATTACTCTAGATGCTTACTGCTTTATTTTCCCCATTACTCTCTATTCCTAATTTCTAAATACTTTACTATTACTCATCACTCGACTGCTTTATTTTCCCCATTACTCTCCATTCCTAATTCCTAAATATTTTACTTTATTACTAATCACTTGGCTATGCATTTTACGACCCATTTTATTTTTTTATTACATTCCTAGGTATATGTAGAAGAAATGTATTCAGGTTATTTCATTTACCATACTGTTGAACTAAAAACTAAAATTCCTAACTTCTCCAGCTCTGCAATTCATTTTTTTTTAAAGAAAGCTTTTTGAAATTTTGATTGTAGTCTAAGAAACACAAAATACAGGGGCTGGGGCTCAGTGGTAGCGCGCTTGCCTCGAATGCGTGAGGCACTGGGTTCGATTCATTTATAAATAAAATAAATGTCCATCAACAACTAAACATTTTAAAAAACAAAACAAAAAAACACCAAATACAACAACCCACTCCACCTACATGGCTCCATGTGTGTGGACACACATTTTTATCATTTCATGAAACAACTCCTTTATTATACAAATTTTAAGGACATAAATATCCATTTAATTCATAAAAAATTGACTTCACAACTCGCTAATGTAAAACTATTACCAGTATTATATTTCTAAAATACACATCTAATCATTACTCTAACAATAATTCTTTGGCTCCTAGAGTCTATAGGGGAAAATATTCTTAGTTAAAAATATCCTTCCTATTTCACAACCTGTCTCTCCTAACTACAATCTGTCCTTCACCTACCTTTCTGAAAAAAATCAATTCAGCAGCCAAATCTGATCTCTTTTATCATGAACCATCAGGATTTTTATGATTTCAAATCTTTGGGTATGCTTTCTTTGTACCTAGCATACATTCATTTATCCACCTAATCTTATCAGCCTAATTTCTACTCATCTTCAAGCTCAAGTAAAATACCTGCTTAGAGAAAATCTTTACAAATTTCTATGTACTCAGTCCTTCATTACCCAATAGCACCTCACTTACACTTTCATCATGTTAATCATACATCTGACTTGTACTACAGTTGCCATTAAGCTGAACAAGTATGACCCATTTGTCTTTGTAATACTTGCACCTTACCCACAGCATAAATTTGTTTAATGGAAACTTGTAATGTTAATTAATGAATTTAAGGAGAGAAAATAATGAATTCTAGAATGGATAGCTACAGAGAAAAGTTAACCTAACAAGCCTGTTTCCCTTTGAAGGGTCTGCTTTTAAGGCTGGCCTTGACTGGCATCTGCAGTTTAGATTTCAGAAGTGTCCCTACTATTAACTGACAAGAGTAGTTCACTGTGCCTACCGCCATAAAAACTGGTGTTTAAGAGGAACACCAGATTTCCTTCTTCCAGTTCAGACTTTGGGTATGTACCAGGCAGAGGATGTTTACATGATGATGTTTTCTGAATAGAAATCTTGGACACTGAGGAAATACAAAAGAGGAAATGTAAGAGTTGGCATAGGCCATAAAACATGTTAAAAGCTTATATTTACTGAGTAAACCAACAATAAGGTGCAATAGTACACAATAAAAACTGGAGGAAAAACAGTACAAAGACACCTAATTAAAACTATTAAGAGCTGGGGTTGTGACTAAGTGGTAGAGCACCTGCCTCATAAGTGTGAAGCACTGGGTTCAATTCTCAGCACCACATAAAAATAAGTAAAATAAAGTTTTATTAACAAATAAAAAAATTATTTTAACGATTAAAATAATTAAAAATGAGGGGCTGGGGTTGTGGCTCAACAGAACACTCGCCTAGCATGTGTGAGGCACCACATAAAAAAAATAAAATAAACGTATGTGTCCAACTACAACTAAAAATAAATACTAAAAAAATTTAAAAATAATATTAAAAATGAAGTAACTATAAATTAAACAATTATGGGAATGTCTCATTAAAACAAACAACAAACTACATAGCACTTTTTATCTTTGTTTTGCTTTTAAAAAAATTGTTTTTCTTGTGACACTTTTTATTTTTTAACTGCACATTTTAACAACTCTTTAACAGAAGATGGATAAAACTGTGATATTAAGGGATACTGTTATATGTCAATCTATTTCTTTTCAGAAAGACTGCCATCTTTATTGAACCAGCAGTTTTTATGCAATTACTTTGAAATTCTATTGATTACCTTATAAATTCATATAAATTAAAATTTTAAAGTGCTTATTATGGACTGACTGTGCATCCTATCCAAAATCCGCACTGAAACCCTAATCCCAATGTGATGATATTTGGAGGTGGCTTTGGGAGATAATTAGGTAAGATGGTAGAATCCCATGAATGGGATCAGTGCCTTCATAAGAGGAACCCAGACAGCTCACCGTCTTTTCACAATGTATGGAAAGGACCAGAAGTCAGTCACCTACAATCCAGGAGTAGACTCTCACCAGAACCCTGTCACCCTATCTCAGATTTCTAAGCTCCAGAACTGTAAGCTGTAAACTAAAACAATACTGATATTGGTGAAAACGCAACTTTAAAAGATGGAAATCAAGCTAGCTAAAGAAGGCAAATCTAGCCTCATTTGGATCAAGAGATATGTATTCAATTATGAAAAAGGGGAAATTTTATTCTAACCTATTTGAAATATTGTGTTGAAATTTTGTTTTAATGAAGAAGGGAGAACTAAGAAAATATAGAATTTAAAATTACAAATTCAAGTCAGGCACTGTGGTGCATGCCTGTAATCTTAGTGACTCAGGAGGTTGAGGCAGGAAAATCACAAATTTGAGGCCAGCCTCAACAATGTATCAAGAGGTTCTCATTCAAATGAGTTTAAAATAAGGGGGAAAGAAAACCCTGTCTCAAAATGAAAAGGACTGGGGATGTATCTCAGTAGTACAGCACCTGTGGGGACAATCCTTAGTACCATCTCACCCCCAAAAATGTTTCAGATACAATGTTCTAAATACTCTTGTGACCTCAGTTAACTACACAATTAACTAAAGCCCCAAACAAAAAACAGTGTGAACTACAAACTTTCACAGAGAACCTACATTTTTTAATCAGCTCTGCTCACCAGGACTAGAGCTGTGCTATCACAATATCTGATGAAAGTATTTCTGAAAAAAAAGTCAAATTAATCATCTAGGCTTTCTCTTCACCACATTCTATGTCATTCTTTAGCAAATGGCATACTAGGATGCAACCATGTTCATTCATGAGTTACAAGTAAAAAAGATTCAGTCAACATTAAACACAGACCCTATAGTGAGTAGTACAAAAAAACCTTAATAAGCAAAAAGCACATAAATATGAACAATAAAGTTTCAAATATGTCTATTTTTAAATAAGCTTAAAGAACATCTAAAAAGGAAGAACAGCAACAAAATACAAAAGTGAACTAGTAAAACTGAATGCAAAAAGCAAAACATATGAAATAAAAAATTAGAAGTATTGCAAACACTTACTGAATATATACAATGTATCATGAACTATTCTAAGCAATTATGTAAGCCTCACAACAATCCTATGATTAGAAAGTATTTTTAATTTCCATTTTAGAGATAAGTAGAGATAAGGAAAGCGAAGTACGGAGGAGACAGACAACTTATGTGCTACACTATTTATGAGAGCCACTTCTAAAACAGTCCATTATTGACCAAATTATGTTGTTACACTGTTACACTGTGTGCATGTACTAATATACAACAACAAATTCCACCATATGTACAACTATTATGCATCAACAAAAAGTGAAAAAAAAAAGTATTTAAAAAAAATTTTTAAAAATAAAACAGTCCATGACCAAAACAAGCACAGATTTTTGACCCAGGAATTCCATGTAATATGTAGTACTCTGTGCACATGCTTAGGCAAGTCCACAAATAATCAATGCAACACTTAGCAACAGTGGAAAGCAGGAAAAAACTAAATGTCTTTCAACAGACAGTTGAAAAAATTAAGCTCAATCATAAGATGTACTATATATATAGCTATTTAAAATAATATAATGATACATAAATCACAGAAAATTATATCATGGAAAAATATTCATAATAGAGTCTTAAATAAACAGAAAAACAATTGTAAAACATTACACACAGGATTTTCTTTCTAAAAATATATACAAATGAATGCAAACATGCATTCAGGTGTGCAGTTGTAAAGATAAGCTGTCTGGAAAAATATGAATTTGATGCTAAGATAATCAGAATTGGTGAGAAAGTAGATAAAAATTAAATTGTCGCTTTTAAATTTATGTATAATTCTAAATTTGTACAATAAATTTGCCTTTTATAAAGAGGAAACCCTAATTGTTACCTATTTTAAAAAGTATTAATCTGAAGAATAAGATTATTTCAACAGAATGAGAAGTGGCAAAGTTTTGAACCTATGAACAGCAATGTTGTATCCTCATAAGGGGTGTAGTCTTAAAAGATCTGTCTGTAATACTACAGTATTACAGTAGTTGAGCAGTTCAAAAATCAAGAAATGGCAGAAATCAGAACAGTAATTTCCTAGTAGGGTAGCATAATCCAAGAAAATTTTCTGGGCTGATAAAAATGCTCAGTTCCTGGGTGGGGCGAGTTTTGGCTATACAGTTGAATATTTGGCAAAGCTCAAACTGTACACTGAAAATCTCACTATTTCACATATAAATCTCACCTTAAACTAATCAGATTTTGAAGTTAATCTATTTTTTTAATTGTAAAAAATCTATGCTTGTAGTAAAAAACAAAACAGAAGTGTTACAAATAAAAATCTTTTATTCCTCCCCTTTCTCCCAATCCAACTTCCTCAGAGTTAAGCTACTGTTCATAGTTAACTGGTTATAACTTCCAAACTTTTTTTCATATGTAAAGAAGCATACACAAATGTGTAGCTGTCATTTTCTTAACTACAAATAAAGTAATTATTCTAAGTACAACTATTTTGTGTATGTGTGTGTTTGGGGAAACAAACCCATGTCCTTGTGCTTGCTAGGCAAGCCCTTGACCACTGAACTGTATCCCTAGCCCATTTGTTTTTAACACTTAACATATCATTAACATCTCATCTTATTGGTACATAAAATTCTTCCACCTTAAAAGACATATAATATTCTATTGCATGGATAAACCAATAATTAACCATTCTTCTACTGGCCACTAAATTACTTTAAAGCTTTAAAAAAATCTTTATTTTGTACCATAATAGTGACTTTAAAATTCTTCTTGGAGCCTGTATAATAGCACACACCCATCATTCCAGAGACTGGGGAGGCAGGAAGATTCAAGTTTGAGGCCAGCCTCAGCAACTTAGCAAAATCTTCTATCAAAATAAAAAATGAAAAAGGACTGGGGATGTAGCTCAGTTGTATGGCACTCCTGGGTTCAATTCCAGGACCAAACAAAGAAAAAAATGGTCCTTAGGTAAAGAATTCTGAAAGCCTGTTTTTCAATTTATGTCTTCCAAATATATAAATGAATTAACCAATGCCTGGTACACAGTAAGTTAACATAATTGTGAATTGTGGATAAAATTTTATAAACACATCAGTTCTAAAAACAAAAAAAATGGTATTTTGGTGCAGTTCAAAAACCAGTTTAATTCACCACTGGAATCTCATAATAAATAAATGAAATAAAGCTTCTCAGAAAGTGGAAAAAATTTAAAAATTTATCATTGCACAAAATAAAGTTAAGGTGTTTTATTACCAAGGTCCTACCACCCATTCCTAGTCTTCTTTAGTGTTTCCCATGACAAAGTTTACATTTATCAATTTATAAATTCCTGTTTATCTATGGAGAAACTGTTGAGAGCCACAGCCAAAGGGGCCCCAGCAAACTTCCAGCTGCCAGCAAACTTCCAGCTGCCGGCTGATGATTGGCTCACAGCAGCCCCAGCAACATCTAGCTTAGTGGCCCCGCCCTTCAGACTGCCAGCTGATGATTGGTTCACAGAGGCCCCAGCAACATCTAGCTGATTGGCTCCTCTGCAGTGATGTTCATTGGGCGGTTTCCCTGCCCTTCAGACTGCCAGCTGATGATTGGCTCACAGAGGCCCCAGCAACATCTAGCTGATTGGCTCCTCCGCGGAGCTGCTCATTGGGGGACTTCTTTGGCTCCGCCCACGCGACCCAGCCAATCGGCCTCAAGAACAGGAGGATTGTGGGAGGTGGAGAGGTTTGTGTGGTGTGAGAGGCTTGTGGGAAGCCGGTGGTGGCAGTTGGGCTCTGAGGGGTTTTCCCTGAGGAGCTCTTTTCTTTGGTGTTTTTAGTTCTAAAAATAAAGTTTATTTCTTTTGACAAGTGACTCCTGAATTGTGCCCAGCCAGACTGCGGCATTTGGTGGCCCGCACGGGGAGCGACTGAGGGTAAGTAAACTGCTCGCCCCTGAGGGCAGGGCGAGAGGATGGGTAGCCATTCTAAGATTCCTCTTTTGTTTTGCTTCATTTTTGTTTTAACTTGCCTGTCCCTGGAGAAACCGCTCACATCTGAGGAAAAACTATTTGCGTCTGAGGAACAGATAGGGAGAAAGGACGGATGCACATGTCAGGAGGATAGAAAGGCTGTCATAATGATTTTGTGTGGTTCCATTTTTATTTCATTCTGTCTCAGTTTTGTTTGGGGTTATCTTGTTGGGTTGTATTATAGTAGAAATACGGGAACAGAAATTAGTAAAAAACAAACCAAAAGACTGTTAAGTAAATTGTTAGAGGAAGGAGGCATCCCAGTAAAATCAAGTGCAGTCAGGGCATACGTTGATACAATACAACAATGTAGCCCATGGCTTTTTAAGGAGGAGTTGTTAGATATATCACAATGGAACCATCATGGTGAAGATTTAAAAAGAATAGAAAAGAACAACCCAGGGACTCTGCCAGTTGGCACATTGCCATTGTGGACACTCGTATCTGGTTTGCTTAGTCCAAAGCCTTCAATTCAGACAAAGGTAGAGGAAGGAGAAGACATATTGATTCAAGTAAAAGAGAAGGTCTCTCAAATTAGTCAGAAAGAGGAAAAGATTCCAGTAAAAGAGAAGGTCTTTCGAGCTAGTGAGACAGAGGAAGGAAGTTTAGAGCAGAAAAATCCATCAGGGGAAAAGTTACAACAGGAGACTGCTAATAACACCTTTCTATCAGAGAGTGTAAGTGTCCAACCAACAGCACCACCTCTACAGGAGACTGCTACTAACAGCATTCTATCACCAGAGGACATAAGTGTCCAATCAACAGCACCACCTCCATATGCTAGGAGGCTCCCAACCCCCGCAGTTGATAGTTGGGATCCTGAGACAGGATCTCAAGTATGCCCTGTATTTGAGGTAGGAGGGCAGCGAATTTACCAGGGTTTAAATTTCAAAACAGTGAAGGAGCTAAAAGAGGCTGTAACAACCTATGGTCCTCAAGCACCCTTCACTGTAAGCTTAGTCGAATCCATTACCAACTTAAGCATGACGCCAGCAGATTGGGCTAATATGTGTAAAGCTGTGCTAAATGGAGGACAATATCTGTTATGGAAGGTTGCCAATGAGGAATTTTGCAAGGAGACGGCTAGGCGAAATGCAGCAGCTGGTTATTCTCAGAGAAATCTAGATATGTTGTTAGGAAAGGGACCTTATGAAGATCGGCAGCAACAAATTGCATATGATCCTGGCGTATACTCACAAATTGCTGTAGATGCAGTTAAGGCATGGAAGACTTTACAAGGACATGGAGGTTTACAAGGTCAATTATCTAAGATAATACAAGGAGCCAATGAACCTTATGCTGAATTTGTAGATAGGCTTATTCAAACAGCTACCAGAGTTTTTGGGAATACAGAACAAGCAATGCCATTAATAAAACAACTGGCTTATGACCAAGCGAATCGTTGGTGCAGAGATATCATTAGACCATGGAAACAGGAAGATTTAAACACATATATTAAATTATGTAGAGACATTAATGAACAAGAGCAAGTCATGGCAGCTGCAGTAAAACAGGCTTTAGATGCCAGAGACATTAATGAACAAGGGCAAATTGTGGCAGCTGCAGTAAAACAGGCTTTATATACCAGGCCAAGAACATGCTACAATTGTCAACAAACAGGACATTTTAAAAGGAATTGCCCCATAGGAGGAGGGTTTAACAAAACTAGGTATCAAAGGAGTAGAATACCGGGTATTTGCCCACGATGCCGTAGAGGGAGACATTGGGCTAATGAATGCCGTTCTCAAACCACCATAGAGGGTACTCCATTATCAAAAAACGAACAAGGACAAGGTGTTTATCCACAATATCGTGGACAAAGGCATCGGGCTCCATTGCCAAAAAACGGACAGGGGGCCCCAATGCTCCGGGGCCCCAAACCACAAATATACGGAGCACTGGAGGAACCCAGCAACCCCATCAGGGTAGTGCCCAGGACACATTGTCCATCAGATCCCTCACCAGACAAACCAGAGGGAGTGCAGGGTTGGACATCTGTGCCTCCGCCAGATCAGTACTAACTCCAGAGATGGGAGTTCAAATCATTCCCACAGGGGTAAAAGGACCTCTTCCCAAAGGAACAGTAGGCTTATTATTGGGACGCAGCTCTTCTACTCTAAAAGGACTTTTGATAAGTCCTGGGGTAATTGATCCCGATTATGAAGGTGAAATAAAAATTATAGCCAGTTCTCCAAAGGGTATATCAGTAATTTCACCAGGAGATAGAATAGCACAGTTACTAATAATACCAAGCCTACATGATAAATTTTCCAGTCATGCTGTAGAAAGAGGTTCCAAGGGATTAGGCTCCACAGGTGTAGATTGGGCTATGCTTTCTTTAAATTTAGATTCTCGCCCCATGCTAAAACTAACTATTCAAGGACATGAATTTAATGGGCTACTGGATACAGGTGCAGACCTTAGCATCATCTCTCGTCAAGAATGGCCAAAACATTGGCCATTACAACAAGCCACTCAAACGCTTCGAGGCCTAGGAGTGGCAACTAATCCTGATAGAAGCGCAATGGTATTAGATTGGAAGGATCCTGAAGGATGTGAAGGAACTATACAGCCATATGTATTGGATCATCTTCCCGTAAATTTATGGGGACGAGATGTCTTAGATCAATTAGGTTTGACATTAACAAATAACATCAATCAAAATGCACCCACTATTATGACTAGACAAGGTTTTAGGAAAGGAAAAAGATTAGAAAAACAAGAACAAGGTATAGCAGCACCAATACAAATAGATCAAGGAACAGACAGACATGGGTTGGATTTTCAGAAAGGGCCACTGAGACAATAAAAATTACATGGAAATCAGAAAGACCAGTATGGGTTCCTCAGTGGCCCTTGACTAAAGAAAAGATACAAGTAGCCCATGATCTGGTCAAACAACAATTAGCAGAAGGACATATACAACCTTCTGTATCTCCCCATAATACTCCCATTTTTGTCATCAAAAAGAAATCTGGTAAATGGAGATTATTGCAAGATTTAAGAGTCGTTAATAATGAAATGGTCATTATGGGACCTGCTCAGTCGGGGATTCCTCAATTGTCTGCTTTGCCAAAAACTTGGTATGTTTTAGTTATAGATATTAAAGATTGTTTTTTTTCAATTCCAATTCATCCTGAGGATAGTCCACGTTTTGCATTTACTATCCCTGCACTAAATCATGAAGGTCCTGATCAGAGATATGAATGGAAAGTACTCCCTCAAGGGATGGCTAACAGCCCAACTATGTGTCAAATTTATGTTAACAAAGTAATCCAGCCACTTAGAAATCAAAATCCTGAACTACAAATATTTCACTATATGGATGATGTATTATTAGCACACAAAGATAAAAACACATTGCTAGAATGTTATGCCACACTTACAAATTTATTAAAAAATTATTAAACTTCACATTATCACCAAAGAGTAAAAAACAATCCTGTGATAAATCTTTATTTAGAAAAAATATAATTTGAAAATGAAACAGTCACAAACCTAGGTCCAATAACAGGAATAAGTAAGACATCCTGAAGGTCTGGATGTTGAAGAACAGGAACAATTAATCCATTAAGCTGCTGTTTAAAACAAACACAAAATTATAAAGAAATCAATATAAAGCTTGATTTGGAGCACTTTCATTTTTTTCCATGGGATATGGGGAGGGCACCTCAAAATAACATTTTCTTTAAAATTCTGATGTATTCTGACTTTTTTAGGGGGAAGGTAAGTATTGGGGATTAAAGCTAAGAGTACTCTACTATTGAGCTAGATAAACACAGCCCTTTTTATTTTTAAGGCTGGCCTTGGACTTTTTTTTTTTTAAGAGAGAATTTTTAATTTTTTTTTTTTTTTTTAGTTTTCGGAGGACACAACATCTTTATTTGTTATGTGGTGCTGAGGATCTAACCCAGCGCCACAGGCATGCCAGGTGAGCGCGCTACCGCTTGAGCCACATCCCCAGCCCTAACTTGACTTCTTTTGTAAGACTCAATTTTGCTTACTGTTTCACTTCACAAACACAAACTATAAGCTGGTCATAGTGATGCATGCCTATCATCCCAACTACTCAGGAGCCTAAGGGGAGGATTATATGCTCCAGGCCAGCTGAGGCAACTCTCAAAATAATCAATTCTAATACTTAAAAAAAATTTAAAAATAATAGAAAAGAACTGGGATGTAGTTCAGTGATTGAGCACCAAAGTTCAAACTCCAGTACCAAAAATAAATGAACACAAACCACATTTACCTTTCAGGACTTACTTTGAGTATATACCTCTAATATAGAATTAAATGTAGTCACTTAAAAGTTTCTGAATAGGATATTAAATATTGAAATTACCGAATACTAATTAATATACAATATTAACACCAGAAGCCATGTCAATTTTAATGAAGGAAACAAATGCTTTTGGCAGTTCAGAATTTTCAGTATCCTCTATATTTGGTTGGTTAGACTGGAAATAAGCACAAAACCAGCACTACAGGTGGTGGATGGAATCAGCTCACATAGGCCCACAGTGTGTGTCCTTCCCAAATTCCATAGCCACACTGGTAGCTTGAAACTGACCATTGTGGGAGTATTTAAACCACCGATAAGGTTATATTTCCCAGAAAATTGCCTGTTAAATATGTAGCAGCATACCACTGTTGCAGGCAGATGACTTGTCACCCCATGCAGAATGAAGAGCAAATGGAACAATGGATTGGATAACAGGACTATGTACAGTATTACAGGAAAATATGCAAATATTGAGAACAAGTCTATGCCAGGTAGGCTAGGAATTAACAACTCAACTTCACATACTATATGAAAGAACAATAACAATAATACTTGCATTGCTATGTAGTATTCTAGCTAGAAAACACTTGTAAAATCAACTTATTTCTAACTAGATAAATGTAAACATGTTACATATTTTAGAAATGAAAGTTTCTAAAATTTCTAATATTTCTACCAAGTCAGTATCTCCCTTGACTTCTGCATTTTCCAAAGGATGTTTTTGATTGTAACCACATTTAACAATGAGTAATCTGATGGATAAACTCCTTTTCTCTCTCCCTGTTGGGTATCAACTAAACAGATCTGAGAAGATAATAAATTGTGTCATTTCTTTTTGTTTTATAAATACTATTTGCTTTATAGTATAGAAATATTTTATATAGAGATCAACCCTTCCCAAATCAAAGGTTTTCTTCTTTCCTTTTCTATTAGAAACTTGTTAAGAGGATACAAAAACAAAACTTTCATAAAATCATACATGTGACTAACTATCAAAGCAACACACAAAAAAACCAAGCATATGATCTGCTTTTACAGTACTAGGAAGTACAATTTACATATCAGAAACTCGCCCATTTTAAAAATAGAATAACTTGCAGTAAATTTAATGTTTTTTTAGTAAATTTTTAAAAAATGTGCAATCAGCATTCCAATCCAATTCTAGATAAATTACACCACCCCACAAAATCCCTCATGATGATCTGCGGTCAAATCCTGTTCCCATTCTCATACATTCTCATACCACTAATATTTCTTTATAAATTTGCCTTTTCTGAGCCAGGCATGGTGGCACAGGCCAGTAATCCCAGTAATCCCAGTAACTCAGGAGTATTGCAAGTTCAAAGCCAGTCTCGGTAATTTAGCAAGGCCCTGTCTCAAAAAAAAAAAAAAAGCTGGATATATGGCTCAGTGGTTAAGTGCTCCTGGATTAAATCCCTAGTACAAAAATAGATAAATAAAATTGCCTTTTCGGGAAATTTCATATAGAGTAATATTATGTCTCATTTTTATCAATAATGTTTTGATGTTAATCCACTTTATTGCATTGATTAATTACATGTACTGTAGAACAATATTCCACTGTATGAATATTTTACATTTGTCCATCACTCGTTGATAAACATTTGGATTTATCCCCTTTTGACTTGTGAATAATGCCACAATGAATAGTCATGTTCAAGAATATGTATGGCCATGTTTTTACTTCTTTTGGGGAAGATTCATAGGAATGGAATTGCTGGGCTGCACAGTAAATTTGTATTAAAGATATTACCAAAATTGTTTTCCAAAGAGATTACACCATTTTATATTACCAGCTGTAATTTACAAAAGCATCCAATTTCCTCACAACTCTATCAGCTATATGAAATTTAAAAATTTTGAATTGCAATATATGTTCCAGAAAAATTTATGACAAATTACCTAGTACCATACTACTTGGGACATCTCTGCAGGACACACATGGAATTTGGAATGTGGAAATAGAAAATTTAAACTAGTCAAAACTAGACTTAGTTCTTCTAACTAAGTTCTTCCTAGACTTAGGTATACAGTTTCCCATCTAGTGCCTAAGACTCAGGCTTTACTGTTCAATCCTAACCTTTAAAGAAAGAGACCCAAATCTCTGAGTGACAGTCCTAAAATCCTAGTCCATGAGATCTTAGATTTCCATCAGATTGTGATACACCCAAGTTTTTGGAACAATTTGTTAGAAATGAAAATGATCTAATCTACTTGAATTATACACACCTCAGATGGGCTTCAGAACAGTTTCTTTTCTACTAGACAAAAATATACGTACGAGAGTAGTCATTTAAGAAGCCTAGTCATTTTATGAACTGCTTATATTTTACCTGTTATTACACTCAATATTACTTTCTATTTATTATATTGTTTTTTTCTCATATATTTATCTTCTTACAACATGAAACTTATCGAATGATTCTTAAAGAGACCATGAAACATTCAATAGTGTAATAAGATTGAAGGAAAAAGAAGAAATGAATCAATACCATTGCTAGATAACTGTTTTGAAAGCAAAGACGACAAGTTAAATAAGATACTACTTTTCTGGCTAGAAATCAAAAACAGTCATTTTATAATATTGTCTTCACTTACGAAGTATCATGCCAAAAATATTTTGTCAAAACAACACAAAAGACTTTTTGTCCTATTTTAAAAGTATTTTCCTCATCTAATTCAGAATGAGAAGTGCCATATTCAAATTTGTAGTATTACCACTTATTATTCAAGCTTGTGTAATTTAACATCCATTATTCAACTTTCTTGTTTATAAGACTGCAATATTATTATACCATTCATTGGGCTTTACTGTGGACCAATATGACACACTGTGGTAATGTAATTTGATATAATGACAAAAAATTTACACAAACCTTCTTAAGTTCATCTACTAACAGACTTTTTACATGTTGTACTGAGGCTAAATGTGTATTTACTCTGACAGATGTGAATGATGGAGGATGTGACAGGTGATTTAACAGAGCTTCAAATTTTCCTTGTGCATCTTGTTTACTTGAAACAGCTAAAACCTGTGGGGGGGAAAAGAATGTTTATATTTCATCAAAATAAAAATACAGTAAATATGCTTCTACATTTGTTCCATCTAATGAAACATCTTTTAACAATTGTTCAGTTCCCTTTTATTTTGTTGTCTTATGTTAGCAACCTTAAGAAACACATAATACTTTGGAGTTCTTAGGATTAATTGTGGTAATAGACACCTAACAAAATGCCTGACATAAAGGACTTAAAAAAACATTGTAAGTTTCAAAATATAAATATCTTCTACATCTGTTCATATAAATTCAGGATTTCATTCTACTTTAATAACGCTATAACACTGATGGAACAGTTATTTACTAATATATCCTAGAGCAAACTGGAAATATCAATATATACAGAATAAATATCATTGATATACTCACTGTCAAAGATCCTCCAGGGTATCCACTTTTTAATGTAGTATTAAATATAACAAATAGATATCATCCAAAAAAGACTGGCAGAGTAGCAAACATACCTGTCAGAAATGAAGGTATAAAGTCTCACCCGGGTACCCTTGCCATTAAAGCTTTTTAAGGCACCCATTTTCCCTTTTTGTGACTACTCTGAATTTTCATAAGCCACTCATCAGCCTACTAAGTCACTGGTCTTAAAAATTTACTTTCTGTAAGTACTGTTAAAATTTAATATTTCTTTCCCTTCAGTACTTTTTTTAAAGCAAAGGAATGGCTTTTGTTTTTGTAATATCATGTAGTTAGTGGGTATAAAAAAAAGCGATGGTGTCAAAGATATTTGAATCTTTTATACAAGAATGTTCATTTAAAAAGCTGCTGAAAATACAAAAAAAAAACAGTCAGTGGGATGAACAGAGTGCCTACAGAATGGAGCCAATTTTTATCAGACACATCAGATAGAGCACTAATCTCTAGGATATAAAAAACTCAAAAATCTTAACACCAAAACAAATAACCCAATCAATAAATGGGCCAAGGAACTTAACAGACACCTCTCAGAAGATGATACACAATCAATCAACAAATACATGAAAAAATGTTCAACATCTCTAGCAATTAGAGAAATGCAAATCTAAACTACTCTACGATTTCATCTCACTTCAGTCAGGATGGCAATTATCAAGAAAACAATCAAAATAAGTATTGGGGAAAAAAGGCATATTCATACTATGTAAGGTGGTGCAAACAATCTGGAAAGCAGTATGGAGATTTCCTGAAAAATTGGGAATGGAACCACCATTTGACCCAGCTGTCCCACTCCTTGGTTTATACCCAAAGGACTTAAAAACAACAAACAACAGGGACACAGCCACATCAATGTTTATAGCAGCACAATTCACATAGCTAAATTGTGGAACCAACCTAGGTGCCCTTCAAACTGTGATATATATACACAATGGAATATTACTCAACATTAAAAGAGAATAAAATAATGGCATTTGCAGGTAAATGGATGGAGTTAGAGAAGATAAAGCTAAGTTAAGTAGGTCAATCCCAAAAAACAAATGCAAATGTTTTCTCTGATATGAGGATGCTGATCTGTATTATGGGGATGGGGGAGGGCATGGCAGGAATGGAGGAACTTTAGATAGGGCAAAGGGGAGGGAAGGGGAGGGAGGAGGGAGGGGGAGGGAGGGAAGGCCATGGGCCAAGGATGGTGGAATGTGATGGACATCATTACCCCAAGTACCTGTATGAAGACAGAATGGTGTGACTGTACTTTGTGCACAACCAGAGACATGAAAAATTATGCTCTATATGTATAGTGTAAATTGAAATGAATTTTGCTGTCATATATAACAAATTAGAATAAAAAACTGCTGAAAATAATTGCTAAATGCCTCCACTTCTTTAAACACACACTTTATATTTTAATTCCCTTGAAATGAAAATATGTTTTCCAGAGTATAGTCCTTTAATCTTTGAATATAAAATGCAAAAATCAAATCAAAAGGTCCTGGATTCATTAACATATTCAAAAAAGAAGCAAGTAACATTTAAGTGACTTTGATTAGAAAAGTTAAAAGATTTAGAAAAGCAAAGTTACTATAGTAAACACTGTGAAGTGGAATAGAGCACAGCCTTTGCTAACAAAGAGGACTTCTATGCTAGACACTGCCATTAGCAAACAATTAACATTTTGAAGAGTTATTATGCACCAAATGGATTCCAGGTGCTTTCACCTAAGTGTGACACCTCAGCCTTGTATCTTCAGCCATTCTCTATTTTCACGGAAGAGGAAATCAAGGTAAACCATGAGAATTAATGTACTCAGAGAACCACAACGCAAATCAACTGCTTTAGATTCTAAATCTGAAATTTTTTTTCATTACACCTAAATTTATTGCCTTCAGATTTCAAATTGGGTCAGTTACATGATTCCTTGGACCCCAGTCTTCTCACCTATTAGAATGAGAACAGCTGCCTGCAATCCGAGACTGAGGGAAAAGAATCCCAATTGCCTCTACAATTTAGGCAGACGATTTCATAAATTCTTTTTAAAGAGCTGGGTTTAGTCAACAATACCGCAAAAATTTAAAAAACTGCCAAAAAATCGTAAAGATTAAAGTGAACGAGTTTGTAGATCAACTAGCACAACTGATCACATTTACAGGGACACTCAACAAATTACAAAATCCTTTTTAACTTAAGTGTCAGAGGCAGTGCTCCAAGACAGGTGTTTTCTCCTATATAGGACTTAAGTTTTTGAGGACAGGGATCTTTTGTTTACTCTTGTATCCCCTTCAGTGACATAACACTATGGAGTTAGAGAATATTATGCTAAGTGAAGTAAGCCAATCCAAAAAAAAAAAAAAAACAAATGCGAATGTTTTCTCTGATATGAGGATACGTTTTTTATCCCCTTTCCCACTCTTAGAATTAAAACGCATGCCTTATTCACCTCTTGTCTCAGTAAGCATTAATTCCTGTGAAAAGACATTGTCTTTTCTCTTATATTCAGATAGACGAATGGTAAAGAGAAAGTTATAAAGATTTTTATTCAGATTTTCTATTCCTGAAGAATATGTAAGTATTTGAATTTTTAAAAAGTTATCAGATGTATTCGTCTGACCCACCTCCTCATTCATAAAGTTCTCCTTAAGATAGTTTTCAACCTCAGGCCTCAAAGATATTTTAGGAAAAATGGGCAGTTTTTCCCCTCGTATTCAGTTCTCCAAGAGAAACGTTTTTTTCCGTCCCAATTACAGTGTGCAGTATCTTCACAATGAATAGCAACCCACAAAGTCCCGGGACCTTCAGGTGCTCAAGGAAATCGCGACGATCCTGCTGAGTTAAATTCCAAAACGAGGAGGACAGTCCTTGGTTTCCCGAGTGTTAGCTAAATTAAAAGCTGTTTCCTCGCCTCCACCACACCTGGCTTTGATCCTCCAGGTCGCTCGGGGAAGCCACTGAGAGGCCATGCCACTCACTTTGCAAAGACAACTAAGGAAAAAGCCTTAGTGACAGAATCAAGAAAAAGAAAAAGAAAGAACGAAAAACTGGAAACGAGGCTGTCAGCAGCAGCTCCTTTCAGCCTTATATCCTAATTTCCAAACCCGCGCCCTCCAACTTCGCAGCGGTAACCCGCTTCCGGTCTGCGTCACTTCCGTCGTCAGCGGCACACCCCTCCCCTCTGACTACCCAATTGACAGCTGCAAATCTATATTAGGTCACGACTGCGGAGATGCAGGCGGCTCTTGCGCTTGTGACAAGACTTTTGGGGAGACTGCAAAGAGCGCTGTGTCCCACAGAAGATGTGTGGACTGGCATGGATCGAGCGGAAGACGTTCCTAGCCTGAACAACGTTGGCAGGCCATCAGTGTTCTTCTGAGTGACCTCCAAGAATAGGATGAGGCCAGTTTATTTGACCGCATCAGCTCCCTCTGATTTCATGGAATTGTTTGCTAGGCAAGCGCCCCTCCACTGCTCGGAACCCCCATTACCCCCCACCCTCCCGCATCTTGTTTTAACATAGGGTCTCACTAAATTGCCCAGGCTAACCTGTAATGGAGGCTACTCCTGCATCAGCTGTGATTACACGTGTGGAGAAGCACGCCTAGCATCCTAGCACCTGCCTGCCTTATTGTGAATATATCTTTCCCACCTGAGAAAGGAACAGATTGGGAAAAATAAAATTTTTGTTACTTACAAGTGTGGTGTTTATCAGGATTCTTGGGTGACCCATATCTCTGTAATTGTGAAGTATGTGATTTCTAGTGCTGGGCTTGATAGAGTTTAAATTACACTTTGTAACCTCAGGAAAGTTTATAGTTTTGTAACTCATTTTCCTACTTGATATTGTTATTGAAAATTAAATTAGGTAAAATGCTTCAAACACTACTGAAGCTTAGACCTTAATAAATATTAGATAGTGTTATCCATGTATTTGAAGACCACTCAGGAGGGAAAAACTAAAGTCAAGTAAATTCTGATAGACCAGAACTAACTTTTCTATCTCAAGAGGAGTGAAGATAGCAAGTTTTAGGTGTCATGGAAATATGTGTAAGAGGTTCCAACCTAAGGAATGGGGGTTGTAGCAAAGTAAAGAGGGTTACAGTTGGTTTCTAAAGAGGAGAGTACCTAGATAATTTGAGAGATTGGATCAGCTTTAAAAATCTGTGCACAGGTAATTTATGAGCCATAGTGACTGCTACTGATCAAGAAGAGAATCAGCAGATCCCTTGCAGACCACATGTATTCATGTAAATGCTTTCATGCACCTGTTGAAGAGACCCATTTCCTAAATGTGGGAAGGATCATATTTAGCTAGAAAATACAGAAGAGATGTTAATACTCATTGATTGGCTCATGACCAAAGTCACAGACCTAAGATGACTTAGATGTTTTGAAACTCAGGATATTATGGGTCCCCTTGGTGAACATAAAGGAACTTTGTTAGGTTTTTACCAACATACTCTTCCTACTGATAGGGAAGAAATATTAACATTCTTTTGAATAACCTATACCATCTAAAAAGCATTTGTCTCTCTACAGACATTTATTAAAGAAATTATATTGATTTCTTGGGCCATATGGCAAAAGAGAATTTCCTGATGGGAAATCTATCAATTCCAATTCATCTGAAAGCTGACCAACTGCACTAAAATCACAATAAACATTACCTTAAAGATTGAGGAGTTTTTCAAATTATTTTTTAAAGATTTATTCCTAGCTGGCAGAACACACTGTTTCTTGAACACTTCCTTAAAGTCATGAGCAAATTGATCTGAGTAATAAATTAAATTCAATTCTAGCTGCAGCTGGTTCTTCCAAGTATTATCTGTAGTTTAAAATAGTTCTTTCTAAGAAATATTAGATGTAGTTTTTTTTTAAGTTCCTGGAGTTGGCCAATATTTTCCTTCATTGAAGTTTCAGTTTTGTTCTACGTATGCACTTACACATTTTTTTTCTTTATTTTGTTGTAGAGATTTTACTGTAGTTCCCTTTTAATTCAATGAAGTAATTTACAATAACTAGTTAAGAAAAGTCATAATCCTAAAGATAGTTTTATTACCGCTGTTTACCAGTGAGGAGTCCTTGCTTCCCTGAATGCTGAAGTATAACACCAGAGAAGCACTCGAGGCAAGTGCAGAGTGGAGAGTAGAAGCTTTAGTAAAGGACAGAAAAAGAAGACTTCTCTAGGAGGAAGAAGGGGACCCAAAAGGTGGAATCCCTGGAAGGGGAGGTCTTCCCTTTTTTATAGCTAAGGTCTTCTTTCAGCTTTCCCACACTCTTTTGTTTCCCTTTATCTTTCAGTGATAGAATATAGGTGGGAAGGCCTGAAAGGTGGGAGATAGGTGGACTGGAGGAGTAATCTGGGCAGGAAGGGCCTGGGGCAGCTTTGATTAGCACCTCCTGGTTTGCTAACCTTACCTACCTATCTGTAAATCTGGCTTCAGTTTCATCAGGTTGTTTTCTATCAGGACTTTTCTGATTTCCTGTATTCAAAATATATTTATTTTCAAATAGTATTACTCCATAGAATTTGTTATCTCCTCTAGATCAAGGACTACACCAAAATTAGTTTTAAAGATTTTAAGGGATTTAAAAAAATTCAGGGAGAAATTATGTTGCTAAGGGCTATTTTAAAAAATAGATTCTCACAATTCTCTACTTCAATTCTTTACAATTATTCCTACTACAATTTACAGTTGATAAAACATTCAATGTGAACTGAGGTGTGTTTTTTCTAACAACTCAGTATATCAGCATGATTTGTTTAGATAATATACAATATATTCTTTAAACCAATAATATTCAGGTTTTAGTTGGGGCCAGTTTTTCTTCCTTCCAGTTAGTAAAAATCCCAAATTTAAAAGTTTAAATAAAACTTTGTTTCCTTGGTTTCTTTTTGCCCCCAGTGGTACTGGGGTTTGAACCCAGGAACATTACACCATAAACTATTTAATTATTTATTTATTTATTAGTTACATCCCCAGTACTGAGACATGGGCACCTAGCAATTTGTGACAGGATAGTGTAAGGGTCCGGCGAAGCGTAGGGATCCGTACCAGCGCGCTGGGGCTCCGTGCTCACTCAAGAAGGGAGAGCAGCCCAGAGCCCAGAGCAGAGGTCAAGCAGAGCTTAAGTACACTTTTTGGAGAGGGTGGGGGGCTTTGCATACATCAGAACAAATCATCATGAGGCGCGGGAAAATTGAACAACAACTCTGATACATGATTAGTCTATTCATTGGCGGGAACAGGTTGGGCAGGGGTGATTGGTCACTTCTAAACTGGGTACACATTCAAACTGATTGGTTCGGGCCCTGTGACAAACTGCACAGGGCCCTAGGCTGAATGGCCAGTAGGGCGTTGTCTTAACTATCTCAGGAATCTGGGTGTAATAGAGGAACTTAATAGTACCTAGTCTTTTACATTTTAATTCAAGGTTTCCAGCTTAGAATCTTTACCCTTTCAATAGCAAGTTCCAGGCCATGGATTCACTAAATTTCCCCGTCGGGCCTCAAATTTGCAATCATTCTGCCTCAGCTTCACATGTGGATGGGGATTATAAACACATGCCACTGCTTTGACCTATAAATAAAACTTTCCCAGGCCCCCTTGGAGTGTTTTATATTGAACCCAGGGCCTCAGACAGGCTAGGCAGCACTATACCATTGAGCCACATCCTCAAACCCTATAAATATAACTTTTTAAAATGAAAAAAAATTCTAATGTTAGAGCTATCCCATTACCAGGTAAACTGTTCATAGAAAAGGTGTTAAAAATCTAGGCATAGTGCTGTAAACCTGTATTCCCAGCCACTCTGGAGGCTGAGGCAAAAAGATCAAAAGTTTGAGAACAGCCTCAGCAATTTAGCAAGACCAAGTCTAAAACAAATAGGTTGCGGGTGTAACTGAATGGAAAAGTACCCAGGGGCTTAATAAACACAAATAACAAGAAGAAGAAGAAGAAAGAAGAAGAAGAAAGAAGAAGAAGAAGAAGAAGGAGGAGGAGGAGGAGGAGGAGGAGGAGGAGGAGGAGGAGGAGGAGGAGGAAGAAGGAAGAAGGAAGAAGAAGGAGGAGGAGGAGGAGGAGGAGGAGGAGGAGAAAGAAGAAGACAGTTTTTAACAAATTTTTCAAATATTTTACTTTGTTTCCCCAATGAAGACAGAGGAAGAGGAAGAGGAGGAGGAGGAGGAGAAGAGGAGTAAGAGGAGGAAGAAGAGGAGGAAGAGGAGGAAGAAGAAGTGGAGGAAGAGGAGGAAGAAGAAGAGGAGGAGGAGGAGGAGGAAGAGGAGGAGGAGGAAGAGGAGGAGGAGGAGGAAGAGGAAGAGGAGGAAGAAGAAGAAGATAAAGTTTTTAACAAAATTTTCAAATAGTTTACTTTGTTTCCCCAACCCACCCACCAAGAAGAAGAAGAAGACGACAAAGTTTTTAACAAAATTTTCAAATAGTTTACTTTGTTTCCCCAACCCACCCACCCCACCCGGATTGAAACCAAGGGTTATTTACCACCAAGCTACATATGTACCCCAACCTTATTTTTTATTTTGAGACAGGGTCTGTAAGTTGATAAGGGCCTTGCTAAATTGCTGAGGCTGGCCTGGAACTTGCTATCCTATCACAAATTGCTAGGATTACAGACATGTTCCACCACGCTGAGCCTAAATTTTCCAATATTTTAAAGAATTAAAATGAATAAAAATGACAACAGCACTGCTCAAATTATTAATCCCATTTTATTAAAAACAAAAGAACAATTCATATTACTGTCTCTAAAATATCATTAGGCTATCATGAAAATTTTTACAAAATAAAATTTATAAAGTTTTGCTTGAAAGATCTCCCTTTATATAAAGATAGTTCTTTTTAAAAAGGTAATTGTTTTTTAGAAATCTGAAATCCAGGGGGGAAAATATGTAAAATGTGGTTTATCTTCTTGTCTAACAACTAAAGAAGCTGTTATAGTTTCAACAAAGAAACTAGGACTAGAAATATCTCTTTAGCGCATTGCATTATGTCCTGGTGTCCCACATGACACTCATAAAAACTGAAAACATTATTGCTGTTCAATTAAAATTTTATAAGTGTCCTTTATAAAGGACTCAGGGATAGAACGGATTAAGCCTGTTTACAAACACACGATAGTTTATATAGTCAAAAGGATGGTCATTAAAATTAATTTGCAAAGATTCAGCACATCCCTTTTTTCCTATATAAGTTGAAGCTTGCCTTTAATATCATAAAGTTGAAGAATTACTACTTTTTTTTGGGGGGGGGGGGTACCAAGGATTGAACCCAGGGGTGCTTACGCACTGAGCCACATTCCCAGCCCTTTTTATATTTCGATGGGACCTTGCTAAATTGCGGAGGCTGGTTTTGAACTTTGATCCTTCTGCCTCAGCCTTGAGCCACTGAGATTACAGGAACACACCACCGTGCCCAGCTGCATGGAAGTTTTAAAAGGATCTTAAAACCCTAGCATTGGGAAGACGGCACACTTCTTCTAGTACAGGTGACCAAATATTTTAGCATGTTAAAAGGCCACCCTACCTCCTGACTAAAGTTCAAAGTCTCTTATGCAAAGCTTGCTTGGTCAAATGGTTTCAAAATCAGTTTTCTCTCATTCCAGGCTTCCTCCCCCACCCAAGACCCTGAGCATGGTAAGCAAGGGGGTTACCTTTGAATTACACCCCTAGCTGAGGCTCTCCTTTTGAACTGTTTTAGGCACGGATTTCGATTTAGGCTCCAGGAACCTACCTGATGCTTGGCAAAACTGTTGGGGGAGGGAGCCACCAACTGAACTCCGTGATTGCTGGTATTCCATAGTTCGTCTCCCAATCAATCCTATTTAGAATTAAGAATCGTGGCAGAACCCCAATACTGCCTGCCCAAGTGACGGGAAGAGTCAACAGACAAAACTTTTCACTTCAGCGCAACAAAGAATAGCAAAACAGTAGCTGCTAAATCAGGGAAACTTAGGACTTTCCTCGTTTCCAGACAAAACTCTAGACCACGCAGTAAAGTGAGCCCCACCAACTTTCCAAACGGTGACGAGAAAACACGCGAGCACCCAGAGAAATCCCCAACTCTCAATCAATAATCTCCCACTTTCTAACCGCTTTGGGTTCCGCCTACCGGAAGTGAAACTGGAGGAAACGCCACGTCGAACGCGTGGGTTGACGTAAGCGCGCTGACGTCATGCGTCGTTCTTCCGGCGATGGGTGGTCCTGGGATAGGGGTGGAGGCGGAGCGGAGGCGGGGCTTGGGGCTGGTCGAGCCTTTGGTGGGTAGGTGGGTTCAGACTGAGGGGACTACGGGTCGGCGTTGGGCTCAGCGGACTCGAAACAAAGGACTATCCGGTAGGGTTTCGACTAGGCACCTTCTGGTTAGTGTCTGAGCGGCGGGTCGAGGCTTCTGGGTCATCCAGTGCCCTCGCGGCGCGGTCTCAGCCGGTTTCTCCTCGCTTCCATACAGCCAGCGCCGCGTTGGGGGACCCCGCGCAGCGGCACCTGCTGCTGAGGGACCCCGCGGCCCGCGCAGGTGCTCATGATGGGGCTGATCTTCGCTAAACTGTGGAGCCTCTTCTGTAACCAAGGTGAGAGCGATAGAGCTGCGCAGCGGCTGGAATCCAAGCCAGCGGGGTCCGACCCGTGAAAGGGGACAGTGGAGGCAGTGCTTTTGGTGGACCGAAACATTCTTAGACGCAGAGAAGTGACTTAGTCCAGGGGGTGGGCAGAAACTCGGTATTTTAGACCTGGAGAATGTGCAGGAGAGACCTGGCGTGTGGGGAGAAAGAGGGACTCAGAAGAGAAGGCATCTGGTCTCCCAGAATTCAGACAGTATTTTTGGATTTTAGTGGAGCAAAGCGGAAAACACTTAAGGATGCCTAGAGGCATATTTGAGGGCCTATTCAATTTCAATTAGGCATCCTTGAGTCTGTATTTTGCCCCAGGATAAGTGTTCGCCCAGGAACCTAAAACTTCTTTATCTTTCCTTTTTTTTTTTTCTTCTTCGAAACTCGGTGTTTTGTTTTCCATCCTACTGTCTAAGCCTTTGCACCTACTTGTTCTCCGATTTCGCTAGGGAATGAGTTCTTTTATACCGGTTTCCGGAAATCATGCTAACCTCTCCACCTTATTTAGGCTTTAAAAAAAAAAACCCTCAGTGTTTTCGGTTTTGTGTAACATGTTACGTGTCCGTAATTAGTCGAGAACAGGTTATGAGACAAGTAGAAGTTTCAAGTCCAAAGGGGCAAGAAGTTGTAAAACCTGTTCTGAGTCAGAATGAGATGTGGTTTCTTGTGAAGAGAACAAATACCCAGACCAAAAAAAGGGGGGGGGGGCAACAGTAAAGTTTTAAGGATTATTTTAGCAGAATGATTTCTTAGTAATTGAAAACACTTTTAAATTCATCAAGTTTCATTTTGCCAGGCATAATTTTTAAAGCATTTTGGTTTTTTTATGCTAGTAGCAATTTGTTAGTTAATGTACAAATCCTTTTTCTGGATTTAAGAAGTCGTGAACTAGAATGTGTGATGCTTCACTTGTTCTTTAAACTGGTAAGAACACTAGTCTTTCCAGATTATAAATATAGATAAAATAACATATATGCAACATGTGTACCCATATATATGTAAGTATCACTCTTCAAGTGATTTCAAAGTGATCAGAATTTTAACTACCTGTGGATATTATTTACAAATTTAATACTTATTATTTTGACAGCTAAAATGTTCTGAATCTTGTTCTAAGAAATGACTATGTTAAGGAGTGTTTAAATACATAATTGAAAGCATAAAGATTAATAATCACTTCTGTTTATCATTCCCCTTAGCTTAACAAATAGAAATTACTGAAGTAGTTGATTCCTTGTGCACCCTATTCCATTTTCTTTTCTCCCTTTTCTCTTGTATTACTGTCATTTATCATGTTTGAGGCTTTCTGGCTGAAACTGGAAAGTAGTAAAAAATATAAAGTATAGAAAATAAAAGACATTCATGGGCTATATTTTATAGTCACAGAACTGCTTATGCCTCTTAAATCACCATTTCTACCTAGAATTTTTATTTAACTTACTTGTTGAAAATTTAGAATTAATGGTTATTTAATTTTATTCTCATTCTGCAAAATTTACTCATATTCCATAAACCAGTCTTGGGAATTAGGCATAGGAGATAGAAAAATTAAAAACAAACCAAAAAAAAAATACAAACCTCACATGCTCTTAGAGCACTCAAAGATTAGTAGACAGACATAGAACAAGCAATATGGTAAATTGCTTCCCAGATATTCCTAAAAATGTAGGTGGCATCAAGAATGAAGTGATCAGTTTTTCTTAGGTGGTTCCTGGAATACTTTGCAGAATAAGGTATACTTGGACTTAAAGATGAGTAGTAGGTTAGGAAGCGTGCTAGATACGCTGGGTAAAATGGGCATACTCTTCTCTGGAGAAGAGCTAATTAATACAAAAGGGGAAAAATGAAATACTTTGGTACATTTAAGGAAGCTGAATAGTTTTATTTGGTCGTATAATATATTGATTTGCTTGTTGCTTAATTAGAAGAGATGAGAGTGAAGAGTTAACAGCAGGAACCAAATCACGTAGGGCCTCAATATGTAGAGCAAGCAGTGAGAGCCATTGAAGAGTTTGGTCTTTGGATAATTGTTTAAAACAGAATGATATGATGAGACTTATATCTTAGTCCAGCGTGGGGTTGTTTTTTTGTTTTTACTATATCAGCAAAACTACCAATCGAAGTATCTTCCATTTTCATCACAATACACACCTAATCCAGAAGTATTCAGTTTGGGTTGTATATTAGAATAATGCCCACGATCACATGTTAGACCAGTTAAATCAGAATGAGGGAGGGTGTCCTGGGCATCGGTGCCAAGATAATTCTAATACAAAGCAGTGCTAAGAACTACTGATTTATGTACTCCTTTCCCTTAACTCTGTTTCCATATTTCCTCTTTGGTTTCGCAGCATTTTAGAGCCCCAAGCATCTTCTTATAAACAAAATATCTTTTTGGGAATAAGTATACTAAAACATGTATGTATTGTCTAAGTAAAGCAATTTAAACATAATTAATCCTTGCAAATTTGTATTATTTTAATTTTAAGCTAGAAGGTTAATACTTTGACAGAATTATCATTGAAATAATTTCAAAATCCGATTGCCTTTGCAAACATTATTTTATATATTTATGTGTTTGTATATGTGTATTTTCATAAAAAATAATTGTGGGGGCTATCTTTAAACTTACGTCTAAAGTTTGACATATCATTTAACTTTTATAGGCCTGGTCCTTTTTTTCTGTTACAATTGCACACACTGTTCATCAGTTTTTTCCTAGTGTAATCTAGAAAGACAAATGAAATAAGTTTTTTGTTGTTCATTTTCATAATCAAATAACAATAACATTAATTTCATTAATCATTTCTTTCTCATTGGTGATTTTCATGTTATCATTTTGAGCATTAGTATCTAGCTTTCTTTTTCTTTTTTTTTTCTGGATACTGGGGATTGAACCCAGACACACTTTACCACTGATACTACATCTTCAATTCTTTTTTTCCCCTTCTCACTAAGTTGCTGAAAGCCTCGCATAGTTGTTGAGGCTGGCCTCAAGCTTGTGATCCCCCTTCTCAGCCTCCTGGGTTGCTGGGATTACAGTATGTGCCACCATATCCAGCTTGATATCCATCTTTTTATGAGTGTTACTGTACATTTCTAACCTCTTAAATCTTGTTTCTTACATTTTCCCCCTTTGCTTATTCTGCTCGTAATTCTGGACTTTTTGCTGGTTTCATATATACCAAACTTATCTGTCTGCTTCCTGTCTTCTAGAATCTTCTAGAACATTATTTATCCATACCTTAGCAAGGTTCAGTCCATTAATTTGTTCAGATTTCTGATCACCCCATTCCTTAGAAGACTTTCTTTGTCATTTTATTAAAAACAGCACTCTTCCTGTCTTAACACTCTCTGTGTCTTTACTGTTTTTCTGAATAATATTTTCCTATACCCACAATCATATTATGTTTATTTACTTACTTGTTCTATTTCTTTCAATGGAAACAAACTTGTGGAATTAACTTGGTCTTATTCACTCTTATATTTACAGTGACTGGAAAATAGGTGGTGCTGATTTTTGTCAATTTTTTTGCTTTATTTTATGCAAACATGAAGTTTTATATCAAAGTAGCATATAAATTGTTTTTTTAAGAAATCGAATAATTCTAGTCTTAAACTGATAAGTATGTCAGTCATGTCTCTATAAACTTTTCTTCTGATGTAACATACTTCCATATTTCTGAATACTATGCCTGTATGGAAATTTTAAACATTATCATTTGCTAACTTATGGTAGAAGAGAATACTATTATGCCTGTTCGATTCCTTCATCATCATAATATAGGTTTTTGGTATAATTTAATCTCTTTTTATGAAGACTAAAGTCTTGTTACCCCTGGGCCATAGCGTGCTTATAATTGTTTCTGTTTTTCCTTTAACATTTTTACCCCAGTGTAAATAATTACAAAATTGTTTTAGTTTTCTTTGCATGTTTGGCTAAGAGGTTCCTGCTCCAAATCCAACATTTACCTCTCTGCTGGTTTGAACTTGTCTTTGCCATTATTGTACAGTTTTTTGTTTGTTTCCTTAAACCAAGTTACTACATCTCAAGCTGTTTTAGTTTTTTCTTTTTGGAGACAGGGTCTCACTAAATTGCCACAGCTCTCCTCAAATTAGTAATCCTCCTGCCTCAGCCCCTAGAGTAGCTCAGATTATAGGCATGACATTTTCAGTTTAAAGATAAAGATGTAGCTCTTTTGCTGGATGCGGTGGTGGTGTGTGTCTATAATCCCAACTTCTAGGGAAGTGAGGCAGGAGAATTCAAAGTTCCAGGCTAGCCTCAGCAATTTGGTGAGGCCCTAAACATTTTAGTGAAACCCTATCTTAAAATAAAAGATAAAGAGGACGGGGAATGTGGCTCAGTGTTAAAATACCTCTGGGTTCAATACCCATTACCCCCCCCACCCCACCCCCCCAAAAAAACAGCTCTGTTGGAAAATTTTTTGTTTGTTTGTTTGTTTTTTAACAGAGGAGAGAGAAAGAGAATATCCTTTTTTTTTTTTTTTGGTAGATGGACAACACAATGCCTTTATTTTTTATTTTTTTATTTTTTTTATGTGGTGCTGAGGATCAAACCCGGGTCTTGCCCATGCTAGGCGAGTGCTCTTCCACTGAGCCACAATCCCAACCCCATCATCTGTTGGAAATTTTTAAAAATTTTCTCTCAGGGTTTTTTCCCTAGAAATATTATTGATTATATTATTGCTAGATTGGTTTTCAAAGATTCCTTTCCATATTGCCTTTTTTCCTACCTATATTTTCTGGGTTATTTCCTTTGTCTTCCAATCTCCCATGGAATATTTTGGTTCAGCTACTACATTTTGTATATATAAAAGAAATTTTTCTAACTTGCTAAATATTTTCTTACTGTTTTTGTGCCACTGTTCAATGAATATTGTCTTTTCCCTCTTTAGTTTCTTTGAGGTTTTTTTTCTGTTCTCTAATATTATGTTTATATTTTTAATTAAGCTTTCACAATGGAAACTTGACCTATAGCTCTCTCCTTTGCATGAATACAACTACTGTTTTATAGATTTGCATTTTGATGGGCTATGCTATGACTACCCCTAAAACTTTTGTAGGTATTTTTATTTCTCTTAAGAAACTGCTTCATCTTTTGTTTTATATTATCTTTATACTTTTATCAGCAATGTTTGAGAGTTGTACTTGTTCCACATCCTTACCAACATTTGCCATTGTCAGTCTTTTTAATTTTAGTTGTTCTGTTGGATGTGTAATGTATCTCATTATAGCCTTAAGCTACATTTTTCTGGTGGGCATGCTAATTTCCTTGTTCTTACCATTTTATATATATATATATATAATGTGTGTGTGTGTGTGTGTGTATATATATATCTTTGAAGACAGTTCAAATCCATTATTTATTTAAAAACAATATATATCTGTTTGTTGTAATTTTAGAAATTATTACTATATTCTGAAATGGGTTCTTTGTCAGATTTATGTTTCGTGAATAATGAGAAGTTGGACATTTGATCATATTTTAACAATATTAATTTTAATGTGATAAAATAAATTTTGACACATTTTACAATTTATTTTTTAATACCACTACTGTTTAGTACACATGATGCTAGTCTATTGGGCATCAATTGGTATTCTATACTAAAACTATAAATTCTTTTTCCACTGAGTAAAATTTAAAAATCCAAAGAAATCCAAAAGAACTAACACCATAGCCAAGAATACAAAAACGTTCATCAAAATTAAAACTTTGCTATTGAAGCTTTCCTTCATTTAGTACAAATAAACATACATTATGTTGGGGTCTGGAGATGCATAGATAAATAACATTGGAAGAATCTCTCCCAGCTTCTTGTTGGAGAAAGAAGCACAATTTGGTTTCCAGGAAGGTATTTCTTTTTCTTTTTTTTCTGGGATTGAAACCAGTAGTACTTAACCAGTGAGCTACATCCCCAGCTCTTTTTTTACATTTTATTTGGAGACAGATCTCATTGAGTTGCTTTAGGACCTTGCTAAAGTTGCTGAGGCTGGCTTTGAACTTGAGATTCTCCCGGAAGTTATTTCCAGTGAAATGATGTCCTTGATAATGATCTCATGGTATGCAGACACATTTTTTTAAAGAAAACATTCTAATTTACTGTAACTCTGATAGTTATGGTAATGTCTTAACCTAAAATTATTTTTACTCACATTTCTATCCCCAACACAAATATTCCTGCCCTGAGCATGGGCACCTTTTATTCTGTGACAGCAAATTGATTTTTCCTTGAATGGGTAAAAACTTTACTAACCAGTATATGACCATCAGCATACTCAATTAGCAATTATTTAGTAGCTTCCTAAAACACAATTTCAACTCTTATGCAACAGAGTGCATTTTTAATTGGTTTTTAATCAATGACTTTTGAACTGCTTTTATTCTTACTGTACAGATGATGATAAATATATTTTTCAGAACAAAGATCTAAAACCTTATTATTCTGTGCTTTTTAAAAACACATAGGCATTCCTTTATAGTTGATGTTCTCTTATAGATAGACTCAGATTGTTGATGGTAATTTTAAGATCAGAAGATAGAATTCAGTTTATTTGAAGGATAATTGTGTATACCTTCATCATAAGAGTTGAAATTGTGTGTTTTAATTGCCAGAATTCCTTGTCAGTGTGGGCTAGAAGCAGTTTTATACAACTTGAATGAAATCTATATGCTATCCACCTTCAGAGTTTGTCTCTCCTTAATTCACTTTGGAGACCAACCTTTGGGAGACCAACTTTCAAAATGATGCATGATTTTTACTGTTAGGCCTTTTAGTACTCTAGTTGTCATGATCATCAAAATGTGAAGCAGAATTGTTTGAAAATGGCTCCAGGGTGGGGCACGGTGGTGCAGGCCTGTGATCCCAGCAGCTCTGGAGGCTGAGACTGGAGGATCACAAATTCAAAGCCAGTGTCAGCAATAGCAAGGCACCAAGCAACTCAGTGAAACCCTGTTTCTAAATAAAATACAAAATAAGGCTGGGGATGTGGCTCCGTGGTTGAGTGTCCCTGAGTTCAATCCCAGGTTCCTCCTGTCCCAACCCTGCAAAAAAAAATGGAAAGAAAATGGCTCCAGGTATTCACTTCATTTTGGTAGTGTCTGTCCATTCTCTTCCCCTGATACTCCTGAGTAGCATGGCATCATCTAAAGTCATGATTGTCAGAATACTGCTTTGGTAGCTTGCAAAAGAGAAGACTTGAAACTTTCAGAGAAATACATAAATACTTGTAAGTTTTGCTTACCCTTTGATTAGTGACTTTCTTCTAACTGGTCTCCAGATGCTGAGGAAGTAAAGTTTTCAGCTGCTATCAAAATTTAAAATGCCTGTGCTAAGAGTGCTCTTATTCTTATATTATAAACAAGAACAAACAGCACAACACGTCAAGAGTGCCTCCATTAGAAATTAGGGGATATGAACCAAAAGAATGGAAAAAGAATTATAGTGACTTACAATAAGTAAACTAGTTTCATTTGGTTTAGTTTTGTTTTACAAAGCAGCTTCTCCTTTTTTTTTTTTTGACTGATACAGTATTAAGGCTTTAGAATAGGAATATGACCTGAATTCAGGTAAATGTATTATCAGAATTTTGACACTCATCAGAGGTTATCAAGAGAAACAGGATACAAAATGCTAAATTGTTGACTTCAAAATAATTTGTATTCTGGTTCTTGTGACAGCTTCCATACATATCCTGCTTTCTAAGCATTCTGCCCTGGATTAATGAAATCTTTAATATATTCTGTGTGGTATCCAGAGGTTTTCTCTTTTTCATCCAAAGAAGATCTTAGATTATCTACCACTTACCAGAATAATTAGACAGGCTTTAATAACTGCTTATAAAGAAGTGACTAGTTAGTGCATGGCACCAGAAGGAAAAAGCACTGAAATGACTTTTGTTGTACAAAAAACAATATCTGCACAGGAAAATTGTTGAATTCAGATTGAAAAAAGCACTAGACTGAGTGACTGCTTATATTTCTCTAAATTAGTACAAGCAGTGAAAAACTAGTTAAGAATATGTGTGTCTTGGTAACAGAAATTATTGCAGTTTTCAGCTAAAAGAGGGTTTTTTAAAATTTTTTATTCTAATTTATATATGACAGCAAAATGCATTACAATTCATATTACACATATAGAATTTTTCATATCTCTGGTTGTGTACAAAGTATATTCACACCATTCAGGTCTTCATATATGTACTTAGGGTAATGATTTTTAAGTGAATAGAAGAAAAGTATCCTGGTACATGTAGGTGGAAAATCACAACTAAACACAACTTGACAAAAAGCTAACTTGATTAGCAGAGACTTTAAGTAGCTGTGTAAAGCAGAGTCATATGTTTTGTCTACATTAATGTTTATACCCAAAGTGACGGGTGCTTCTAAATTTATTTTAGTAGTTCAGAAGTAGAAATCCAGTAAATAATTTTCATTAACAGGCTAAGTAATAATCATTGTTGAAAATGTGTAATTGTATGAATACATGTAGTTGTAGTATGCAACAGTATTAAATGTTTATGGTTTGCTTTCTTTCTGTAGAACACAAAGTAATTATAGTGGGATTGGATAATGCGGGGAAAACCACCATTCTTTATCAATTGTAAGTATGGATATTTAATAGTTTTTTAGTATTTTAGTTATTGAAACATTTTGTAATTAACAAAAATGAGATGCCATTTTTATTCACTTTTTCAATATAATAGGAAGACTTATATATGTTTTTTCAGCATTTTACCAAAAAAGCAAGTAAATAAGCTGTCATGTTTTGATAAATATATATTTCTACAAGAACTTTGTTTTCTGTCCTTAAAAGAAAGAACCAATATTAAGTGGATAAAGTGGATTTCACTTAGTTCTTCTCATACCAGCTTGATATTTCTGGGAACTTACTACTCTCCTGACTAATAGCTTTGGAATTAGTTAGCATAACCAGACTTGTCTGAAGTACTGATGATCAAAGTATTGATTTATTAGCTCACAAAAGGGAGAAACTTGAAACTTTAAGAGTAATATATTAATGCTTTAAGAAATTTAATTAAGAGTTTAATTCACTCATCCAAGTAACTCTTATTATTCTGTCAGTGCTAATGCAGTGATCCTTTCAGTGCCAATGAGATGTTAACTTACAAAAATGGATCAGGATCTGAAGCATTTTTACAAATAATAATAAAGTACTTTACAGGATTGCATAGCTCTCACCTCTTCCCTCCACATCTTGTGTTAAAAGTATATGAATCTAGGGCTGGAAGTATAGCTCAGCACAGCTCCTGTCTAGTATGCAGGAGGCCCTGGGTTCAAAACCCAGCCTCACAAAAATAAATAAATAAATAAAAAGACAAATGTGCATCAGTCTGTGGCTCACCAGAAATATTCACTTAAGCAATACATGTTATTTTTCAGTTACTTTGCTAAAAACTTACTACCTGTGGTTTGTTTCAGAGTTCAGTAACTGCTTCTTTTAACACATTTTCATTCATTATCCATTGTGTATTTTAATATTTTAAAAGTCTTTAAACAACAAATATAGATATTTAAGAAATTTCTTATCTTTATTATAATTTCATGTAGCCTCAAATATATATATAAAACTCAGGAGAAAATTGGAAGCCTCTTCCAACACAGTACTTTGTCATATTGTCAGCAAACACATGTTGAATTAAATAATTAATGTAACTTAATGATTATGGCAGTATAAATATACAGTTCATTTTATGTAAGATTTTTATTTGCCCATGGTCTTTTTAAGTCTGTAATTTGGGTTGTACTACACTGATTGGGGGAGGGGGGTTATCAGGGATTGAACTCAGGGGAACTCAACCACTAAGCCACATCCCCAGCCCATTTTTGTATTTTATTTAGAGACAGGGTCTCACTGTGTTGCTTAGCACCTCTGTTTTGCTGAGGCTGGCTTTGAACTTGCAATCCTCGTGCCTCAGCCTCCCAAACTGCTGGAATTAGATGTGTGTGCCACTGTACCCAACTGCACTAATTTTTTGACTGACCTAGGTCTTACATTTCTCACATAGCCTTTGATGTGCATGTTTGTGCGTATGTGTGTGTTACTGGGAATCAAACCCAGGAGTTTTCTGCCATGGAACTACATCGCCAGCTCCTTTAATTTTTTTATTTTGATACAAAGTTTTGCTAGGTTTCCCAGGCTGGCCTGGAATTTTTAATTCTCCTACCTCAGCCTCTGAGTAACTGGAATTACAGGTGTGTACCACCATGCGTATGGATAGCCTACTCTCCAATGGTTGCCATTGCAGATACTGGTGGTCAGTCACCTAAAACTTGGTTGAGGATGAGGCATTGGTTCTGACCTAAATAATAAAAAAATGGTGGTATATGAATTTTTTCCCACAGAAATGCAGACTCACACTACAGTGTTCCCTTCTATCCAAATCAAGTTTACATCTCATTCTATTAAAAAAACAAAAGTCTTCAGCAACTCCAGAGGCTGAGGTGGGAGGATCACAAATTTGAGGGCAGCCTCAACAACTTAGCGAGGTCCTGAGAAACTTAATAAGCCTTCATCTTAAAATAAAAAAAGAAAAAGGGCTATGGATATAGCTCTGCAATTAAGTGCCTCTGGGCTTAATCCCCAATACCAAAAAACAACAACAAAAAAGTCTTCAGTACTTGTTCTTTTTTAGATCTTTTTTTTTATATTTACTTTTTAGTTGTAGTTGGACACAGTACCTTTGTTTTACTTATATATTTTTATGTGGTTCTGAGGATTGAACCCAGGGTCTCGTACGTGTGAGGCGAGCGCTCAACTGCTGAGCCAGAATCCCAGCCCCCATTTGTCTAGATCTTTATTGGCACAAATGTTCTCCAAGTATTTATTTTGTATGCTTATGGTTTTTATTTTGAGAAAGGTTGATTCATTCTTAAAATATAGGGATAAAACTTACTTTTCTTCTCAAAATGTACAAGAGAGTTTTTATAGTGTTTGTCTTTTTCAACAGCTTAATGAATGAAGTGGTCCATACTTCTCCAACTATAGGAAGCAATGTTGAAGAAATAGTTGTAAAGAATACTCATTTTCTTATGTGGGATATCGGTGGTCAAGAGTCCCTACGGTCATCTTGGAACACATATTACTCAAACACAGAGGTATGCCAAGAATACTTCTGAATTTTAACAAGAAAAAGAAACAGAAAATAGAATGTAAATTAGGATTATTGACAGTTATCTTTTAATAAGATTGGTTTTTTTATACAGAATTCAGATTTTTTAAATAGAAAAGGCAAGGAAAAGAGTATTGGGAGTGATTATTTATTGAGTTCTTACTGTTGAGTAGGCGCTCACAGTTTATTCTTTTAGCAATATTGTAATATCTCTAAGTATTGGAGAAATTTAACATTAGGAGAAATTATACAACTTTTCCCAAAATCTTGCAAAAATAAAAAGACATGATTAAAGAAGGAGTAAAATATTTTTAAGTATGATTTAACATAAGATTTTCAAATAGCATCAAATGAATATTTAAAATTTTGGTGAGACTGTATTGTAATGTTTAAAAACAAAAAAAAAGATGAGTTTGCAGCATCCCTCAGAGTTCTTTATCACTTATGTAATTATCTTATTACTTCAGAGATAGCCTGTGGAACAAATCTGGACTATCTACAGTTTCTGCTTTATTTTTTCTTAGAGGCCAAGTTTTTATTGCTGTTGCTTTAAAGTCATACAGTGATGATGAGAGGTTTATCTTGAGAATGCTAGTGTAAATAGAATCCATGTAATTTTTCTTTGCAAAGAGGTACTCCTCAGGAATTATTTTCTAAAATGAAGCCTTTTAAAAACTGGATTTGGGAGAAAGTGAAATGGAAAGAATTTTTGGTGTGCAAAGTTGCCTTTTTAAGAAAAAGATGTATATTGTAATACCATAACTGTATGTGTGCGTATATTCTAATGCAGTGTGTAAGTAGTAAACCAGGATGAGTTATTTCAAATATTCAGCACTTGTGGTAGTACTTATTTTATTTAGGTTGGGGGTGAGGAGAGGCAGAAGAGTAGATAAGCAAATATTTTTGTTATAGGTTAGATTAATATACATTTGTCAACAGCATAAATACTTTTTCCAAAGCTCAGTTAAATTCAGCTGTGAAAGAGCAGTTCACCTTTGAGAAATAGGTCAAAGTTAATTCTAGATGTTTCAAGTGTACTTAAAACACTTCAGAAGGGTAGTTTTTGAAATTGATGAAACTCTAGGCGACTTGCCCTTAGTTCATAAAAAGATTTTATTACTGATACCATATGCATGAAATGTTCTTTCAATAAACTATTTCTGTAAGAATATCAAAATTACTATGAAAAATAAAGGCCTTTGTTGCAACACCAGCATGACACCTAGCATTTGCACTCTTAGATTCCAGACAGGGATCTGATCTGTGTGGTATTTCACTAATCTTTTTGTTCACTCTTGTCATCTTGCTTTTTTTTTAATATTTTTAGTTGTAATTGGACACAATATCTTTATTTATTTATTTTTATGTGGTGCTGAAGATCAAACCCAGGGCCTTGCATGTGCTAGGCAAGCGCTATACTGCCGAGCCACAATCCCAGCCCCTTGCTTTTTAAAAATTCTTTGCATTGAAGTGACTGACATCCAAAAGGTACATTATAATCTAAGGAGTTAATTCCTGACATCTTCCTCTCATTAACTCACATGTAATTCTTGGTATTCTGTCCATTCTTCCTTTGCTGTATTTCTTTCTCTTTGCTTTTGTCTTAAACCCTTCTCAGTTTACATTTAGATTGCTCTAGTTGTCTCTCTCTAGTTTTAAGGTCATTTCTATAACTTAACTCCATGTTTTCTATCTTATCTTAGATTACCACCCTACTTTACATAATCTTTAGCACCATATAATCTCATTTTTAAAATTTATCTTCTGTATAAGGTGTTTGAGCTAGATGCCTTTTCTTACTATCTTTTTTTTTACCTAGCAAAGTTACTTTCATTCTTTGTTTTTATTTTAGTTTGAAGTTCCTTGTATTTTTGTTTGCAAGACCAATTTTTTTTTCGTGTACACCTTCACCAATGGATTACTCCAGTTGTCCTGGCTCTCTTGCCTTTCTCTCATCTCACCTGCATGATCCTTTAGCATATTAACACCAATACATATAATTTAACATAGTTTAGCACTTTCTTTGTATGTGGTACTGAATAGAATGCAGGGCCTCATATATACTACACAAATGATGCATGACCTACATCCACAGCCCCTTTAAAACTTTTTTTTTTTTTGAGATGGGATCTTGCTAAGTTTGAACTTGAGATCCTCTTGCCTCAGCCTCTGGAGTAGCTGTGATTACAGAAATGCAAACCTTCCCAATACATTAGTATTATTCTTAATGTGTTTTAACTTTTTCTTGCCAATAAGTGGGAGACTGTCTCATAAATATATAGCTGATTATTAGTAAATGAATAATAGAGTAATGTTTTAGTGAAAGTATTCTTTAAATTACTGTTTCTTTTTATAAATCAATTTTATTCACATTTAAAAGCAAATATTATTACATAGTATATATTCAAAAAGCACTTTAACAAATAAACTTGGTTACAGTTTTTGTTTATTAAAATTATCAATTATCATCTTATTATTAACATTTTGTACTCTGTAAGCTCTTGGTGACTAAAAATAGCACTATCTATTTTGTAGGAATGACGATGCTCTGTGAAGAAGCTACTGATATCACTTGAGTAAATTAGAAAATTTTTCACCATCACATTCAGCTTACTTACTTTCTTTTTTTTTAATTGTCTTCTAGTTCATCATTCTCATTGTTGATAGTATTGACAGGGAACGACTAGCTATTACGAAAGAAGAATTATACAGAATGTTGGCTCATGAGGTAAGTTTTGAAAACATATCTTCAAAAAATAATGGTGTCAGGTCTCTGTATATTGGTTTTGCTTTTTTATAATGATTAGTATACAGTGGTATTGGTTATTTCATCATTAGTAAAACTTTACATATTGAAAAATTTATTTGTTCTTTTTAGATATATATGACTAATAGAGTGTCTTTTGGCATATTAAACATTCATGGATTATAACTTACTCTGATTAGAATCCTATTCTTGTGATAGTACATGATGCAGAGTTACCTTGGTCATATATTCAAATACAAGGCTAGGAAAGTGATGTCTGATTAATTTGTACTGTCCTTCTCATTCCCCCTACCTTTCCTTCATTTCCTTCCTTTCTCTAATCCAGTGGACTTCTATTCTTCCTCTCCCACTCTCTCTTGTGGGTTGGCATCCATATGTCAGAGAGAATTTCAGCCTTTGATTTTGGGGGACTAGGTTATTTCATTTAGGCATATATACTCCAGTTCCATCCATTTACTGGCAAATGTTATCATTTTGTTCTTTATGGCTGAGTGATATTCCGTTGTGTATATATACCACATTTTCTTTATCCATTCATCTCTTGAAGGACACATAGGTTGTTTCCATAGCTTGGCTAGTATGAATTGAGCTGCTGTAAGCATTGTAGTGACTGTCACTGTAGTGTGCTGATTTTAAATCCTTTGGGTTATAGACAGAGAAGTGGGATAACTGAATTGAATGGTAGTTCCATTCCAAGTTTTCTAAGGACTCTACATACTGCTTTCCAGAGTGGTTACACCAATTTGCAGTCCCACCTGCAATGTTTGAGTGTATCTGTTTCTCCACATCCTTGCCAACATTGTTTGTTACTTGTATTCTTGATACTTGCCATTTTGACTGGAGTGAGATGGAATCCCAGTGTAGTTTTAATTTGCATTTCTCTAATTGCTAGAGATGTTGAACATTTTTTCATATTTTTTTGACCATTTGTATTTCTTACTCTGTGAAGTGCTTGTTCAGTTCCTTTGCCCCTTTATTTATTGGTTTATTTGGCTTTTTGATGTTAAGTTTTTTGAGTTTTTATCTGGAGATTAATGCTCTATCTGAGGTGCAGGTGGTAAAAATGTTCTCCCATTTTGTAGGCTCTCTGTTCGTGTTCTTGATTGTTTCCTTTTTAGTTTAATACCATCCCATTTATTAATTCTTCATTTTACTTCTTGCGTTTTGGGGGTCTTATTGAGGAAGTCAGTTCCTAAGCCGACATGATAGAGAGCTGGGACTACATTTTATCCTAGTAGATTCAGAGTCTGTGGTCTCATTCCTAGGTCCTTGATCCACTTTGAGTTGAATTTTACGCAGGGCAAGAGACAGGAGTTTAATTTCATTTTGCTACATATGGATTTCCAGTTTTCCCAGCACCATTTGTTGAAGAGGCTCTTTTCTCTAATGTATGTTTATGGCATCTTTGTCAAGTATGAGGAAACTGTACGTATGATTCCTTTGATCTTCATGTCTGTTTTTGTGCCAATACCATGCCATCTTTGTTATGATAACTCTATAGTATAATTCGAGGTCTAGTATTGTGATACCTCCTGCATCACTTTTCTTACTGAGGATTGTTTTGGCTATTCTGGGCTTCTTATTTTTCCAAATGAATTTCATGACTGCTTTTTCTGTTTCTAGGAACAACATAATTGGAATTTTAATAGGAATTGCATTAAATCTGTATAGCGCTTTTGGTAGTATTGCCTTTTTGACAATATTAATTCTGCGTATCCAAGAACATGGGAGATCTTTCCATTTTTCTGAGGTCTTCTTCAATTTCTTTCTTTAGTGTTTTGTAGTTTTCATTGTAGAGATCTTTTCCAGCTGATTCATCATTAGTGTATTGGAATGCAATTGATTTATAGGTGTTGATTGCATACCCTGCTACTTTGCTGAAATAATTTATGAGTTTTAGAAGCTTTCTGCTGGAGGTTTTTGAGTCTTCTGTATATAGAATCATGTCATTGACAAATAGGGATAGTTTGAGCTCTTCTTTTCCTATTCATATTCCTTTAATTTATTCTATCTAATTGCCCTGCTGGGGTTTCGATGACTATATCGAATAGGAGTGGAGAAAGAGGGGATTCCTGTCTTGTTCCAGAGTTTAGAGGGAATACTTTCAAGTTTTCTCCATCTGGCATGATATTGGCCGTGGGTGTAGCACAGGTACTTTTATAATGTTGATATATGTTCCTAGTTTTTCTACTGTTTTGAACATGAATGAATACTGAATTTCATCAAATGCTTTTTCTGCATCTATTGAGATAATCATGTGATCTTGTCTTTCAGTCTGTTGATGTAATATATTATTTTTATTTGGTTCTGTATGTGGAACCAACCGTGCATCCTTGAAATGAATCCTACCCGATCATGGTTCAGTATCTTTTAAATATGTTTTGTATGCTATTTGCCATTATTTTAAGATTTTTTTTATCTATGTGCATCAAGGATATTTATAGGGTCTGAAGTTTTCTTTCCTTGATGTGTCTTTGTCTGGTTTTGGTATCAGGGTGATAGTAGCTTCATAGAGTGAGTTTGGAAGGGTTCTCTCCTTTTCTGTTTCATGGAATAATTTGAGGAGTATTTGTTTAAGTTCTTTGAAGGTCTTGTAGAACTTGGCTGAGAAGCTATCTAGACTTGGACTTTTCTTTGCTGGTAGGCTTTTGATGGCTTGAAATTGATGTGTTGAATTTTCTGTATCCTCTTGATTCAATTTAGGAAGATCATGTGTCTAGAAATTTGTTGATGTCTTCATGATTTTCTATTTTATTTGAGTATATATTCAAAAAAATCAATGAAATAAAATGTTGGTTCTTTGAAAAAATAAATAATATTGATAAATCTTAGCCAAGCTAATGAAGAAAAAGAGAGAAAATTCAAACTACTAAAATTCCTGATGTGGAAAAGGAAATAACACCACAGACATTGCTTGAAATACAATTGATAATTAGAAGCTACTTTGAAAATCAGTACTCCAATATATTAGAAAATCATGAGTACATATTGAAAATCTTGACATCAAAATTTGATTACTTTTGCAAACATAAAAAAGCCTGACATTAATTTATAGGCTACTACTCTTTCTGCAGTGTTTTTTTCCACTTTGAAATTTCTTATGCATGCCTTAGAATAAAGTGTGATAAGTGAGATATGAAAAAAGAAAACCTTTAGTCTTTCCCCAAGTATTATTATAATTATTAAATTATTTAATGAATAATGAGATCATTGTAACGTTCTCCTTTAATTAGTTACACATGACAGTAGAGTGCGTTTTGACACATCATACATAAATCGAGGATAACTTCTCATTCTTCTGGTTGTAGGTGATGTAGAATCACATCGGTCATGTAGTTATATATGCACATAGGGTAATAATATCTGATTCATTTTACTGTCCTTCCTACCCCCATACTCCCTTGCCTCCCGTAACTCCCCTCTAACAAATGTTCTTATGAAACCTTTTGATGTGATTTTTCTCTCAGAGGTTGTCCAGTATCCTAAAAGTAGTGATTGTTATTTCTTTGCTTATTTTTATACTTTTACTGTGTTTTACTGTACCTCTTCTTTAAACCTCTTATACTTATTATGTGTATTTTTTTATTTCAGTTATTTTCACAACATTGAAATTTAGCCATATGTCTATATTTCAGATTCTGGTATATTCCCCCCCCCCCCACCACCAGGGATTGAACCCAGGGGCACTTAACCACTTAGCCACATCTCTAGCCCTTTTTCATATTTAAATAGAGACAGGGTCTCACTGAGTTGCATAGTGCCTCCCTAAGTTACTGAAGCTCCTTTGAACTCAATCCTCCTGCCCCAGCCTCCTGAGAAGCTGGAATTATGGTTGTGTACCACCAAGACTATCTGTATATTTTATTTTTAATTTAACTCTGTTTGCCCAAATATAAAGATAAAACTTTTAACTATCTGATTTATGTTAATCTGTCTTTGTTAGACTGAGCCATTAAATTGTGATGGAAATTATTTTTATTTCAACAAAATTTTAAAATTAATTATTAGTGCCTGATCATTTTAAAGTAGGGACATTCCATTATAACTGTCTGCTGAGTATATTTTACACTTTTACTTCATTATTTTAGTTTGACTAATAATATCTCACATAATAGAGATTTTTTATTGATTGCAGGATTTAAGGAAAGCTGCAGTCCTTATCTTTGCAAATAAACAGGATATGAAAGGGTGTATGAGGGCAGCTGAAATCTCTACATACCTCACCCTTAGTTCAATTAAGGATCATCCATGGCACATTCAGTCTTGCTGTGCTTTAACAGGAGAAGGGTAAGTGTTAATCAACCTGAGGGGAGATATGGGTCCTTTCAACTTTTTTAGGCAAACCTGTTTCCTTCTTGGATCTTTGTTTCTTTTACTGTTATTAAGGTGGTTTTTATACTGTATCTCAGACTTAGAGGGTTGAATTATTTTAGTAAACAAAATTATAATTTTTTTATAATTTTTAATGTAAATGTAATATTTAGCTAGAAAAAAGCAATAATTTTTATTTTATCTATATCTAGCTAAGTTACACAGGCTGACCCAGCAAACTTGAATCCTCTTGCCTCAACCTATTGAGTCACCAGGATTACAGGTGTGGTTCACCATGTCTAGCAATAATAAATTTTTATTGTTCATTTGTTAACTTTTATAATTTTTTTGAGTGAGAGAAAACTATTATATCACCTGAACTATAAAGGAACAGAATGTTTAAAGAAATTATATATTTTATGCAAGGACTTAAACTCAAGCTTCCAGTTTTTCACAAGTATACATCTCCTTTATTATCAGAAGCCTTTTTGGGAGACAAGAAATTTTTCTAGACAAGAAACATTTGAGATAAATGCCATTGTGGTGTATTCTTTTCTAAGAATTTGAAAGTGGATATTAAGCCAAGGTGTGTTATACATAGATTATATAGTTTATATCTAGGAACTTGTTTTTCTTCATATCAACCTAACTTCTTAGTTTTCTCCTTAGAAATGCTTGCAGTATAATAGATGTGTTATAGAAATGCTTTGACCCATGATTTTAAGGTTGTCTGTAGGTATTTAATTCTTGAGAGTTTAAGAGGCTAAGGTGAAGTTCTTGCCCTTTTTTTTCCAAGTGGTTTCAGTTAAAGGGGAGGGGCATTTGTAGTCTTCATGTCAAAACTGCCAAAGCTATATCTTCAAGATGAAAGTAAAGCAGTTTCCCACAATGACTCATAATGATTTAAAATCATTTTAAGTGAATCTTTTATTAATTTTAAAAATACTTCTTTCTTTGTGTAGGTTATGCCAAGGTCTAGAGTGGATGACCTCCCGGATTGGCGTAAGATAACTTTTTAGCTTGAAAGAGACTGCTCTATTTATTCTATGACATGAACATTTTTCCTAGTACCTTTGGCTGCTGAGGCAGCAGCATGTTTAATTTATAACAACACAAACCTCTATGAGCAACACTTGAATCAAGTGCAGCTGAACTGGAACATAAAAGATTTTTTCTTAACTTTTTTTTAAATGCACTAATCTTCAGTTGGATGAACATAATGCATAACTGTTTTCAGCAACAGAACTCTTCTGACTGCTTATTCTGTATTCTAATTATTCAGTGACTGCCTTGTAAAAAATGTTTGTCATATGTTTAATGTTTTCAAAAGTATTGTTATAACCTTTATGACCAATTTCTTTCCATTCATGATCACCACTCCCTCCTTCCAGTTTTGACAGAATTTTAGTGGAAATTATCAGGTACTACTTCCAAATTTTTCCAGCACTAAATATTTGTTCTTTTTATGAATCATTTATCTTTTTGACAGACTTTATTCTAAAGAAATAAATCTGCCTAGAAGATACATATAAGAAAGATTATCCATCATGAATATTTGCCTTTAATTCCCTCACATATTGCATTTCATGGAAGAATTGTAAGTTGCTATTAGCATGGAAATTAAGTGGACTATTAATTTATGTAAAGAAATTGAGTTCACTTTTGTGCTTACAACATTTGGTAAAAACTAATCCAGGTAAAATATTTATTTGAAAGCCTGGCATGGATGGTAAATACTGTTGGATTAATCTGGTAATAATCAGAAATTATTAAAGCACACCAGCACTAAAATTAAAATATGACATCTGAATCTATTTTACTATCAATTTGCAAAACTCTGTTATCCACAAAATTTCAGCTATTGTTTGAAGAAAACAACACATCTGCTTTGGACAGTAACTAAAGCAGAAGTATGAATAGTCCTTGTATTTTCCTTAAAATTTAGTGTCTGTAATAGCATTTTTGCCACCAGCAGAATATTAAAAAACCATGGGGCTTTCTTTAAATATTTTTGAGAATGTTGTATGGAGTAGCCTTGAAACAGTTGCCATCTTTGAGTTATGTATACTTCATGTTCTAAAATCTTATAGGAAGCTGCTAAATTTAATTCTAGCTTTTATAATATTACTATAATACTCAAAGTTAGTATTCTTAACACCACATAAATTCAGAAATCAAAGTGCAGGAAACGTCATAATCAAAAGTTTATTTATTGGATAGCATTAAAAAGGTTTTGAGGCAGTTGTCTAGTATGAGTATGTAAGCATTGCATATTTTCAATTAAGAGGGAGGACAGGAATTTGAATTCTTTTATTTCAAATGTGTGATTTTGCTCTAAAGAAGGTATAGAACATATATTTAGAGAATATTATTCCATTCTTGCAGTATTTTTTTCTTTTGGATCAAAAATAAGATTCAGTGTTCATAAGAGTATCAAAATATCTGTTCAAAAGTGGTATTTTAATTTTAATATTTTATTTGTAAATGAATTTAAATTTTGCTGTTTTCAGGTATATTTTGTTTACTATATTGAGATTAATTAATTGAGATAAACTTGATAACGCTTTTCTGAGTTGTTTAGTGGTAGCATGCCCTCGAATAGAAAAATGGCCAAGAGAAAGCTTTCTGGACTTTGGAAAATAACTAACTTTATTTTGAACCTTTTAATTAATTATTCTATACCAAGTAGTGGCTTAGTTTAGTTTAGTTTTAATATAACCCATAATCAAGAACAAGTGAGAAAAGCAGATATAAATCAATACAGATGCTTTGTGGGGTGTGTGTATGTTGTGTGTGTGTGTGTGTTGTGAGTGATGGTGGTGGAGGGAGATGGGAATTAAGAAAATACCATTTGCCTAAAGCACACTTTGCCTGAATTTCTACATGGTTTTGTTGTTTACCATAAGTACTAAGGAAAATTCTCGAACCTATCCTGAGAGAAAAAGTATATTTAGTACTCCAGTATTCTTATGAAATAATTATCTGCCTTCATGTATCCAATAAGATTGGCTGGTTCAGTTCTCTTCTATCAAATTACATGTTTATTTTTTATATTACCACATCAGCATTATATTGAAAGTGTTTTTTAATAGTTGATTGTATTTTGTCAAACAGCTATACTAGTAGAGTCTAAGATTCACTATTTAATTTTCTAAGTAATTTTTTTAAACCGTTTTGTTATTTTTGGATTAGAAGTGATCTGTGTTAGCTGTTTGTTGAGGAGGAAGTCATCATTCAAGTAGACTTTGTGCCAACGATTGGGAAAAGTTCAATTAGGAAGTTCATAGAAAACTTTTTAAAAGGTTTTTGTTAGATCTTTCCTGTTACATAGTATAAAAACTGATCATCCGGGCTGGGGATGTGGCTCAAGCGGTAGCGCGCTCGCCTGGCATGCGTGCGGCCCGGGTTCGATCCTCAGCACCACATACCAACAAAGATGTTGTGTCCGCCGAGAACTAAAAAATAAATATTAAAAAATTCTCTCTCTCTCTCCTCTCTCTCTCTCCTCTCTCTCTCTCCTCTCTCTTTAAAAAAAAAAAAAAATAAAATAAAATAAAAACTGATCATCCTTTACTCCAAGAGAATGTCTTTACTTAAGCAAGTATCTAATACTGAAGCATTGATTTTATTCATTATAAACAGCCAACATATATTATTTGAAAAATGTAAATTTGTGATTAGTGCCTTTATTCATATTTGAGATAAGTTCTTAATTTTGTATTATACCTGTTCTTTAGAAGTCAGCAGCTAATTAGTTCAACAAGGGAATAATTTGAGCTTTTACCCTCTCTGTTCACTCCACATATTGCCTAGCAAAGTTTCTAATAAGTGGGAAATAAGAAACCCAACACACATTACCTTCAGGAGATTATTATACATTTTATTTTTAATTGGAGGATAAAGAATTTAAAGTTTTGTGGGGTTTTTTGTTGTTTATTTGTTTTGTTTTTTAGTTGAAGATAGATACAATACCTTTATTTTTTATTTATTTATGTGATGCTGAGGATAGAACCCAGTGCTTCACAGGTGCTAGGCAAGCACTCTACCCTAACCCCAAAGAATTTAAATTTTATGGAAAATATTTTCATTGTGTTAAAATTAAAATGTACTTGCTTTTGCAAGTTCAAATATGGTATCTTTCTTAATTCTGAGATTTTGCTGTTTGAAACTCACTTGAGAACTCTTTTAGAATTAACTGTCCTTTTTTAATAAGGGAATATACTTGATATTGTTAATGTAACTTAATTTCTTAAAACCTGAAATATTATATACACACACACACACACACACACACACACACACAATGTAATTTTTGCTTTTAAGTTCTTGTGTTAGTATGCTTAAAGGTATATTTTATTCTGTATTCATTAGAGGAAAGATAATACAAATTTCAGTGCTGAAAATTTCTAAATGTCACCACCCCTATAGCCATAATCACTTTGATTAAGCATAATTGAACTTTTATTATCTATAAAATAAAGAGAAAATAATTATTTTCTTATGGAAGCAGTAATATAGGCAATGCCATTTACAGTAGCCTCTGAAGAGCCATGGAATGCTCAAAGCAAAGAAAATTTTGAAGAAAACAATAGAAGCTTTTTTTTTCTTTTTGGTCTAGTGTTGTAGGACAAATTATAGATGAAATTGTTTCTGAATAGCACTCACTTAATCCATAAATGTACTTTAGGAAAGTGTACCAGTCCTGTACATATATATGTATAAGTTTTATTGGCATTTCTCTTAAATTCTTAATTTATGGCTTTGAACCAAAAAACTTTGAAATCATACTCATTTATTATTTGATTCCTACCCCCTTATCATTTATTATTCAAACAAGTAGGAAATTTAATAACTACTATTCAACTTAAATTGAATTAATGGCTAATGATAATACAAAAGAGAAAACAAGCCATATTGCATAGAAAATAATATACTGCTTAAAAAACATTGGTGTATATTGGAAATACCTTCTTCTGGAAGATTTATCTCGCTCATTTTCCTGGCTTTACTAATTGGATGGAAGTGGTTAGTTCAGTTTATTGCCTATAAATGCTACCCCAAACTACAATTCTGTTTAACTTTTTAGTATTGAAAATATACTGTAGACAGACTGTTCTTGTTTTATAAATGTCTGCATAAATTTGAAACTTTTTTATATTGAAGGTTAAATTTTCCAATAGTGTCTCATCATTATTCATTGATTTTAACTGTGAAGACAACCCAAAAGCTAGGCTCCTCCTCAAAAAATGTATAGTAAGAATTTTTGGTAACCAAAGCTATTTTAGAAAAGGTCAATGTGAAAAATATGTTCAACTTCTACATTTTAAATTTAGCGGGGGGAAATGTATTCAGTTGGCCTAGAGTCAGCTTTAAATATATGTGCTTTGATGAAATGTTTGGATAGTGTTAATTTGAATGCTATAGAAACAAATTCTGAATATTTGAAATTAAAGATAGATATAAAATCTTTAAAAGGATATTAGATAAGAAAATGTGAATGGAAGAATGAATTTCTCCCCCTCCTATTTAAGGCACTTGTAATTACTAGAAAGTAGATAATAGTTTACTGTAGAACTAGTTTACCTGTATTATTTTTAATGTCACCAAAAAAATTGAAGACTGGTTACGTTTTCAGATTTTGGAACTATAGTCACATACAGTCACCTATCCCCCACCCCCGCCCCTTAACCAGTAATCTATCTAAATGTTCTCCTGAAAATGAAGAGATAATATAATGTGCTCTGTGTGGCTTTTGGAATAGAAAACAAAGTCCTGGCTAGGGTCAGTGGCACATGCCTACAATCCCAGCATGAGAGAGGCTGAGTCAGGAGGTTCATGAATTCAAGACCAGCCCTAAGTGACCCTAAGACCATCTCAGAATAAAAAAACAAAAAGGTGCTGGGGATGTCACTAATGGTACAGTGCCCCTGGGTTCAGTCCCCAGTACTCACCCCCCCCCCAAAGAAAAGGAAGAAGAAAGAAAAGAAAAAGGAAAACAACGTTCTGAAAGAGTGGAAATGTTTTCTTGCACCAACTTGTAAATTTTTAATTAAAAAGTTACCTCATTTTTCAGTCCACAAGGTGCTTTGCTCAAGTTTGTGGGATGTTACACCATCCCATAATACCCCATTCACCCAAACTGTGTTTGAAATATGCAAAATTCACAACTAAGGAATCGCATTCCTTAAGAGATTTTTGTTTTATTCTTAATTGTTTATTACCAGCAGGGCTAACATGATGCATCAGATTCACATACAGTTTTCATTAAAGCAAATGAGCCAATACTCATTCAATATTTAATTAGTTAAATAGAATAAGGGAAAGGAAAATCCTTTAATTTGAGTGGTTGTAGTATTCTGTGAATATATTTCCGTCAATGTTGGTTAAAATAGCAAATGACTATCATTTGATCTCAGTTTCTTTGCATGTTTTATCCCCTAAAAGACTATAATCATTTTAATCTTACATTTTCCCTCAGGAAATTCAGGGACTTGAAACCCCTCTTTTATTCTCTTGGAGTAAACTTTCAGTGTGGGTTATGAAATTTTTTAATTTTGGTTTTTAAAAAGTTGAGCTACTGTTTCATTGAAAGTGTGAAATGATGGTTGTTGTTATTTTTTTCAGTTATTGGATTGTTATAAACTTTATCATGTTCATCTAGTCCACAGAGCATAATTTAAAAAAAAAACTAAAAGCAGTTACAGCCTTGCTCTTGCACTTATTCTAATCAGAGTATAATGATTATAATCACACATTGCCATCTTAACATAAATTGGTGCTTTAGACCATTAAAGAGGAAGCATTAGGTCCCGTATTCAATATACTTCTTGCCTCAGAATGTACAACTACATTAAAATGTGTGTATTTATATTTATGTTCATTTCTTAAAATTTAAATTGTATCCATAAAGATTCAAGCTTTTTGCAATAAACAGTATATCTTAGTTAATCAGCCTGAACAAATACAAATGGCATTATAAGGTCAAAATTTTGAGTCAGATCTCTCTGTGGCCCCCCTGCAGTAGTTCTGAGGAAAGAAAAAATATCCTTCACACCACAAATTGCTCTGAACCCTAACCAAGCAACTGAAATGTATGCCATTGGTTCAAGATTATAAGCATTAACCAAGAAAATTGCAAAGGTAATTAATGATTCACATCATCACTCCCTGCAAATGGTTCAAAGCATGTTCTTCTGATGGTAGGTTGTTTAAAAGACATGTTTTTGACATTTTAATACTTTATTACTATTGTGAAATGCATTTTATATGTTAAGTTCAGGTGGCTGGTTCTCATGATTATTTCTACAATTACGTCATAATGAGTTGCTTGCATGCCTACTTATCTAAGTAAAAGGATGCTATTTGCTCTGGAATGTTCATCTTTTAAACAGGTTTTGGGTCATTTACAATCATGGTGCAATATAGTGTAACATTCATTTGTTTTCAGTCAACAGTTTTATTTTTGTCATAATAAATAATTACTTTTCCAATATGAAGTGACCCAGTGTTTTCTTTTAACGATAAAATATGTTTTAACAATATTTTTATTGGAAGTGGTAGAAATTCATCTAAGTTCACAAAGGGTGAATTTTATTAGAAAAGTCATGTGGTAAGGGATCATGACACCCAAGGTCATTTTTCTAGAACAGACTGGAACCAGACTGCAACACTGGGGAAAAACCAGGAAATTATGCTTTTCTCTTGCTTACCTCTTTCTCAGTCTTCCAACTGTATTTCTGTTTCCTAGTCCACATGGTAGACAATGTATAAGTTTATTTTTGTGTAAGGGAGAAGTCAGATTATTGTTAGATTCTTAGATACAATTCCGTATTTTCCAGGAAAATTGATTTATTAGCTGGCATTGGGTCAGTTACCCTCTCTGATCCAAACAACTGGTTAAGTAGAAGGTACATTCATCAGAGAAGGAGAATCCCTGGGGAAGGAAATCCAAGGAGTTGTGTATACTCCATTTTGGGATGTTATCAGGATCATCTACACTGTATATCTACTTGAGTTAATGTTCTTTAAAATGTTGAGATGAGTCAGGGGCTATGGCACATGCCAGTAACCCCAGAAACTCCAAAGGCTGTCACAGGAGGATCATAAATTTAAAGCCAACCTGAGCAACTTAGGGAGACCCTGTCTCAAAATTAAAAACAGGCTGAGGATATATCTCAGTGTAAAGCATCCCTCAGTTCGATTCCTACTAAGGGGCGGGGGATTGGGGGAATTCATTCCTTTCTATTACTGAATAATATTCCATCATATGGATGTATTGTAATTTGCTTATCCACTCACATGTTGGTAGACATTTGGGTTGTTTCTAATTGTTTTGCTTTTACAAATAAAGCATCCAGAACATTTCATGTATAAAATCTTTATATAAAAATTCAAAATTATTTACTGTTGTTTTGTTGTTGTTGTTGTGGGTTTTGGTTTGGTTTGATTTGGTACTGGAGATTAAACCCAGGGGCACTCAATCACATTCTCAGCCCTTTAAAAAAATATTAGAGACAGGGTGTGACTGAGTCGATGAGTGCCTGAGACAGGGTGTGACTGAGTCGATGTTGCTAAGGCTGACTGAACTTTTGATCCTCCTCTTAGCTTCTCAGAGTCACTGGAATTACAGGTGTGCACCACTGCACCCAGCTTGTTTATTGTTTTTTATTAGTATTAAGAATGCTCATTTCTTCAATCTTATTATTTTAATTTATTGTTTTATTATAATTATACAGAATAGTGTGTTTCATTGTGACATGTTCATAATATGCACATAACAATTTGATTAATTTAATATCCCAGGTGCTCTTCACGTCCTTAATTGTTTCCTGTACAGAAGCTTTCTCAGCTTCCAGAATAGCTGAGATTACAGCATGCACCACCATGTCCAGCTCCTTTCTAATTTCATGAGATTCCCTCCACCTTTTCCTCTCTAGCTTCCACATGAGAGAAAATATACATGACCTTGACTTCTGAGTTGAACTTCACTTAACAGGATGTTTCCCAGCTTCATTCACTTTTGTTGGAATTGGCATAATTTCATCTTTATGGCTGAATAAAACTCCACTGTTTGTGTGTGTGTGTGTGTGTGTGTGTGTGTGTGTGTGTGTACAGCTCAAAATTTCCTTATCCATTCATCTGTTGAGGATACCTAAGCTGGTTCTATGACTTGGTTGTTGTGAATTGTGCTGCTATAAACATAGGTATGCATGTATCTATATACTGACCTTAATTTTTTTTATATAGTTACCAAAGAGTGGTATAGCTTCATATGGTGATTTCATTCTTTTTTGGAGGAACCTCATGCTAATTTCCCTAGTGGTGCTACTAATTTACATTCTTACCCATAGATGTGTAAGAGTTCCTTTTGTCTGCTCTAAATATATTTTATTAGTTTGTTTATTGTGCGGTGCTGGAGATTAAACCCAGCCAGCATCTCTCTACCACTGAGCTACATCCCTGGCCATTTTTATTTTTTATTTTGATAAATGATCTCATTAAGTTGTCCAGGTTGGATTCAAACTTGGATCCTCCTGCCTCTGTCTCCCAAGTAACTGGGATTACAGACTTGATATTGAGTTCTTTATATATTCTAAATATTAATTCTCTGTCAGAGGAGTAACTGGCAAAGATTTCTCCCATTCTGTAGGTTCTTTTTTTATTATTATGGTTATTTCTGCATGGCAGTAGAATGCACTTTGGCATATTATACATACATGGAGTATAACTTATTCTAATTAGGATGCTATTCCCTGTTCGTGTATTCAAATACAAGGGTAGGAAAGTTATGTCTGATTAATTCTACTGTCCCTCCTATTATTCTCCCCCACCTCCCTTCCCTTTCATCACCTTGGTCTAATCCAATGGACTTCTATTACCCTCCCCATCCTCCCTTGTGGGTTAGCATTCACATATCAGAACATTCAGCCTTTGGTTTGGGGGGACTGGCTTATTTCATTTAGCCATATATTCTCTAGTTCCATCCATTTACTGGCAAATGCCATCATTTCTTTCTTTACGGCTGAGTAATATTATGTTGTGCATATATACCACATTTTCTTTGTCCATTCATCTGTTGAAGGACACCTTGTTTGTTTCCATAGGTTATTTTGAGTTGAGCTGCTGTAAGCATTGATGTGGCTGCATCACTATATAAGCTGATTTTAAGTTATTTGGGTATAGGCTGAGGAGTGGGATAACTGAGTCCAGTGGTGGTTTCATTCTAAGTTTTCTGAAGAATCTCCATGCTGCTTTCCAGAGTGGTTGCACCAATTTTCAGTCTCATCAGCAATGTTTGAGAGTACCTTTCTCCCCACATCCTCACCAACATTTATTGTTACTTGTATTTTTTAAGATTTTTAGCTATAGATGGACAAAACTTTTATTACTTTTTAATGTATATTTTTAGTTGTAGATGGATACAGTACCTTTATTTTATTTATTTATTTTTATGTGGTGCTGAGGATCCAACCCAGTGCCTCACAGGTGGTACAAGTGTTCTACCACTGAGCCACAATCCCAGGCCATTACTTGTATTCTTGATAGTTGCCATTCTGACTTAAGTGAGGCGGAATCTCATTGTAGTTTTAATTTGCATTTCTCTAACTGCTGGAGATGTTGAACATTTTTTCATGTATTTTTTGACCATTCATATTTCTTCTGTGAAGTGCTTACTCAATTCCTTTGCTCCTTTATTTATTGGGTTATTTGGGTTTGGGATGATAAGTTTTTTGAGTTCCTTGTATAACCTGGAGATTAATGCTCTATCTGAGATGCAGGTGGTAATGATTTTTTCCCATTCTGTAGGCTCTTCATGTCCTTAATTGTTTCCTGTACAGAAGCTTTTTACTTTCATACCATCCCATTTATTGATGCTTCATTTTACTTCTTGCACTTTAGAGGTCTTATTGTAAATTCATAACTTATATAAAGTGCATAAAGGAGTGTGTACAATTCAACAAGTGAACACATGTACACCTACCACTTCTTACTGTCCTCAGTATCCCCAGAAATAGACCATTTCCTGTGGTTATGGTTAACAATTCTCATTCAGGGGTATTTGAGGCTGTTTCATGTTCAAGGGCTCCTGAGGTGGGATTAGGGTTGTTACTAATTTCCCCTAAAACCCACAGAATGACCCAAGGACACATTACTGTGATAAGGATAAATCTGATGGGGTTGAAAAAAGGCTATGTGTATTGGATCTTGAACCCAGGGCTCTGCCATTCAAGGCAAGCATTCTACCACTGAGCTACGTCCACAAGTCCCCTTTTAAAATTTAGAGACAGAGTCTTGCTAAATTGCCCAGATTGGCCTTGTACTTGTGATCTTCCTGCCTCAGCTTCAAAGTAACTGGGATTATAGTTGTATGCCACTGCCTCACCCAATAAAAAGGAGGATTTGATCTTCTACTCATCTCTTCTGTTCCCTGGAGCCTATGGCATTGAGAGTAAAATTAGAAAATTTTTCCTCAGTATCAATTGAGCCCCATCTTTGTTCAAACTCTGGGGGTACATAAAATGGGAAAAAAATTTCAACATGGACCTTTCATTCTTGGAACTTACAATATAAGTGGAGAGGTAAGCAAATTAAAATCACACTGTAATATGAACCAAAGACCTGTTTGCTGGAGGTAAATTAATACGACCATAGTCATTTCCACACCCATAAGTTTTGAATAGAAGACATTAAGCATATACAATCATATTCCTAAATTAGACATAGTTTTAGGAGGGACGAACAGAAGTATAGAAAGAACTACCTGAGAAAGAAGTTGAACTTCTTTTGGAGGACAGTTAAGTATTAGTTTATTTAAAACAAAACCACACATACATCTAGGAATAGAACTGGCTTGTGAGTTGAAATGTGTCTCCCCTAAAATTTATATGAAGTCCTAACCCAGAGTACCTCATGATATGACCTTTTTTAGAAACATTGTTTACAGAGGTAATAAAGTTAAAATGAGGTCACACAGTAAGCCCTAATTCACTGTGACTGGTGTACCTGTGGAAGGAGAAATTTGGACACAAGATATATAGAGCATTAAGATGATGTGAAGATAGCATTCTACCAACCATGGAAAGAGGCCTGATCAGATCCTTTGTTCACAGACATCAGAAGAAATCTACCCTGCTGACATGTTGATTTTGAACTTCTGCCTCCAGAACTGAGGTTCTTGTTGTTTAAGCCACCCAATTTATGATACTTTGTTTCAGCAGGTGTGGCAAACTAGTACAATTATCATAATTTTTAAATTAATTTCTTTGTTGTAGATTTCAGGTCACTTTCTTTTTATTATTATTTTTAGTAGAGCATTCTAGTTACACATGGTAGCTGTGTTCATCCCCAAAAATCATGCATGCATGGAATGTGACCCACTCCAATTCAGTCCCCTTTCCTTTCCCCCCCTCCTCACTTTTTTCAAATATTTACCTTTTTTTTGGGGGGGGGTTATTTTTGGTATTGATTGAACCCAGAGGAGCTAAATCCCCAGCCCTTTATTAAAAATTTGAGATAGAGACTTGCTAATTTGCCCAGGCAGACCCCAAACTTGTCATCCTCCGGAGTTAGAATTACAGGCATGTACCAGCAGGCACAGGTCAATAATTTAATTGGGGGCGGGGGCGGGTATTGGAGATTGAACCTAGGGTGTTTAATTATGGAGCACATCCCCAGCGCCTCCCCCTGCCTTTTTTTTTTTGAGAGGGTCTCATGAGGTTGCTTAGAGCCTTGCTAAGTTGCTAAGGCTGCCTTTGAATTTGCAATCCTCCTGCCTCAGTCTCCTGAACCGCTGGAATTACAGACATACGCAACCATGCTTAGCCTCAATCTTTGAGAGTAAGTCTTTGAGCAAAATGATTTTTTCCAAATTTCTCCAAATGTTGTGGGATGCTCAAATATAATGAATTTTCCTGATCAGTCTTAACTTTCACCAGCTGATCTTTTTGGGAAATCTGTTTTCCATGCCCAGTGTAAGCATCTGGTTGCAAATGGCAGGAACATTCATGAGAATGTTTTCTCAAACATTCATGAGAAACAGCCTGTGTGATGGTGCACACCTGTAATCCCAGCCACTCAGGAGGCTGAGGTAGGAGGATCAAGAGTTCAAAGCCAGTCTCAGCAATTTTGCAAGGCACTTAGCAACTCAATGATACCCCATCTCTAAATTAAATATTTTAAAAGGGCTTGGGATGTGGCTCAGTGGTAAAGTATCCCTGGATTCAATCCACAATACAGAAAAAAAGAAAGACAAGAGGACAGCTTTGGTTTTCATAACCAAATTTCAGGGAAGTCAGGAATGGTATCTGGCTTTATGGACAACATATCTAGAGATGCAAACACCAAGAGGATCTTCTCATCTCTGCCACTATGGTGATCACTGCTTCATTCCCTCCTACCGTTTGCAGGCTTTTTTTCCTTCTATGACATAGACCCTATTGCCAACAACTCTAGATTCACATTCCAACAACTTTAAGAACACAGGAAAGAAAAACTTCCTTCCAGCATGTTGGAGAAGCACTGTGATTGGTCCAGAATGGATCAGGTGGCCAGCTTCTGGCCAGGTAGCAGAAGCATATGCAAATGTGAACATGAATGTGTATATGTGTGTGTGTGGGGGGGGTGTAGTGGGTTGGTGGAGGCTTAAACTGAATAGAAAAAAAGAATAACCATAATACCATAAACAGTCATTTTGTGAGCTGGCACCACCCTGCATTCTGCTATTACCATGTGTCTCCCACTTATTATCACAAACAACAACAACAAAAGATGCCATATGATTGTGTGAATACAGTTTCCACAGCTTCTAAACATACTCCATCCTAGAAGCTATTAAGGATATTATTTCAAAAGTAGATTCAAGGAGCAGTTTAGAAAACTAATTCTGACATAGGTATTTCATAATTCATGAACTCCTTTGCATCAGTTGCTTCTAAAATCATTATGAATTTCTAACAAAAAATTAAAAATATAATAAATTGAATTTGTAAATGCAATAGTTAGTTATGATGAAGTAGGGACCCAATAAGGTTACAGAGTTGACATAGAACTATTGAGTAAATGAACTGATCCAGACAATTTGAAGTATGATGCACTTAGAGGTAAAGAGAGCAGGCTAAGTGTATCTGAATCACAGCTTTACTATGTTCTATTATTTATGTAATTTATGTTCTAGCTATGTATAATTCTATGTGCTGTCCATTTTGTGCCTCAATTTCTTCAAAGACCTTCAGGTTTATTGAGAACATTAAACAAGGTATGTCAGGAAGAGCACTTAGAGCAATGCCTAGAACATATTAATTGCTAAATAAATGTTAATATGAGTAGTCAGGTGTTGTCATCTTTGTACCCAAATTCTCATATATTAGCCACAGGCCTAGTACTGCTAAGTGACTGCACTAGAATTCTAATTAAGGTTTTCTGATGGTGAATCTACTGCTTTTTTAATATCTTCTTAATGACTGGTCGGCAGACCACTAGGACACCTGGCTTTTGTAGGTCAAAACACATATCATGGGGTCTTTCCTCAGTCTTACTGAATCTCTGAAGGTGGAGCCCAGGGAGGTTCATTTTTTCAAGTACCTCTAGATGGTTTGAAAGCACACTGAAGTTTGAGAGTCTAAAGAAACATGCAGGAGCTTGTCACCTGCCTGAATCCCAGCAACTTGGAAGGCTGAGGCAGAAGGATTCCAAGTTTGAGGCCAGCCTCTGGCAACTAGTGACGTCCTGTCTGAAAAAATAAAAAGGACTGAGGATGTTACTCAATGGTAGAGAGCCCCTGGGCTCAATACCCTGTATCCCCCCCACCAAAAAAATGCAGAAATCAGTTTAAAATTTTTATTTAACAAACTGGTTTTGGAATGCGATTTATCATCACACTTTGGAACATGTTTCAGCTATAGTTCTTTTTGAACTATAGAAATCAAAGCTTAAAAACTCATTTGTCTCATCTCAGTAGCTTCATAACTGCCTTTGGTCAAAAATATTAAAATTCGGAACTGAAACTAAACAAAATTAGTAGAAACAGGTGGTTGGAACAGGGCTATTATCCTATATCCTTCAAAGCTATCTGCTTGATGTGCCAGAACAGACTTCAACTTTCCCTTGTAATGAGTGGATCTGAAAACAGCCTCTTTGCAATAAGATTTTGGTTTAAAAAAAAATGTCACTGGGATGCATCTATGTTATTTGCAGGAAAATGGAACTGGCAGACATCATGTCCGTGTTCAGTGAAATATTTTCTCTCACATGTGGAAGCTAGAAAAAAAGGAGGGATCATAACAATAGGAGACAGATCAGTAGAGTGAAGGGTGGGGATGGAAGGAGGGAGGAGGAGAGGCAACAAGAAAAAAAAGGGTTACCAGGCAGTGAAATTGACCAAATTATGTTTTGTGCATGTATGAATATAGAATAGTGAATGCCACTTCACAACAAGAAAATTGCTGGGCAACCTGAAAACTAACCACTTTTCTCTGATTCATCAGAGAATTGAAGTCACAGAGCAAACTGTTGCTCCCAAAGTGGGAAGACAGGTAAGTGTAGGAAATAAATCACCATTTACCAGAAGTCGGCTTCTCAAACCATATTTAAAAATGAGTCTCTAGGGAAAACAAAAAACAATAAGACCAAATCAAGGGCTATAAGAAAATTTAGCCTCCAACATCACAGCTGCTCTGGTGTCCATGGCCTAAATCCTCGCCAGATACATGCAAAATTTCACACTGAATGTCTATCATCTCAGATGCTTTTATAAATACTATATGTCTGCCTTTCAATAAAAAGTAACAAAACGGGACGAAAAGCAACAGAAAAATACGAACAGTGTAAATCACAAAGCAAGTAAGCACCAAAACACACAGATATGGCACAATTTTTGCAATTATCATACAATGGATTTGAAATGACTGATTAATATGCTAACATGTGCATATGTGTAATACACTCTGAAAAGCACATATTTTGTAAATATATACACTGCGGTTTAAATAATAATCTTAAACATAAAAAAAATTCAAATTGTACAATGAAGTACATCAGCAGCAATCAGAGAATCTAGGTTTTTATTCTTTTTTTTTTAAAAAGAGAGAGTGAGAAAGAGAGAGAGAGAGAGAGAGAGAGAGAGAGAGAGAGAGAATTTTTTTTAATATTTATTTTTTAGTTTTCGGTGGACACAACATCTTTGTTGGTATGTGGTGCTGAGGATCGAACCCAGGCCGCACGCATGCCAGGCGAGTGCACTACTGCTTGAGCCACATCCCCAGCCCAGGTTTTTATTCTTATTCCCCCCTTTTTTCTTATTCGTCCTCCTCTTCTTTCTCAGCCTTCTCTTTCCTTTTCTTTCCCATCTTGCTTCTTCTCCTCTTCCTTCTGCCCTTCTTCCTCCTCATTTTCTTTTTACCTTTTTCTTTCACTCTTTTTCATCCCCTCCTCTTTGCCGTATGCTGGGCAAGGGCAAGATTCAGCAAATCCATGACAGAATAAGTTGAAGGATCTACTTCTTGGCCTTCTTGTTTTCTCCTCATTTTTTGTCATTGGACATTTCACTAAGAACTCCAGAGGAGTTTAGATATAGTTATAATATTGAAAGAGGGACTTAGGTGAATACTGAATGGACACATACTATCAAAATATGAGAGTTTACTGGAGGAATCTGAGATTAGGTATTCAATGGACAGAGTCAATGAGAACATCAACTGGGATATTTGAAAGATTGACAATTGGAACCATTGAAATTAAATTTGAGTGACCAAAATAGCTATGAATCCACCAATGCCTGTCACAACCAAGAAATGCTGATGTGCTAGGGTGACTGGGCCAGTGTGAGGAGCTGGAGCAGGTTTAGAGCTCTGCATTTGCAAGTGGCAAAGCCTTTGAGAATAGGTAGAGACACAAATTTGATGAGGTGTCAAAACTCAACTTGAGGCTGGGCGCAGTGGCTCACACCTTTAATCCCAGTGACTCAGGAGGCTGAGGCAGGAGGATGAGGCAAGTTCAAAGCCAGCCTCAGCAATGGCAAGGCACTAAGCAACTCGGTGAGACCCTGCCTCCAAGTAAAATACAAAAAAGGTCTGGGGATGTGTCCCAGTGGCTGAGTGCCCCTGACTTAATCCCTGGTACCAAAAAAAAAAAAAACCCAACCCTCAACTTGATACATGTTTAATCCACAGATTTTTTTCAAAAGTGCTTTTTGAAATAAGTAATTTTCTTCTGTGAGAAAACCTGTTATAATAACATAAAGAAAAATACATAAACCTCTCACAACTCCTTCCATCTCCCTTTTTGAAACCAGTGTATCATCTATTGATAAATTATTTCCCTCCCAGTTAGTGTGTGTCCTCTAGATGGCAGAACAGGATTTCAGTTTGCACTGTTGAAGCCTCTTGGCTATTTAATTGCAGATTTCCCTTTATACAGTTTTTAGTTATTGAATAACAAACACATTTATAAACTTTTGTACAGTTATCACCTCATCAATCCAATGCCACAGGAAGAAGCAGCCATGATATATTCCTGGAAAAATCTAAATAATGAATTTCTTTTTAAAAAAATGCAATGTTTGATGGACTGAATTTACTATACAAGTCAGGTATCCATATCCAAAATCCTTGGAATCAAAAGTGCTTTTTATTCCAGAATTTTCAAATTTCGAATTGCAAATATATAATGAGATATCTTGGATCGAAACAAAATGTATTTATGTGTCATATACACCTTCTACGCATAGCCTGAGTATTGCACAATATTTTTAATGTGTGCATTGTTTTTGTTTATTTGTTTGTTTGTTTGTTTGGCTTGTTGTTTGTTTGTTTGTTTGTTTATTTATTTATTTATTTATTTATTTGATACTGGGAATTGAACCCAAGGGCGCTTTACTACTGAGCTGCAACCCTAAGCTTTTTATTTATATATTTATTTATTTATTTATTTATTTGAGATAGAGTCTTGCTAAGTTGCTCAGGGCCTTGCTGAATTGCTGAGGCTGGCTTTGAACTCACAATCCTCCTGCCTCAGCCTCCTGAGCCACTAGAATTACAGGTGTGTACTACCAACCCCACCCATCTGTGGGCTTGTATTTTGAATTTGACTTGTCAAAAGAGGTCAAGTGTGAATGAAATTATGACATTTTTCGTTGTAGTATATAGCATTAGTGCTCAAAAAATTTTGTATTTTGTATTTTAAGTTTAAGTATGCTCAACCTGTACTATCTTGAATCAATTGCTAATTACCTTGCTGAAATGAAAATCCTATTGGACTGGCTTTACCAGATAGATAAGACTTGTTATTAATTGACATTTATTGTTGTTACTTAATGAAAATTGCTGGAGTCCTTGAAGATTATCCTATTGCACAGGTAACTATGTGGTGCCATTTGCCTCTATGTTAAAAATTTGCTTACTGACACATTGTTTTCCAAAGAAATTTTGAAACTAAACTTTAGAATACAGTTGGCTTAGTTATCAGCAATTTGGATCATTCACATTTGAAAGATAGGATTTATATAGCCCTTTAAACAATCATTTATTTATATGAGTTTATCATACTATGAAGTGTCATTCCTGATTAGAGTTGCCACCGGGAATCTATTAGCATTCTTTCATCTTTCAATAACCTATTCCTACTTGGGAATAAATTTTCCACATAGTAGACACTCTATAAATTCTTAGGAATTTGAATTCATTTGAATACCGGTCACATTCTTTGATTTGAATCTTCTAAAGAGATGTGCTCAAGCCAGGTGCAGTGGCATGAGGCAGGAGGATCACAAGTTTGAAGCCAGCCTCAGCAACTTAGCAAAACCTGCAGCTACTTAGCAATACTTCATCTCAAAATAAACAAAATAAAAATGGTTGGGGATGTAGCTCAGTGGTAAAGCACCCTTGGGCTCAATTCCCAGTACCCAAAACAAAAACAAAAAATAAACAAAACTAAAGCCCAAATAAACAAAAAATAAAATAAAATATAGAGATATACTCAAGAAGTTGAATTTTAATCTTTCTTTTTAATAGAGATTGTCTTTTCACACACACACACACACACACAAAAAAAAACTTGGTTCTCATGTCTCCCAAAATAAAGGTCACTCTATCTACTAATGAGGGAATAAGGTAACAAAAACTAATTTCTGGATTTTAATTTTATATTGAAGTCTGATGTCTATGATTTTTGTTTTAGCAACAAAGAAAACTAATGATTTGTGCTTTTTCAGTCTCTAATAATTTTGCCTAAGACCAACTAATATATATATAAGCAACAATGACAATATATGTTGTCTAGAGTATGGACAGTCATGGCTTCAGGAGAATCTTACTGAGGATTCTGGGGTCAAGGCCAAAGACAGCATGATTGATGATCATTTCCTGTCATGGTGGAAGAGTAGGGAGCAGGCAGGTGCACTAGGAATTTGCCTTTTCCTTTGGCTGTGAAATCAGAGGGATTTCAAGTTCACTTCTTCAAAGGAATTCAGAAATGTGGCTGTTAGACTGGGGGATTAGACTAGTTCCCCTAAATTGGCCTTTGCCAGGCTTCTTTGCAATTGCATATTCTGTTTTGGAGATTTTGTTATTTTTCTCTCTCCCTCTCTCTTTTGATACTGGGGATTGAACCCAGGAACACATCCCCAATTACATCCCCAGCACTCCCTTTTTTATTTTTAGACAGGGTCTCTGTAAGTCACTTAGGGCCTTGCTGAGTTGTTAAGGCTGGCCTCAAACTTGCAGCCTCCTACCTCAGCCTCCTGAGTTGCTGCGATTACAGGCATGTACCACTATGCCTGTCTGTTTTTATTTCTTATAGAAGGTATTAGCTAAGAAAAATATTCTAATACACATTTTAAGAATCAGTAGCAATGATTATTTTCAATTTTGGTATTATTCATTAATTCTAACAACAGGTACTTATATAAAAGTCTATTCTGTAATGTTTGCTTTGGTAAGTATGAAAGTTTACAGTGCTGGGGAAACAGATCTTGCCCTTCTGGAGTTTTCTTTTGAATTGGAGTTCCTCTAAAATTACCATATTGAATGGGTCTTCTAAGTCCACTTGACTCTTATAATACTTCATCTGTTACTCTAGGTGCCAGGATGCAATGGTGACTAAAAGTTCCAGTTCAGGAAGCTCTTCCATTTTAGCAGGAAGAATCAATGAATAGATATATACTGTAATGTCACTGATGTATACTAGAGAGAAAAGCAGAAGTTAAGAATTGAAGGCTGCTCAGGGCAGTGGAGTTTTAATATTTTAAGAGATATGAATAAAACGCAGTAGAGACCTTCATGAAGACCCACTGGAAGAAATGTAGAGGGGCAACAAGGTCCAAGGTCATAAGACTTGTGTGAGGGCTAAGGTTAAGAGGCTTGTGCTTAGAAAGTGTGATTACCATAGAGTAGACTACACGGTTTTCAACTCCAGTGGAGGGTGGTGAGATAGACAGCTGGAGATGTAGCAAGATAGCCAGGCCATCAGAAGGACTTTAGGTTTTATTTAAAGTGTTTCAGAAGATACTGGAGAAAATAAAGGAATTGATAAACAGGGACCTGAAACAATCTGAATTTGTTTAAAAATACTCACTCTAATACAGTTAGACTGGGGAGAAACTAAGAATGAGCATGTACATCAGAAAATAAAACTGTAATATATAAAGAGATAAACACGATTATATTTTTTAAACCTTTTTATAGTTTATGTACAACTGTTTATATTATTGTCAAAATTCTGAGATTAAAACTTCATGCACTTTTAAGAAATTCTAAGCTGATTAGCCTTCATCTTGTGTTGTCTAATATAGCTCAAATATTCATATTTTATATTACATTATAGAGCATAGAGAACATATAAAAATCAGTGATTTCTTAATTGAGATATTCAGAGACTTAGAATAAATGCCAGGCCCCATTTACCAGACTTCCAAGGATGCTTAGTTTGAGACTATGGATAACAGAAGCAATTGTGTTAGGTCTCAGCCAAACCTACATCTGGAGACTTGAAGGTCCAAGCAGTTTGGATAGAAATTTCCAGAATATATGGGGTGTTGAAGAAAGAATATTAATTGTTAATGTTATAAGCCTGTATTTGCATATTTTATTAGTGTTGTTGGACCTTCAAGTTGGAAATAAAGATCAAAGGTTTCTTCGTAGTGGTTTTTGATGGTAGGACAGGCCTTATTGTTGGTGTTGTTTGCAAAGCATTCTCCATGATTCTGGCACACAGAAAAATTGGACTTCTTGACTCCCTGTGGTTGGAAAGCTATAAAACAGTTCTGTCTAGTGAGTTGAAAGTATAAATATTGTCTGTCAATTCCCAACCAAATGTCCAATTGCTGGCCTAAGACCTTGCAGAACTCTCCTTCTCTTCTTACATGGTAAACTACATTGGCAATAGTGTTCCTCAATTAGCCAAGTTCTCTGTGTAACACACTGATTAATCTCCTCACCATCCCCCACAACTCCCTCCATCTCAACTGTGAAGAACATGAAGCAGAAGCAAGAAATGAATCTTGGTAGTTTTATGCCGCGTACACTTGAGGTTGGTTATTACTGGCCCCTGATGATACAGGCAACAAAGTTTACAGCCCTGGTGTGAACTGCCCCTTGAGAAGTTCTGTGTATAAAGAACTGAGAGGGACTTCTTCCCCACAGCAGGTGAAGAGCTTAGGCCCTCAGTCCAACAGCCTGGGAGGAACTAAATCCTGCCAAGAACCATGTGAGTGGGCTTAGCACTGGATTCTCCTGTAATAACCATGTGACTTTACGGAAGACCAGAGTCAGAGCTTCACAACTTAGCTTTCTGTATTCTGGGTCCACAGAAATTCTGAGATAATAAAAATTTGATGTTTTAGGCTGCTGCTAAGTCTTGAGGTAATTTATGTAGAAATAAATAAGTAAAACAGTATCTTAAGAATATGCTGGAACACAATGCCAAAGAATATACCTGCAGAGCTGGAGGTTTCTGAAAGTGTATTTTTACAAGTATCTGGGCTAAATCCAATTATTTTAAAGAAAATGGTTCTCTTAGATAAATATCCAAACCAAGTGTCAAAAAGCAGAATTGCTTGATAATATCTCCATATACTGTGGTAGAGACTGTTAATGCCCACCTATATCTGTGAGCTCCTGCCTATTACTCACCCTGATTAGAGTTGGACTCACCATGTGACTAGTTCTGTCCCATGGAGTAGACGTAGAAGCAAACTATTTTACTTCTGGGTTAATTCTTTCACACTACCTTCTAGTTACACTCTAAGTCAGAAGATGATGGGATCCCCAGTTAGACAAGGTATTGACAACAGGGAGACATAAACTTGCATTCTATTAAGCACAAAAATTTCAGGTTTTATTTTTTACTGATCATGTCATATCAGGACTACTATACCCAACATTTTAAAACAAAGACCACTGGAATAATAATAATGTGTAGGTATTCTGACTGCTCTCGTGTATATGGAGACACTGTCACTAGTTCAATTTGTAGGACAGGTTTTTGGTGGTGTAGGACAGGTTCCGTTTTCCCCCAAATAGAAGAATCTTATCCTCCTCCACAGTGGCCTAGCTAAACATCCCAGAATGGATTTAGGCGAAGACTGTACCCATGAAAATTAGTGCCGCTTGCATATTCTTCTCATCTTCCATTTCACCATGCATAGTTTATTTACATTTGGATTTCTGTTTTTTTTAGTGGTGTTTCATATGTTCATTTTTATTTTAGTTGTATACATTTTTGGATTCCTTCAACTCTTTAGAAAAATGATAAATGGCTAGAATATGTGTTTTAATATAAAAACTATGGGCTTTACTAAAAAAACAGCTTGCTTATTAGTCTTGAGGATTGATATGGAAACAGCCAGAACATAGTGTGGGCCTTTTGCTTCACTTTCATTTTGAAATCTACATCAACCCCTGGGTTTCTAGACATGAAATCTCTAATGGAGGGGCCTGGGAAATCCCCCCACCTCCTGGCATCATATTTCTAAAGATAACAGTCTACTGGTTCCAATTCATATCCACCCTATAAAAGTATTTCAAAGTAACAGGACACATTGTTTCATAGATTAATTAAGAAATTCAACAAACATTTATTCAGGCCTAAAAGGTGCCAGGCCTCATGTCAAATGTTCGGAACACTCAGGTAAAGAAGACCCACTCTCAGTCACCATGGACTAGAGAGGCCATGGGGAAGATTGCCTCTGTTAGGATAAGGGTACGAGGGAAAGACATCCAAGTGGGGACACTGTGTCAGAGATGATCCTTTAGGGACTGAAACAGAAGCACAAGCAGGAGTCCATGCCAAAGAGGAAGGCATGCAGAATGTTCCAGGCATTGAGGATGACAGGAGGAAATGAAATAAGTCCATCTTCCAGAGCTTTACCTTGCCAACAACATCTCACATGGTCAGAGAAGCTTGGTTTAAAAAGATTCCCTGACTAGAGGCCTCCAAATTCAATAGGAAGCTAAACGATATTTTTCCCTTCTCATCTTGACTACTTTCCCCCATGTTGTCCATGTTCTGTAAGATGAATTTGATCAAAGGTATCACTTTCACTCCTCTCACCACCCCAGTTTCACTGATGGCAATGGTTATTGTATTTGGCTCAAGCTCCCATTCCTAGGCCTTTCTATTTATTTAAAATCATCTGTAACATATTAACATGTCAGTGAAATTGAAAGGTTAAATACTGAAGCTTTAAACAGTTGCAAAATAAATTCTGTGGTAAAGATATGTTTAATTTTTAGAGTGAACATTAATCAAAGGATTCATTCGGAATCCTTGGAAAATATATCACTGCAAAGCCATATGTGTGTATCTGCCCTTTGACTCTGAAAATGCCTATAGTCAAAACAGTCTCTTATTCTTCCTAATCTCATCCCAGAACATGTTAGAGCCACCAAAATGTTCTGCTATTCTGTCTACTCTATGCAACTCTGTGTCTTGGGATTAAATAAACTGGATTATTTTAGAAAGGATCTCTTTCCAAAAGTGAACCATAGAATAGGGCCATAGTGTATTCCTTGATGACAGCCGGTTGCTGAAAAAGCAATGTGGCCCAAAACGTGGAAACTGCCTGGTGCCATCAGCCGTGTCCTAGGTGCCAGGAATGATTTGTGGAATCACGCTACTTTCCCTCTGCTCATCGGCATGTTGTGGCAGGACACCCTGTGCAGGCAGCTCATCTATCAGGAAGCAGCACCATTCGCATTGATAATGTTTGCAATTAGGGCCTATTAGGCCTGATTGAAAGTGAAGCATCAGAGGTGTTATGCAATTTGAGAAAGGAGAAACAACATCTGGGATCCTGTCATCTTGGTGGAAGAAAATAATGAAAACCCGGGGCAGAGTAAATGTAAGCTTCTGTAAACAGGAAGCAAGTGGTGTGGCAAGATGGAATTCCATATTCGTTTGTTGATACTTAAAAATACTAGTTACATTTATGGGATGTCACAGGGACTGTATCAAATGCTTACATGTGTCAATTCAGTGAAAACTCATCTGACTCCAATGAAATAGTATTATCATCATTTTTAATTTACAGTTGGAGTTTTATCAGTATGAAATGAAGGAACAAATAAACCATCAGTACACTTCCCAAAGATGAGGAAACTGAGGCTGGAACTACTCAGGAGAAGTGACAATTGGCTTAAGCCTTTTTTCTACCCACCTGGCCTTAGGCAGTCCTGGGGCCTAGAGAGCTGGCCACACAGAGGGAGGGGCCAGCTCGAGGTTTCTATGCTCACAAAGTGCCAGAAAGGAGAGAGGGGTGACCCCTGTCACTATACACAGCACCAACAGCACAGCCAAGGCAGGAACCAGGCTGCTCGGGGGAAACCGAGGCAGCTTTGCCTGCCTCTGGAGGGGAAGCTCCCCGGGCCCCGGGGATCCGCTCCGAGACCCCACATCGGGCACCTCCGCTGCACAGCGACGGTGGGGAGGGCTCACAAAGGGGAAATGCTGGGGCCGGGCGAAGGTGGCCAGGCTGGAGAAGTTGGAGTGACCCCTCCAGGTGGAGAGGCCCGTCCCTGACAGTCCCCGGCTCTGCCCTTTCCTTCCACAGACCGCGGGCTCGTACCTGGAGAAGCTTCCCCTTTGCTTTCCCAAAGAAGACACTCTCCATGCCCAGTGCTACCCCTCAGTGGCCCAGGGAAGGCCTTTAACACCTCCAGCTGGGACCAGAGCCTTCCTCCCACCGGTGCTGGTTGGGCGGGTCCCCTCCATGTATGAGGACAGTGGATAAATGGTGGGTTTCAGTCCATGCTGGTCAACTCAGGGCGTGGGCAAGTGATGCCCTGGAGGGCAGAGGCCAAAGGGCTTAGGGATGAACCCTGGAGTCAGCCACCGGCTCTGGTCTGAGCTTGGGTCTTCTGTGGCTGACATCCCCACAGTTGGGCAAAGGGGTCCTCACTTGACCAGTTCCATTGCTGGCTTCTTGGGCTTATAAATGTCCTGTGTTCTGCGTTTTCCAAAAAGAAAGAAATAGAGGAGGGTACCAGAGGAGGCCAGGGATGGCCCACAGCATAGGCCTGGTCCCTGTGGTGGTGCCTGGGGTGGCCAGCACCCTCCTCCTGCCTCCAGCCCTGGCCCTGAGCTCAGCTCTCTCTACCCACATGTAACTGAGCACCTCTGCCCCGAGGCCCACTTCCCTGGCCCCCCACCTAAGGCCCCATAATCCCACCCCATGCTGAGCCCTGAGGGCCGTGCCAGAGCACCGGGGGGTGCTCAGGGTGCCCCTTCTGCTGACCCTAAGTCCATCTCTGCTCCAGATCCCAGCCCAGGCTGAGCAGCTTTTGCTGAAGGTCCTCTTGCACAAACCCCACAGACCCCCTGGACATTCCAAATTAAGCCCCCAGTGGGTGCTGCAATTCTGACCCCCTGGCAACTGGGCAGACATTGACCAGATCACAAAATGCTCTCTGATTTTTTTTTAGTAATTTCTGGGGAATCCTGGCCCAAATACAATCACACACACACACACACACACACACACACACCTGCTGCACACACACACACACACACACACACACACACACACACACACACACACCAGGAAACCAACAGAGCACTTCTTGAGGTTGGAGGAGACGGGCCTGGGTGCAACAGCCCAGGGCAGCCCAGGACCACGGTGGGTGGGGCAGTGTAGCTAGAGACAGGGAGGGTGGGGGGCAGACTGAGGTCTCAGGAAGCAGAGGGGGCCAGGCCTGGCCAGGGTGTGGTGGGGCCAGAGGGCCATGACCAGGCTCCGACCAGGCCTCAGACCACAGGCGCCTGGCCCTCCCCAGCTCCTGGCACAGCCTTATGGGGGCCGGGAGCCTGCTGGAGGCACCAGAGTCGGAGGATTCTGGGCTACAATCCCCTGCAGAGCTTCCCGGGTGCCCATGGGTGCCCCTGCCCACTGCCCAAGGCTCCCTGCCTAAGGAGGTTCACGGAAACTGGTGCACAGGAGAGGCACCCGAGGTCACCTGCCCTCACTCACTGCCGCCCAGGCCACGTGCATGGAGGAGGGCAGTGCCCTGGGCGGTCCAGGAGTGTCCTCACAGCCCCAGTAGCAAGTTCCAGGGCAGTTCTTGGTGGGGACACTGACGCACCCAGCCCTGGCCCTGGGAGCCCTTCCCAGACGTCTCAGATCCCGTCCCTGCAGCTCCCACAGCCCTGGGCCACACAAGCTGGGCTGCAGGTGAGGGTTAGGGGTTCTCAGCTGTGCACCCACAGCAGGCCCTCCTCATGTGCCTAGCTCTGGGGTGCTGACCAGGCCCCCCCCCACAGCAACGCCATTTCACAAGCCGCACACTGGCCACGCCCGTACCATCTGCATCTGATTCCATTTCAATAGAAAGTTGTTCAAAGCTGCATTTCGAGACAGTTTTCCCCAGAGAGGCCTTCCCGGCCCTCAGCTCCCTGCCGAGGAGGCAGCAGGCTCGAAGCCTCGGTCCTCGTTAAAACCAGAACTCCTGTCTGAAGATGGCATTTCTGCAGAGTGACTTATAAGTAGTGTTGCACAGGGCAGCGACTAGGAAGGGCATGGTGGCCGTTACCAGGTGTAAGCAAGTCTTCAAGATGCGCTACCTAGAGTCAGGTGGTGACGGCCACGGTGTGTCATGTAGGATCAGAGGTGCTGCCAGCACCACCGTCCCTGGGAAGGGGGACAGCGAGGAGCGCAGGGCTGGGGAGTGTGCAGCTGCACCTGGGGCCCTTTGTGTCTGTGGAGCCTGTGACAGGCGGGTCACTTCTTTAAAGATCAAGTTGCTTCCTAAAGCGTGAAGCCTTGAGGAAAAGGGAGCCATGTGTCCCCACGTCCCCCTGCACACGCTGAGCTGCTTCGGGAAGGAAGGACAGGAAGATGATCCCAGACTGGTTTGGCGTATCAGGTGGCAACATCACGACCTTGAGAAATCAAGGGAAAGGTTCAGATAATTGTTTCCACATTAAAAGGACCCAGACGCACCTGCCCAGTGCTTGTGCTGACCACGGCTCCCTGAAGGACGCCTCGGGGCTGATGTTTCTACTGCCGTGGAAAATACTGGGGCAGTGTCTCAAACCCGAGGCATGGAACTGTGGCCAACCCCGGCCACTCTCCTTGGGGAGCTCTCAGCCCCGGGGGCAGACACCAGGCAGAGCCTGGGGCACCCAGGGGGACAGCAGCACGGCCCACAGGACGCAGAGGGGGACACAGCCAGCATCACCCAGTAGGACAGATGAATGAGACGTGGTCCAAACGCACAGTGGACTGTGATTCAACCTCAGAGGGAGGGACTCTGCCACATGCCACCACAGGAAGGGACCTTCAGGAGATGGCAGAAGGTGAAACAGCCAGACAGAGGAAGACAAAGGACATGTGGGTCCCCTCAGGTCCCCGAGGAGCAACCCACAGAGCCAGGGAGGGGACGGCCGTGGGCAGGGTGTGGGGAGTGTGGTCGTCAGCCTCCAGCTCTGTGACAAAGTACCTGAGGAGACAACTTCAGAGGACACAGATCGGCCTGGACTCGCAGCTTCAGAGGCTGCCTTCGGCCGTGGCCCCCAGCACCACCGTGGTCCCAGCACCATCGTGGCCCCCAGCACCATCGTGGCCCCCAGCACACCGGGGCCCCCAGCACCATTGTGGCCCCAGCACCATCGTGGCCCCCAGCACCATCGTGGCCCCCAGCACCATCGTGGCCCCCAGCACCATCGGGTCCCCAGCACCACCGTGGCCCCCAGCACCATCGTGGCCCCAGCACCATCGTGGCCCCCAGCACCACGGTGACCCCCAGCACCACCGTGACCCCCAGCACCACCGTGGCCCCCAGCACCATAGTGGCCCCAGCACCAGCGTGACCCCCAGCACCACCGTGGCCCCAGCACCATAGTGGCCCCAGCACCATCGTGGCCCCCAGCACCATCGTGGCCCCCAGCACCATCGTGACCCCCAGCACCACCGTGATCCCAGCACCATCGTGGCCCCCAGCACCACCGTGGCCCCCAGCACCATCGTGGCCCCCAGCACCACCGTGACCCCCAGCACCACCGTGGCCCCAGCACCACCGTGATCCCAGCACCATCGTGGCCCCCAGCACCACCGTGGCCCCCAGCACCATCGTGGCCCCCAGCACCACCGTGATCCCAGCACCACCGTGATCCCAGCACCACCGTGATCCCAGCACCACCGTGACCCCCAGCACCATCGTGGCCCCCAGCACCACCGTGATCCCAGCACCACCGTGGCCCCCAGCACCATCGTGGCCCCAGCACCATCGTGGTCCCAGCACCACCGTGATCCCAGCACCACCGTGATCCCAGCACCACCGTGGCCCCAGCACCACCGTGATCCCAGCACCACCGTGGCCCCCAGCACCACTGTGGCCCCAGCACCACCGTGATCACAGCACCACCGTGATCACAGCACCACCGTGATCCCAGCACCACCGTGACCCCCAGCACCACCGTGGCCCCCAGCACCACCGTGATCCCAGCACCACCGTGGCCCCAGCACCACCGTGGTCCCAGCACCACCGTGATCCCAGCACCACCGTGGCCCCAGCACCACCGTGGCCCCAGCACCATCGTGGCCCCAGCACCATCGTGGCCCCCAGCACCATCGTGGCCCCAGCACCACCGTGATCCCAGCACCACCGTGATCCCAGCACCACCGTGACCCCCAGCACCACCGTGGCCCCCAGCACCACCGTGATCCCAGCACCACCGTGGCCCCCAGCACCACCGTGGCCCCAGCACCACCGTGGCCCCAGCACCACCGTGGCCCCCAGCACCACCGTGGCCCCCAGCACCACCGTGGTCCCAGCACCACCGTGGCCCCCAGCACCACCGTGGCCCCCAGCACCACCGTGATCCCAGCACCACCGTGATCCCAGCACCACCGTGGCCCCCAGCACCACCGTGGCCCCCAGCACCACCGTGGCCCCCAGCACCACCGTGATCCCAGCACCACCGTGGCCCCAGTACCACCGTGGCCCCAGCACCACCGTGACCCCCAGCACCACCGTGACCCCCAGCACCACCGTGGCCCCAGCACCACCGTGGCCCCCAGCACCACCGTGGCCCCCAGCACCACCGTGACCCCCAGCACCACCGTGGCCCCAGCACCACCGTGGCCCCCAGCACCACCGTGGCCCCAGCACCACCGTGGCCCCAGCACCACCGTGGCCCCCAGCACCACCGTGACCCCCAGCACCACCGTGGCCCCAGCACCACCGTGGCCCCCAGCACCACCGTGGCCCCAGCACCACCGTGGCCCCAGCACCACCGTGACCCCAGCACCACCGTGGGTCCCAGCACCACCGTGGCCCCCAGCACCACCGTGACCCCCAGCACCACCGTGACCCCCAGCACCATCGTGGCCCCCAGCACCACCATGATCCCAGCACCACCGTGATCCCAGCACCACCGTGGCCCCAGCACCACCGTGATCCCAGCACCATCGTGGGCCCAGCACCATAGTGGCCCCCAGCACCATCGTGGCCCCCAGCAGCACCGTGGCCCCAGCACCACCGTGGTCCCAGCACCACCGTGGCCCCAGCACCACCGTGGCCCCAGCACCACCGTGGCCCCCAGCACCATCGTGGCCCCCAGCACCATCGTGGCCCCAGCACCACCGTGATCCCAGCACCACCGTGATCCCCAGCACCACCGTGGCCCCCAGCACCACCGTGGCCCCAGCACCACCGTGGCCCCAGCACCACCGTGGCCCCAGCACCACCGGCCCCAGCACCACCAGCACCACCACCACCAGCACCACCGTGGCCCCCAGCACCACCGTGGTCCCAGCACCACCGTGGTCCCAGCACCACCGTGGCCCCCAGCACCACCGTGGCCCCCAGCACCACCGTGATCCCAGCACCACCGTGATCCCAGCACCACCGTGGCCCCCAGCACCACCGTGGCCCCAGCACCACCGTGGCCCCCAGCACCACCGTGTTCCTTGGTTACAGCTTTTACATTATAACCTTTTATATTTTCCAGTTGAAATTCTTATAGAAAATATACCCAACTGAATTTTCCCTTAAAAAATTAATAAAAGTAGAAAATTTAGGAAATGCAGGAAATCAGAGAAAGAAAATAACATCTGTGCTCTCATTATCTAGCTAAGATTTCAGAAATTATATACCTGGTTTTAAAATAACAAATACAAGATCATAAAATAGACTTTTGTAACAATTATCTCATTTAAAAAGTCACTGCCTCCCTGCCCCTCGATTTTTTTTTTTTTGGTACCAGAGATTTAACCCAGGGGCGCTTAACCACTGAGCCATATCCCTGGCCTCATTTTATTTTGAGACAGGGTCTTGCTAAATTGCTGAGGCTGACTTTGAACTTGGGATCCTCCTGCCTCAGCCTCTGCTGAGCCCATATCATTTTTAAAGACTGCACTGATCTGTATCTCTTTTCAGAGATAACACAGCTTCTTTAACCAATTAGACAATTTCTCAGTTCCCCGGGATTCCCCAGGAATCAAAAGCAGAAGCAGAAGCAGGGGGTAACAGTTTAAGTAGGTATGCAACTGCAGGAACGGAAGTAGTGGCAAGAGGAGGAGGCAAGAAAGACAATGTGAGCCAGTTGCAGCTGGGTATGATTGATTGCTTATCCTTCTGGACTATCCTCTGATGAGCCATGTAAACCATGCCTCAAGACAGTCTGTTAGGGGAGATGTCATTTATCAGCCCAATCCGCTAGTCGAAGCTTTGCCTGTTGGCCGCGACTCCCCTGTGCATCTGTGTATTCAAGGGCCATGAGTGGAATCCTAAGAGGGAGGACCTGTGGACCCTGGTTATGGTAATCGCCACAGAGATGGGTGGCCCCAGAGGCAGGTGAGGCCAAAAAGATTTCAAGAGGTCTATTCTGTGATTACCATTTTTTTTTCAAAAGGTCAAAAAAGCCAGGCACTGAGGGGCACGCCTGTAATCCCAGGGGTTGGGAAAGCTGAGGCAGGAGGATTGAGAGTTCAAAGCCAGCCTCAGCAATTTAGTGAGGCCCTAAGCAAATCAGCGAGACTCTGTCTCTAAATACAATATTTTTAAAAAGGCTGGGGATGTGGCTCAGTGGTTAAGCGCCCCTGAGTTCAATCCAAGGTACCAAAAAAAAAAGGGTCTAAAACTTTTTATCCTTATTTCCTTAGACAAATTCTTAGGATCGCAAGGTGTGAGATTTTAATATGTGTTACCAAATTTCCTCCCAGAAAAGTTGACTGATTCTGATGCTCCTCAGCAGGGGATAAATTTACCTATGTTCTCTTTGCCCTAAACACAGCTCCTAAGCTCTAGCCAAATTGATAGGCTGGAAACATAACAGTTCCGGATTCTGCTTTCTGTGGTTGAACTAGTTATGTTTGGTAGAATGAGTTCAAAAATCAAATCATTTCCTCTTCATCATATGTTTATTAAGTATGTCTTCCATGCAGGACACATTCTTGGCAATGGAGAGATGGAGTTTGTTCTGTGAGGCTGGTACTCTAGCAGGAGAGAAACATACTCAACTGACAGCTGCGTCATTCTTGCACTTGTGCTTGGTTTTACAAAGATAAGTTGCAGAGGATGGCACTGGATTGCCTTATTCTGGAAGGGCAAGGAGAACCAGCTTTTTAGTAATCAGCTTGGCAACCAAAAGAGGGGGAGAAAATCCACACTTCTACTGTAAAAAATTCATGCTCTTTAAATAATTTGAGTAATTTTAAAAATCAAGTATATACAAACTTATCAAAGTCAATTTTGGTCTTTTCAAAAAGGTATCCTTGGAAAAACACAGATATATTCCAGGGTTGCTTCACTGTTTGAAAAAAATGAATTTTAAATAATTTTCAAACATCACCAGAACTAAAGGCATAATATTTTGAATGCCCTGAACATTTAGTTCATTTTCCTTGGAGAAAAACTTCACTCTCTGAAATAGCCCAGAGCCATTCAAAGCCAAGTTCAATTGATGAGGCCTATGATCAACCTGGGAGATAAGCTTTTTAAATTAAAAACATTGCCTGACTTTTAAGAGTAATGAGCCCCGTCTTCCTTGGGTACTTAATGAGCCGTCTTCCTTTGGTACTTCGCGCGCTGTCTTAAGACAGTCAAACAATGTGTCAACATTTTTTTGAGAGAATGTCAGGCCCTTCTAAGGGGTCCCAGAAGTTTTCTTAAATCTTTTATGGTTCCCATAAAGTTGTGCTTCTGAAATTTTTATGAAGAACTGCAGGTACTCCTACAGTAATTTCTCAGCACAGATCTGTCAAGAGATAGTATCCTGGAATCTATGGTCCTTTGTGCTCATTCTTGGCAGAAAAACAAGAAATGAGGGAAATGGTTTCAGGATATAAAAGATATCACGTCAAATATATGTTTATATATCACAGAATCTATCTTTGCATATACACACGAAAAATATGTATGACATACAAAACCAAGTTTATCTACTTTTTAAAAGGAATACTGAATATTAGCCATAATCTTACACACCCACGTAGTCAAAGACTTCTAGAACTTTCTCCCTTCCAATGCAGAATAGTAGTTGGAAGAAATACTAACAAAGGAATGTTCTACAATTCAGTTTTTTCATTTTGTATATCCTGCTCTCTATTTAAACTCAGGTGTCAAGCTAGGTCTTTTGTCCCTGGTTTGGGCTGATAAACCTCAGTGATCTGTAGTGCTCTTGGGTAAGAAACAACCTTGATGACCATTTTTCCTGATAAATGGCTCTGCTTAATGGGTGGGCCCACTATGAACTCCAGAACAGATATCGATGTTCCTGGATCAAACAAGGACTTAGAGAAGCTGCCTTTGCTAACAGCAGCAACTCTTCCTAGTCCTGAAGAAACCTAATGACTAACTGAAAGTAGGAACAGCCCAGCACCTCTGCCTTTATTTTGTATCTGGCTTCTTTATTACCTTAAATTTTGTGAACTACTCATCTCTCTGCTCACAGCTAAAAAACGAATAATACAAAGTTTATTAGCCCTAAATTTTCCTATGCCTATATCATTCCCCTTCAATACTGAGACACAATTTGTAGCATTCTGTTTCAGACTCCTGGAAGTCATTGGTCATTGGCCTACACCTTCTCCTGCTGGGTTCACAGGTCTGGCAGATAAACATTTTGAACAATAAACAAAAATTGCCCCCCTCAAGTGACTCTTACTTTTCTAGAACTGCCTTGCTTAACCAGAATTGAAATGTTGATCATCCTGACCACAGTCTGACTGAGAAGGCTAAATCTTGCCTATGACTCACTCCCTGTCACAGTTCTCCATCTATTGAAACCTGTAGCTCAAGTCAACTACCTGAAGACAGAGCTGGGATGCTGCATCTCACTCTGCCTTCTCAGTATGGCCAGATTAACTAAAGTTTCCTTTTCTTCTTTTCACCATTATCTATTCTGTTTGCTTTTGGGGGCAAGTGGCCAGACCTGGTTTGTTGGGATCCCCAGAGTCAGTAACAGGGAGGGATTTATTTTGTACAAATAAAATATCAATTTTTATTGATACATAATAATTATACATATTTATGGGATACAGTGAGTTGTTTTGATACATGTATACATTGTACAACAATTAAATGAAGGCGATTATGTGATCACTTCAAACCTATCATTTGTGGTGAGAACATTCAAAATTCTCTCTTCTAGCTATTTTGAAACATACATTATTGTTAACTGTAATCTCCGTCTGAGCAAAAGAACACCAGAAATTACTCTGGAGAGAAATTTTCATCTGAATCTTGATTGCAGACAACAAATGGATTAAGAAAAAAATGGAAGTCTCATTATAGAATTAAATCCATATGCAACATATATAATTATCCTTGTGTTACAGCAAGATAAGCAAATTATAAATGGCTTATTTCAGAGTTTTATATTAGTTGCCACTTACTCCTGCCTATGATTCAGTGATTCACAAGTTGTCTTATCCTGATCCAATACAGAACTTCCTTTCTCACATCTCAGGGTTCAGCTGGTTCATTTCTGCCCAGATGACAGTCTTTGCCTACAAGGGTCCCTTTTTACTCATGGCAGCCTGTCTGCAGCTGCCTGAAGTTCATTATAAATATGTACTTTATCAGTTTTATTCAAAGGATGTTGCTTTCCATTAGTGGTTGCCATAAGACAAAAATCTGATGCCAATTTGTTGAGGAACCTAAAAATAACTTTCCTTTCTAAGTCAGTGGCCCCTTAGCTTTCTGTGTCTGACTGCTCTCTGCTTGATGCTTCTGTGTTCCTAAAGTCTGCCTCAATCTTAAAAGTGGCCCAATTTGTATCCATACTTTGCCTCTCATGGTGGAAAGAAGAACTTCCCACAAAGGCCCTACGTGAGTAAAAAACATGGATACCACCATCACTGGGCTCCCAGCCAACATGCTGTCCTTTGTTTTAGCAGATTAAAAAGTTCATGACTTATGTATCTCATGCTTAATACCAAGTGGCCACACCAATACACCACATATTTTTATTATATGCATTTTTAAATATTTTTAACAAGTTCTGAAGACCTCACAACAGAAAGCTGTTCTTAAGGGAAAAATCAAAACCACAATATCAGAATTGAAAATTGTGGTCAAATAGAAGTCAGGGCTCTACCCAGTGACTCGGTGAGAAAGCAGATGAGAATGCCGCCGTTGTTTGACTAAGCCCTGGGTGACTCCAACCTTAGCCCTGGACAGGCTGTGGGAGCAAGTGCAGCTAAACTGTTTTAAGCTAGTTTCCTTCCCCTTAAAGGGGCTTTTGTGAATGTGTAGTAAGGCAAGTCACAAAAAGTTGTCAGCATAGTGCTGGAACAGGGATATACAACAAATGGCAGCCATCAATACATGAAATTTCAGAGATCCCTTCCTAACCAACCTTGAGTTCTGCCACTCCAGTACTAGTAGATAAGTAATAAGATTTGTTCTTTGGGAGGGAGATTTAGGGGAAAGATCAATGAGGTATCCCTGGAGCCAAATCAATAATAGTCCATACTCAGAATGTGGTCCAAGGGTGAGCATAAATTCATCTACTGTGATAGAGTAAGAAATATATTTTTGGAAAGGGCCCCTACATCCTGAAATACATTTCCTAAAACTCACATATAAAAGTGTCTTTTATATGCTAATGAGGCTAATGAAGTGATCTATGGCCAGTGGTGCTGGTGTGTGTGGTTCCTTAGCCTGAAAATGTGGGGTGGTCACCAAGGATTACCAGGGGAACCCACCAGTGAGAAAGGGTAAACTTTCAGCTCCACCCTCTGACCCTGCAGGAGGGGCAAAGGGGTGAAGACTGACTTAATTACTAGTAGTAATTTAATTAATCATGCTCAAGTAACAACACCTTGAGAAAATCCCAAAAGGAAGGAATTCAGAAATCTTTCAGATTGATGAACACATGGAAATGATGTACCCAGAAAGGCATGGGATCTCCACAACTTACCCTGATCCCTTACTTTATGCATCTCTTCCATCTATCTGTTACTGACTTGTATCTTTTTATAATAAACCGTGTTCTGGAATTCTGTGAGCCATCCTAGTAAATTCCAACCTGGGGTGGGGAGGTGTTGTGGGAACTTCCAGTTGATAGTCATGTCATGAGAAAGTTGTGGATAACATGGAGACCTGCCACTTGGGGTGGGTGTCTGAAGTAGGGTGCAATCTTGTGGGACCTGAGACTTTAGCCTGGAGGGTTTGCACTAACTCTAGTAGATAATGCCAGAGTTGAATCAAACTGCAGGACACTATTATGGTTTAGATATAAGGTGTCCCCAAAAGCTCATGTGTGAGTCAATGCAACAAAGTTTAGAAGTGAAATAACTGGGTTAGGAGAGCCCTAATCTAATCAGCACATCAATCCACTGATAGGGATTGACTGGGTAATAGCAGTAGGCAGGTAGGGTGGGGAAGGAGGAAGCGTATCACTGGGGATGTGCTTGGGATCTATATGTTGTCTCTGCTGAGTGGACCTCTCCCTCTGCTTCTTGGTAGCCACGTCCTGAGCTGCTTTCCTCCTCCACTGTCTTCCACCATGATATTCTGCCTTACCTTGGTCCCCAAACAATGGGGTTGATGTCTATAGACTGAGACCCCTGAAACCCTGAGTGACAAACTTTTCCTTCTCTTCGCTGTTCTTGTCAGGTCTTTCGGTCAGTGACACAGAGCTGACTAAGACACCAAGCTGATACCTGCAGAAAACTCTCCAGTTTATAGTATGCTTGGTATGCAGAAATCCCACATCTGGTACAAAAGGTGCAGATAGTAGCAGGAGGTGAGGGAGGAAATAAGACTTTTCTTTCAGCACTCCACCCTAGGCTAATGTGGCCAGCACTGAGTTTGATCTTTCAAAAGGCAGTAAATGCTTTTACATGCTTCACAGCTTTAAGCTTATCCACCTAGGCCCTCTGCCCAAAAGTCTGAGCTGTTACTAAGTGCATGAACCAACAGGTCACAACTCCCAGGAAGATAGATGCAAAATTGGCATCTCCACAGGCCTTTCAATTCTCATGTGTGGTCACCTTGCAAGCTGTGGTCATTCAGATTTGCCATGTTCCCCCTCCCAACCACAAGAGTTCCTTCCCACCCCTAAGTACAATTCTCTCTTCTGTGTTAGCAGTGTCAGTGAAGTATCTAGAAATGTTATGTCTTATCATTTTGACTATTAGATCCAACAAATAACAGCCATATGTAATAAATGTGTGTGCCTAATGGCACACACTTAGTGATTGATTAATGGCATCTTACTTCATGAGCCCAGCAAAGCATGGGGCCTGCTGCTAGAAGATGGCTAACGAACCAGAGTCCATTGGTGCTTTGTCTCAGGCAGCTGGCTTCCTTGTATGTTAGATGAGGGGTCTGCAGGGTGCCCTTCAATTCTAATATGTTGTCATTCTGCAACCTGTGGTCATGTTCAGATTTGCAATGTTCCCCTACCCTACCGTGAGAGCCTCTTCAAAAAGGCCCCTTTTCCCTGTGAGCAATTTCAGTCAAATATATGGAAACATTGTGTTTCAACATCTTGACTATTAGAGCCAGAAGAGCCCTTCACCTGAGAATCCAAGCTTTCATTGTAAAAACAAAAAAAACAAAGCCTAGCAATTTTGACTCACTCAAGGTCATGGAGAGGAACAAGACAGGGAACTGCACTTGGGGCTCTCTGCTTCTTGTCCAGTATTCCAGTATTTTCTCCAGAACCCTAAGCCTAGTTCTGCAACATGAAGCCAATTATTTTTCACTTTAGAGGACAGCTTTTAATTGCTACTTTACAGCCAGGAAAAGATAACATATTTTAAGAAGCAGGAACAAACTTAAAGTCAATCTCCTTCTCCACTTGGGCTCTTTAAAGCCAGTTACATTAATTCACCAGTGACTGATAGGAGAAGGCACACCAGTGCCCCAGATGAGTATTGACTGATCACTCCAGACACTAATAAGTCCAGAGTCTGTTCCTAGGAAAATGTTTTGCATGTGTCATTAAGGCTATTTTTGGCCTTGCTGTCTTAAATTGAATGTAAACCAGCACCGGTGACTCTGAATTTAAATGTGATTTCAGTGAGGAATGGAGAAAGCACAACATTACTTTCAGTGTTTATGCTGTGGCAATATATATATTTTTTAAGGCTGTAGTAAATCTATAGACTTTCATGGGACTTTTTCTAAGTCCTGTGGATAACTCAAATATTATCTTTACACTTATCAATTATTATCCTAAACAGAAACGCTACTATTCAAAACATGCATTTATTTCTGTTGCAGATGTATCTTACCATACTTCTATAATTAAGATTAAAGCTCAACTATGAACAGAGCAGGGAGGAAGAGCAGGAAGAAAAGATTAACATTAAACAGAGACATGAGATGGGAGGGAAAGGGAGAGAAAAGGGAAATTGCATGGAAATGAAGGGAGACCCTCATTGCTATACAAAATTACATATAAGAGGTTGTGAGGGGAATGGGAAAATAAACAAGGAGAGAAATGAATTACAGTAGATGGGGTAGAGAGAGAAGATGTGAGGGGAGGGCAGGGGGGATAGTAGGGGATAGGAAAGGTAGCAGAAGACAACAATTACTAATAGGGCATTATGTAAAATTGTGGATGTGTAACCGACGTGATTCTGCAATCTGCATTTGGGGTAAAAATTGGGAGTTCATAACCCACTTCAATCTAATGTATGAAATATGATATGTCAAGAGCTTTGTAATGTTGTGAACAACCAATAAAAAACAGACTGTCTTGTAAAAAAAAAAAAAAAAGATTAAAGCTCTTCCAAAAGCTCATGTGTTAGAGGTTTGCCTGCCAACCTATAGCACTATTGGGTAGGTGGTAATACCTTTAAAAGGTGGGTCCTATTAGGAGGAAGTAAGGTCATTAGGGGTGTGCCCTTCAAGGGGACTTTGGGACCCCAGCCACTTTCTCCCTTATGCTTCCGGTGTTATATGATCCCTACTATGATATATTGCCTTGTCACAGGCCCAAAAAGCAATAGACTAACTGACCATGGACTGAAACCTGAAACTATGCATCAAAATAAATCTTTCCTTTTTATTTGATTATCTCAGGTATTTTGTCACAGCAACAGAAAGCTAACACATATACCAAATGTAAATCATCTGTAATTTTTTTTCCTAACAGAATAAGGGAGATAGGACCCACCTGAAAGTAATGTCCTGAATAACCAGTGAGTGGGTGAATGCAAAGGATGAATATTTTGCACTGATGATATTAAAAGCACCACAACTGATTTTTCATGGATGTCTTTGATTAATAACAACTGATACAACAGAACAGCCATGAAAATTCTGCTGAATCACTTTAACAACTCACCAAGTTTAGAAACAATGTAGTGACACTAAAATTTTATTTTTTCATTTGATTCAGCCACAGTGCTGAACATTCTTAAAAATGCAGAAGGCAAGTCTCAGCCCTAACCTAATAAACTGAAATTATGTCACAGAGGTGGGCTCAGGTACCTAAAAACTACATTTTAATAAAGTTATACAGAAAATTCAGAAGCACACAAAACCTTAAACCCCAAACTTCTGGAAGCTTTCCTAAAGGTCCACTTGATTTCCAAAGATCAAACAGAAAACAGTAAACCAAGAAGTTAGTTAAGGAGATGTTGTGTTAGACACAGTTCTAACCTAGACCTAAATTTAAACCAAGGGTAATAAAGCTCTTCTACCAAGTCTCCAAACCCAAATTTGGGGAGGTTAATATTTGGTTAAATAGGTTGCTTGTATCATGGCACCAAATTAGGCAGTTGGGTGGAAGGATGGGTTGGGTGTCAAAGAAATTGATTCTCCTATTGAAGAATGGTTTGTCTGGTCAACTGTGGGGTTCAAGGAAGACAGAAAAGAAAGTGAATCCAGGGATGTCTGATCCACAGAAGGAAAGTGAAGGAACATAAACCTCAGAGCCACATTCAAGATGGAACGAGGGCTGTGAAGAGCCATGCAGAGAGAGGTCTAGACTTAAAAAGGGAGATCCTGGGGCTAAGCCTTTCTGGGGTGAGACACATTGTTCCTTTATGTCTAGGTACCCTAAACTCAGTTAAGCAGAAAACAAATGAGTGGTGGTGTCATGATGTTCAGTGACTAGTATTCAATATTTGATAGGAATTCATAATTCATAAACCACATTTAAGACATTTCATCTTTTACTATATACCTGTCTCCACCTAACAATTTCTTCTTTACCTCAATGATAAAATGAAATATTTAAGGTCCTTTTTGCATGATAAAGCCAAATACTTTCAGCAGGTACATTAGGCATGTTTATTCCCACTTTGGAAATGAAGAAAATCGGACGGTAAGATCCAAACCAGATGGTTGTATGTGCAGAAACCCTAACCCATAATTCCAACTCCAGTACCCCATAATTTCAGCTCCAATTTTAGGCTCTGGCTAAGTGGTGCTCCAGAGGAAGTGGAAAATCCAAAAGATTGGGGGCAGAAGGGTAATGGCTTCCTGTGTTTGACAAAACAACACTTACCAACAAGAATGAACTTCCAATGTATCAAGACAAACATTTTATTAAAATTTTGGGATTTTAAAAAAAAAGTCTTTGTTTTTGTCATGGGTAAATAATTTTCCAATTTTAAGGTCTTCCAGGAATGTTCATTGGACAGATTTTCCAATTCTGTGTAGCACTTTATATTTGACCTAAGATGGCATCCACCATAATATCAATGCTCTAGTTTGGAACAGGAGAATGGAAACCAGTGTATTTGGCTCAAACATTCATAACCCTTCCTGCCTTGGTCTCTGTAACCAGACTGAGTTCCTTTAAGGGTAGATGGTGCTTCCTTTATTTGTTTATTCTGCACCACCACCATTTACCACCTCCAACATTCAGCAAATATATGAACAAATATTTGATTGCTTCCCAGGGGCCAGACACCGAACACTCTGAGCTGAATGCTCAGGTAGAATCAGTTTAAAGGAGTACACAGACACAGTGTGATAGGATCTCATGAACTACATAAATCTGGTGTGAGCAAACTGAAGTAAGTATAGAAGAGAAGATAGGAAAGAGAAGAGAAGACAGGAAAGAGATAAAGACTATACACTTTTGACTACATAAGCCTTTTGCAGTTGAGAGGTTTTTATTTTTTATTTTTGTTTTTTTGCTGGGGTACCAGGGATTGAACTTGGGGCTCTTGGCCACTGAGCTACATCCCCAGTCCTATATTTTGTATTTTATTTCGAAACAAGGTCTCACTGAGTTGCTTAGTTCCTCACTTTTGCTGAGGCTGGCTTTGAACTCGTGATCCTTCTGCCTCAGCCTCCTGAGCCTCTGGGATTACAGGTGTGTGCCACCATGCCTGGCCAAGAAGTTTATATTTAATAGATGTAAATATATACATTTGTATATTATATATACACATGCAAAAATCGTGAACATGTTTAAGCACATGAAACTAAAATACTGAGCATTTAGTTTTTTAAAATCCAACAACTCAGAAGAGGTAATATTGTTATTTAGCTTTCCCAGGTATGGTATTGGCATTTTAGCCCCAGAGGATGCTATCTATCTCTTTTATTAGAAATTTTAAGCCACTTATTATTGTATTTATGATAGACCCATTATACAATTTTAAAGTTTTTTTCATGAATACATTTAATAATTTTTTTGTATTCATAGAATGGGCAGAATGCCTTTATTTCATTTGTTTATTTTTATGTGGTGCCAAGGATTAAACCCAGTGCCTCACAGATATTACGCAAGCACTCTGCAACTGAGCTACAGCTCCAGCCTCACATTTCTTTTTAACTAGAAATCTTTTGACTAGTGCAAGCATCTGGCTTCATTAAATAAAGATGACAATATATTTTCATAAATATATTTCCAAGCAGCAATTCCTAAGATGAATGCTCTACTGAAAATATTTATGATTTACATATTTATTATTAATTGAAAAATAGATCTGTAGCATGACAAGAAAAATACTTTGAGCCAGTTTTAAGTTTATGGGCTATATACAAAAATGAACAGAACCAGGACCCTTAATCTCAAGATCCTATGATTTGTCAGGGTGGGGAAAAAATCTTTAAATAAATAAGTATAGATGTGATTAATTATGTTTTAGTTTAAAAGCAGACACTAGGGAAACTGTATCAACCATTACTTGTTTTTTTCTTAATAACCAGATATTCCTTCTATGGATGTTAAGATTTTATAGTGATTGCTGGCCCAAACCATGAAAACTCTGTTGAATTTGGTTTATTAATAACAACTCTCCCATCTCAGGTCACTACGTCTCCCAGAACTTCAGTTTGCTTATGTTTAAAAGAAAAGGTAAGAATCAAACTTTTAGTAATCTCTTCTAAATAACTTATTCTACGAACCTCCCATTTAAGAAGTCAAGATTTCTAGGTTTGGGTGTTGTCTAGAAACTTTATACCATTAAGCAAGAGAGAATTGAAGCATCTAAAATAAAATAGCCCTTTATAAAGTTCCTGAAGTCAGGACTGTAGCTCACTGGCAGAATGCTTGCCTAGCATGTTAGAGGCACTGGATTCAATCCTCAGCACCACATAAAAAATAAATAAAATAAAGGTAATGTGGTCATCTACAACTAAAAATATTTTTAAAAAAAGTTACAGAAGTCCATGAGATTGACATCATTTCAAAATATAGTTGCTAATAAGCCAGGTGACCTGTTGGGCTTGCCAAAAACATTAGAAGCATTAGGTAGGACGGCAGGGGAGGCAGGACAATATCAGCTACTGAACAGGATGTCAGGAGACAGAATAACTGAGAGCCACAAAGGAAGGAATGAGACCGCGTGAGGTTTGAGAATTCCTGTTCTTTGCACTATTTATTCTTCTTTATTTCTAATCCCTGTGTACCTGGTAAAGATATGTTACCTGTTGATTTTTAAGTGCAGGGTTATAATCTTCCCTCAGGTCCTACCTCATATCTTGTGTATTCATTTTTTTCCTTTAATTATTCATAAAAGAAATACTTAGGGGGGACACTAACAATATCCTCGGTACCATGTTAAGCAGTGGTGGGGATTCAGAGACAAACGTACAACATTTGCAGTCTCAAGGAAGTTGGAATCTTATAGGGAATCTTTTGGTTGGAATCTTATAATATACTCTGAGGGCTTCCATATAATTAAGGAGGACTAACAGAAGCATTACAAAGAAGGGGTTGATCAACTGTGCCTGAAGAGGAGGAGCAAGTTGCTGGGCATGATGGTATATACCTATAACTACAGCTTCTAGGAAGTGTAAGGGAAGAGGACCCCAAGTTCAAGGCCAGTTGGAGCCACTTAGCAAACTTTATCTAAAATAAAATGAAGAGGGCTGGTGTCGTAGCTTAGTGATGGAGCACTCACCTAATATGCACGAGGCCCCAGGTTCAATTGCTAGTGCTACAAAAATAAATAAACAAACAAGTAAATAGGAGAAGTTGGCAGAAAAAATGCCAAAGCGAGAAGTCATTTGAGTTGAGTAAATATACATAGGGGTCCTGGTTTTCAGGCTGCTGCTGTTGGGTGGACACCAGTAAATTATTCTCCAATTATTTGAACAGCCTATCAGAGGCTCCCTTCTTTAAAGTCCTGAAGCACTTCAAGTGTATGCTACTCAACTAGCATATGTTATATACTAGTTTGTATTGCTGTGTATCTTGAATGTGGGTTTTATCTTAGCCAGACTGTAAATTCACCAAACTGAAGGCTTTCTGAGGTAGGAACAATCTCTTATTTATCTTTGTTTTTCCAATACCTGGTATACACTGGACACCAATTGATATTACTTGACCTCAAAGTTAGACTCTTAAGATTCTTCGAGAATACAGATGATATTCAAGTATAAAGAATTCAACACTAAAGTTTGAACATAAATGCTGACCACAAGCAGTAAATATTTTAATGTTGTAGCAAAAGGTTAATGCAAAGAGAATTTATCACTTCAATTAAGACTACGGAACAGATTATTTGATACTCTTCCAAAACTAAGAATGCCTTTCTATCTCATCCGATTCTATTTAAAACATATATTCCATATTATTTGGACCTTACTGAAATTTTATCTAGATTTATTTCAATCTGGTAACCATTTCATTAACACACATTTCTAATAGTTGTTTGTCTAGAACTTATCCAACCACCAGCTAGAATTTTAGATCAACTGTGCAGTACCATTAAATTGAGGGCAATTGCTAATATTCGTAACGGATTATAACAATGACAATAAAGGAACCTAATTTTCTTCCTTCTCCCAAAACACCAGGACAGAACATTATATGTAGGACTTTCATACAGTTCATTAAATAGGGACGAGAGGTGCGTGGAAATGGGAGAGAGAATGGGAATTGCACGGAAGATGGTAGGAGATCCTCATGGTTATGCAAAATTACATATAAGATGGTGTGAGGGGCAAGAAAAAAGAGAGAAACATGTCACAGTAGATTGGGTAGAAAGAGGTGATGGGAGGGAATGGGAGGGGAGAGGGGATAAGAAGGGCAGCACAATACAATAGACACTAGTATGGCAGTCTGTATAAACGTGGCTGTATAACCAATGTGATCCTGCAATCTGTACACGTGGAAAAATGAGATTATGTACCCCATTTGAATCAAATGTATGATATGTTAAGATCATTGTAATGTTTTGAGCAACTAATAAAAAAATTTAAAAAAAAAGATTATGGAGGAGAGGGGGGGAGGAGGGTGGGGAAAATAAATGCTTAATTACATGCCATTGCACAAAAAGGCATGTAAATTTTACAATTTTAAGTTAATATTTCAATTGAAATTTTATAATTCTCAATTGATAAGAATTCTCTTTATACCAATAACAAATTTGCCTCGATTTTTCTGTGTATATTCATTTATGTAAATTTCTTCCGGAATTTTTGGATAAAATACCAAAATACAAAAGTAAATAAAGACATTAAAATATGCAAAAAAAAAGAGTTAACAGCCATGGTCAGAAAAACCAACCTCGTTAGAAGTATAGGTAACTTTCCTATGTTCATATATGAATATACACGACCAATGTAACTCCACATTATGTTCAATCACTAGAATCTGATCCTAATTAGAATAGTTTTACTCCATGTATATGTACGTCAAAAATACTCTACTGTCATGTATATCTAAAAAAGAACAACAACAAGAAAAATAGAAGTGAAAAAACAGACTCCAGTTTTGGTGCCTCCTCCATGTTGTAATTCTACCAGGATGGTTGGAAGGAGAATTCTAAGTAGATGGCTGAAAGGTTTTATTTGCTGCTTTGGGATTCTTGGCTTTGTGGGCCATCCACTAGAATGTCAGATAAGTAATCACCAGGGTGGGGAGGTGTGACTGTATTTGTTTGTCAAGTGTTGTACTCTCTTGCTGGCTCCCGATAACTGAAGATTATCAAGGGTCAAAATGTTCAGCCACAAAACCTTTAATAAGAAGGTGGACGTAGGTGCTTATCATTGTGAACAACAAGACTGAAAAATACATGGGGCACTGTGCTTCCTTTTGTGTGTATCCTGAGAAGGGAGTGACTGGGGTAAATGAAGATGGTGCAGAGCTGTGAAGAGAAGAGGAATGAATGCTTGGCTCTAGACAGAGACTAGATGGGAAGTACAAGAAGTCAACCTGAGGCTGACAAGCAGGATTGACACTTATTTTTCCATGGGTACTTTTTTTCCTTGGTGATTTCATCTATCTTCATAACTTCAGGTATAACCTGTAATGGATGATTCCAAAGTCTATACATTTAGTCTTCAAGTCTTGGTTCTAGTTGTGTATATACAACCACCTCCAAACATATCCATTTCATCAAATGGAACAGACATTTCATAAAAGAAGTACAAATGACTAGTAATCATATGAAAAACTGTTTAACATCTATAGACATCAGGAGAATGCAAATCAAAATTGCATTGGGATTCTATCTTACTTTAGTCAGAATGGCTACCAAGAACTTAAAAAAAAGAATTAAGAAAAAAAAGAAAACCAGTTAATTCTGGTGAGTACTCAGAGGAAAAAAAGATACCTGTATGTACTATTGGTAGGAATATAAGCTAGGCAGCCATATGGAAATCAATATGGAGCTTCCTCAAAAAAAAAAAAATAGGACTACTATCTGATCCAGCTATAACACTCCTGGGTATACACCTGAATTAAGTCTATATATTACAGACATACTTGCATACCCATATTTACTGTGGAAAAATTCATAATAGCCAAGCTATGGAATGAGCACAGGCATTCATCATTAGGTGAATGCAGAAAGAAGATGTGGTATATTTATAAAATGGAGTATAATTCAACCATAAAGGAAAATGAAATCATGTCATCTGTAGGAACATGGATGGAAGTGGTGATCATCCTGTTTAACAAAATGTCAGACTTGGGAAGTCTAGTATCATGTTTTCTTTCATATATGGAATCCAGGGGATAAAAGACAACATGGAATTAGAAGGGAGATTGTCAGAGAAGAGGAAGGCGCCCAGGGTAAAGTGTGTGGGGAGGGTAGTGGGAGTTATGCGGGGAGTAAAAATGATCAAAGTACATAATACACATGTACAAATATGCCACAATGAAATACATTATTCTGTATAATTAATATTCATTAAAAAAGAAATAGACATTTGATGATCCTACAGCTCAACAAATCCAACAACTAAGACTTCAATTCAAAACCTGGCCTCTTGTAGGTTCGGATCACTTTTTTGTATATACCTGTAATCCCAGAAACCTGGGAGGGTAAGGCAGGAAGATTCCAGATTTGAGAGCCAGTCTGAGCAACTTAGCAAGGCCATCAGCAGCTTCATGAGATCCTGTCTCAAACAAAAAACCTGGCCTCCACTTCTTTCCCACTTGTTTCCTATCACCCGGATTCCTTCCGCATGGTTCTTTCCCACTTTTCACTGGTTCAGTTATGTTGAAGTCTGTGTATCCTACCAGCTAAATACATGTTTTTGAACTGCATCTCCTTATCCCTCATTCCTACAGCCCTGCTTAAATACAGTTGTTGCAACTTTTCTCCAATTTTAAATATTGATGCGGTCAATTTTCTCCAACTTTATTTCTTTAAAAAACTGGAAAGGAGTGAGAGTAGAAGCTGAGCCCAGATGAGAGATGATGGTGGCTGGGACTCATGCCATGGTGATTAAGATGGGTAGGTTTGGGAAATAAAACTATGGAACTTATTGATGGCAGGACCATTAACCAGAAGGGGAAGCATGAAAAAAGAGGAACCTGTTGAGGAACATAGGTGAGCAAACAGTGCTGTGATTTAGACAAGTTCAGTTTGACATTCATGGGAATGTGTAAGCAAGAAAGCTACATAAGCAGTTGAACAAACAAACAAAAAAAATCGAAATCCAAACAGTGGGAAGTTAGAGAAAAGATAGGCAAGTTCTGAGTGCCAAAGTATCCTCAATTTGAGCGGTTAAATAGAAAATGAGGAGTCTGTCTCCCTCTGTCATCCCAGAAAAAGAAGAAAACACAAAACCCCAAAGCATCCAAGCTGGCATGGGATGGCCAGAGAACATGAAGTCACAGGAGTCAAGAGCAAAGAACATTACAAGTTGGAGGATGGAGTTCGCATGGGGAAATGAGAACTCCCTTGTTCCTTCCACCATGTGGAACACTGCAAGATGACGAGAATCTACGAAATAGAAAGTGGATCCTCACCGGGCTTTGGGTCTGTGTATACCTCTGTCATGGACTTTTCAATTTGCAGAATTGTAATAAATAAACCACTCAGCCTATGGAGTTCTGCTAGAGCAGCCCAGAAAGACAAAGCATTTATAAGCAGAAAAAGTACCAATCTAATTATCCAAACATGTCCTAGAAATCCTTTTGAGTTGAAGCAGGGAGGAATGGTAAGACACATTGTGAACTGAAGACATCTATAGAGAAATAGTTCAGACACAGCCACAACCTTAATATTTCCTAGCCAAACCCTCATTTTATCCAGAAGAGACACTCAGAAACGGTAGATACTTTGTCAAATGTTATTCTGCTACAAAGTGCCAATTCTAGAACAGGCCTATATGTCATAGTGGCTTTTCCTATGGGAAGAGGTTGAATTATGTTCCCCTAAAAAGATATGTTGAATTCCTAACCCCAATATCTCAGAATGTGCCCTATTTGAAAATAAGGTCTTTGCCGATACAATCAAATTAAGATAGGGTCATACCTGAATAGGGTAGATCCTAACTCAATATGTTTGTGTCTTTACGAGAAGAGGAAACACAGGTATAAGAATAGAGAATGCCATGTGACAATGGAGGCAGAGATTGAAATGTTAGATCTACAAGCTAAGGAGAAACAAGCACTGCCAGCAATCCACCTGAAACTAGGGAGAGAAGGAAGAATCCTTTTGTATAGGTTTAAGGGTGCATGGCCTGATGGCCTCTTGCTTTTGAACTGATAGTTTCTACAACTGAGTCAATATATATATTTTTTTCTTTTAAAATTTTATGCCACACAGCTTTGTGGTGCTTTTTGTTACGACATTCCTAGGAATACAATACACCCACATTTTAAATATGCAGTTTATTATGTTAAATGATGGTGGAAAGTTTGCAAAAATTTTAAAATATTTTATCATATTAACTATGACTTTTAGAATATGAGTGAACCTGTGTGTGAATAAAAACAGCAATACTAGAACCCCAGATAATCCTAAAATTGATGGATGAAATCAGTGTGTGATGTTGTTAAGACTTGAACACGTCCCTACAAAGTTCATGTGTTACCAAAATAATCCCCAAATTCATATGCTGATGGTATTTGAGTCAGGGCCTTTAGAGGTACTTAAAGATAAAGTTATAAGGGGGGTCCATTATGGGATTAGGAAGGAAGAGAGACTTGGGTTGACATGCTCTCTTTAACCATGTAGCTGTCATGTTATGAAGCAGCAAGAAGGGCTTTATCTAATGCTGGCACCTTAACTTTGGGCTTCCCGGCCACCAGAACAGTGAGGAATAAATTCTAGTTCAGAGACGCTGATCATGTTACAGTGTTCCTACATGGTAGAAGGAGCAGAGGAGTAATCTGAGATGTATTTTATAAAGGGAAGAATCTCCTCATGGGGGCTCCATCCACATGACCTAATCATCTCTCAAAATCTCTACTTTCCAATACCTTGGGAAATTGGGTTGTAGCATATAAATTTGGTGGAGACAGACATTTATTTATAGCATCATTTTCTACATTGTTGTTTATATGTCAAGTTTAAACTAAATTAAAATCACAAAGAAAGGAATAGTTTTATAGATATTAGGAATTCTGAGAAAGTCCACAGTTCAATAAATTAACCGATTATTTTGGTCAGGCCAAAATTTACTCAGTCTGAGAAGAAAATATGAGAAGAAAACAGATCAAGACAGATATCAGGTCTCAAGAGACTTTTATTTCTGGTTTCTAGATAATTTAGATACTAAAAATATAAAAATTCATCTTTAATTACTTTAACATATTATATATTTACAATCCACAGTATTGATTGTTCTTATTTTATATTGCTTATTTTATATTCCTGGCCCTTTTTAATATTTTATTATATAAAAGAGGGGCAGGAATGCACATTTGACTATTACAGGTCACTATAGTAGGTTCCATTTACATCAAAGTCATTTTATATTTTTGTACATATTCTGACACTTTTGTAGCCAATAGTTCTGGAGAAAAGTATGTCTCTGTTTAATTCATTAAAAAATATATTCAACAGGGCAGGGTTTTTGGGTCTGATTTAGATCTTAAGTGGACATGGAGAGACAAGTCAGACAATAAAATAGCTCAAATGGTGACAGACAGGAATCCATAATAAGTTCAGCTTGGGATATGAGATTCCCACCAACACTCAAGTGGAGGCAACTGCATATTATGAGGTTATGAAGTATTTGAATGAAAACTGTGAAGTTGAATGTCATTGGCCTGGAGATGGTAATGAAATCATGAGCATGATGAAGAATGGGAAGAATGCCAAGAAACAATAGCCAGAGCAGAATCCAAAAGATCATTTACATTTGAGAGATGCAGGAAAGAAGGGACCATGAAAAGCAAACTGAAGACACCCTGTTTACAAAATTGAATTTGAATTCTATCCATCATCCATTGTTTACCTAGTTTCCTCTGACTTAGTCAAAGTCAAAATTTTTAGCTTTGATCTTCCAAGGAACAAGAAGTGAGTTACAAAAGAAAAAATAAGCATGAAATTTGGATTGCTTTAATCCACAGAGATTCAAGAGGGGAAAAAATAATGGTTTAAAGCAACATCATTAAATCTAGGTTAAAAAATAGAAGTGAAAACATGCTTATTTAAAATTGCAGATCCTTAAGAAAGCATACAATGTCTAGATTCTAATTTTTTAGGAAACTAATAATATGTGAGTTCGTAATATTATTGGCGAATGAAACTTTTTTCAATTCCTTGCTATATTGTCTGTGTATTCCAGATTTTATTTATTCTTACCAAAGTTTATACAAAATAGAGAAAGCTGAGAAATCTTTGACTTGCTTTAACTTGTTGAAATAAAATGGCTCCCTTTTATTAAATTGAGAAAATTGTATTTAAAAAAAAAAAACAGTGGATTATAAATAGCACATGCATGATTTATTTGATAAAAAGATGTATTATTGATGGTTGGATTTTTAAACCAAGTTAAAAAAAAGGTTTATGAACAAAGGTTTAGAGAAGCTAGGAAAGGGAATGTTTTTTTTGTTGTTGTTATTGTTGTTGTTTTTTTTTAAAGAGAGAGTGAGAGAGGAGAGAGAGAATTTTTTTTAATATTTATTTTTTTTTTAGTTCTCGGCGGACACAACATCTCTGTTGGTATGTGGTGCTGAGGATCGAACCCGGGCCACACGCATGCCAGGCGAGCGCGCTACCGCTTGAGCCACATCCCCAGCCCCTAGGAGAGGGAATGTTTGTCCCTACCTTCTGTTTTAGTTCTGGAAGCTCGAAACACAGTGGTTGAGACCAAAGATGTCAACATCAAGTAGCTGGCTCAGCCACTCGGTAAGTGCCCTTAGGCACACCACACTTTCTCAACCCTACTTACTGACATATAAATTTAATCTACCTCATAGAATTCATGTGAGAAAAGTTAGATCATGAAAATAAAGTATTTAATTACACAGCCTATCTAATGGTTGTAAGCTTTTAAACTTGTTTGTGGGTCGTGTATTATTATGAAAATGAATGCTTTCATACACAGCATCAAATCATTAAGCTTTCTAACATTGGGGGACCAAAATTGACCCACTCTAATGAGTCTGATCTTCCCTTTACAGAGATATTAAAATTGATATATTATATGACTAAATTTTTCACAAATATTAACTCAATGATTCTCCTAGCTATCCCAGGTTGTAGCCATTATTATTATTCCTATTTTATAAATGAGACAGACACTAAGGTATAGAAAGCCTTAGAAACCAGCATGGGGAGACACAGCAGACCTGAGTGTCACTGCCAAGCAAGCCTGGCATCAAGACATGTGTAGGAAACACTACACCACATTGCTGTTCTGAAGCTGTGCATCACTTTGTGGGGCTCTACAGAATAGCCTCTGTTGTTTACTCCCTTTATACGGGGATTATAGGAATTTTAATTTCATACTTGCATCCTTCTCCCTTACTAGGTAATTTGCTTGTGTCTTTATGGCCTTTAACCAATGTAAATCAGATCGCTTGACCTTCAGTCTATTCAAAGAAAATATTTGTCCACAATTCTGACTTTTTCTTCACTCTAAAAGTGCTTTTATTCACTGAAAATGAACGGAAAGAAGACAAGGACATATGGCAGGGATGCTGATATGAGAAAGCCCTTATAGTTTAAACATCGATGCCTCTAACAAAGCAACAAGCCAGGATTATAACTCACACAAAAAAAATGGTTGGCAACAAGGATTCATAATAAAACTCAGGGTCAGATCACAAGCTCACAGAGGAAAAAATTATATAGAAAAAGAAAAAAAACCTTTTTTTTTTTACCATATCATTTCCTGCATAGAGACCTTTCCTAAAAGATTTATGCAGAGTCATATCTGTGCAAGATGAAAGGAGTGCTCTGTCCTTAGAATCAAAGCCAAAGGAAGAATGAAGAATAGAACAGCAACAATAAGCTCCTCTTCTTATAGACTTGCATGGAAAGGAAGTCAAAGTGTTTTTGATGCTCCCATTAAGTACAATAAGCTGTTTAGGAAAAGGATTATATTGAAACCATTTCAACATGCTTAAAGGTATAATACACAGTTTCATTAAAATATCAGTAAGTTAAACTGTGTTTACATTTCCAACTTTGTATTCAGAATTTTTCAAAGAGGCAAAGCATTAATGGAGTTGCTACTTGTTTAGAATATTGACTTCCAAAGTTTGTTTTCATTCATTTATGAAAAATCAATGCTAATGTTAAAACAACACTGAAATTTTGATTTTAAATATATTGCACATACACTGCAAAAAGTTATTTTAAGTGTAATGTATGTCTATAGATTTAAAGATATGAAAAAATAAATAGCACCTGAATTCTTGGCACAAATAAGACATACTATTAACATATTTACTTATTATATGCTGGTATTATTTATCATGATACAGTCTAATATATCTAATGTAGATATATATAATGTAGATATAATTATACATTTTAGGTTTAATACCAATCATGTGAATGCATAATTTTTAAGCAGTTCCTTATTGAAGGAACTTGAATTGTTTTAAGTTTCTCCTATTGTAAATAAGATAATACAAATAATATACTTATAAATATATATTTTCCCAGTTTCCCAGTTACTTCTATAGGATTAATCCATACAAATGGAAGCAGTATTTTAAAGGGATCCACATTTTAAATGTTTTAATACTTAATTCCAATTGACTTCCAAAAATGCAGTAGCAAATATTTGCCCCATTGATAGATGAGAATGCTCCTTTTTACATATCAACACTAGAAATAGTCTTGTTCTCCTGGAGAAGCAGCTCTTGCCCATTTCTGTATCTACAAAGAATAACTTTCTATAAACTTTCTGGACATCTTTTACCATGTCTTACTTCATTCCACAGAGAAGCAAGTTGGTTGGTATGGACAATCATAGAATATCTCTCCAAAAAGAGAAAAGCTGATCTGGGAGCAGATTATACTCACAATTTGTTAAGGTAGAAATATAATTCCTAGAATTATTTTGCCTACATGATTCTAAGTTAGATTCAAAAGATATCAGAAGCCATTGCTTTTGAAGATCATGCAATTAAAGCACTGATGGAAATGACAGAGGTCCAGGCAGAATCTATGTAGCTCTGACTTTCCTCTACCTCTACTCAACTCTTCTTCCAAATTGCTGGCCCTGTTGACCAAGAGCTTCCATACACTTTACCATACGCTGAGTTGCATATCTACAGAGGAAATAGCTCCCCATAGGCATGTTTGCCAGTATAACACATTGTTGGCTAGACAGTACAGAATGACTGGTTGATGTATTCTTTGACCTTCCAGTTTTTACATTTGAATAATAATTTCTTCAGCAACTCCCCCAGTTTTGTTGTTTTTGATTACTACAATAAATCTCCTTTCTGAAAAATCAAGTTGTTCTCTTTCCTGACTAAACCCTGCTTAGTTTTTTCTCTCCACCTGGACCAATGAGAGATAGTAACAGTTAAATATTGAGGCTATTAATTCACTCTTACTCCCTGTGGGCCGTCTCAGGTATGGGCTCAAATATGGAGTTAGCAAACAAATTCTGGTTTTTACTCTAAGGTACATTCACCAGTCAGTCCTTTATAAGTAGTAAAGGGGATATAGTTTTGTTTTCGTTTTTGTTTTTCATATGTGGACTTGTAAATTATGTCAATTGATACAGAATAGATAAAATAGCAACAGGCATCTTCTTTACTCCAAAGGTACTATAATTCTTTTGATAAGCAAAATAAGTTATTATTACAAATTATATTTATTTTGATATACTATAGTTGATGTAGTTTTCATTTAAATCAACTTTTGCAGTGAGATTTACTGCAAATATGCATATATACATCATAGTCAATGTTTGCCTACTCATGGATATTTGAAAAATTGCCCATAACATATACTAAATATGTTCACATTGATTTATAAATATCTTCATTTTTACATCAAATATATGGCACTGAGTCATAAAGTGGCAGATATAGGAACCACTTGCTCTTCGAAGAACATTAAGAAAATTCAAATGTAAATCACAGATTAGAAACGAATACTACAATTTCTTAAAATCCTAAATACACTTATCATGCAATCCAACAATTCCATTTCTAGGTATCTACTTCAGAGAAATGAAAACACAGAGCCACCCACAAAAAACATACCAATGTTCAAATAGCATTATTCACAATGGTGCAGACGTAGTGGAAATAACCTACATTTCTCTGAAAAGATAAATAGATAAGCAAAATGGGGTATATCCATAGGATGCAATGCCATTCAACAATAAAACAGCAATGAAATATGAACATGCAGTACAATACAGATAAATTTAAAAACATCATGCCAAGTGAGAGAAAGCAGATGTAAGGAATAATATATGATTCCGTTCATATTAAATGTCCACAAAATTCTAAATTATAAAAATCAGAAATAAATTGTTGCCTGGGGCTGGAGGTGAGAACTCTGACTGCAAATAGGCATGAGAGACATTTTCAAAGTCATGAGAAAGTCTTAAAGTTACATAGTGTTGGTGGTTGCTCAACTCAGTCAATTTACTAAACATCATTGAATTATGCACTTAAAATGAGTGCATAATTTTATGATATTGAAATTATACCTAATAAAGCCATTAACAACAGACAAAAATTTTGTAAGTATCATTCTTGTGAGTCTGATAGCTATAAACATGATTGATTTTTGCCTATGAAATATAGATTTATGAAAGAGTTACCTGATTTTACCAGGAACACTAAAAAGGAAGGTTCAGGAAATCCATCATGCTAACATGTTGGATACTAAATTTCCATAGAACTTGAAATTGAAATAGTAAATCATTATAATGTGTTAAAATATTTAACTTTATTTTTCATGTATTCAAAATAAATTATAAAATAATAAACCATTTGTAGTCCAATTTATTTAAAGCAATTCTACATGTACTAAAAACTCATGTATTGAAAAATAAGGCTTAGGAAAATTAAATTTCAACATTTTAAAAATGGAATTTATGACTCTTAATTCACTGTGAAGGGAAGCTAGAACACAGAATTATGTGTGATAAAGGTCACTTGCTTTTTAACTGAAGTATCAAATTTAAACTTTTTGACCAAAACTTCCTTTATGAATGGCAAAGTTTGCAATACACATTCTTAATAATAAGCATGGTCAGAAACTCTGAGAACATGTGTCTTTGGGGATATAACACCATTTACCTAGCTTGCTTCACATCATTTTATGATACAAATCCATGGGGAAAACAAGTGAACCAAAGAGAGGAATAGAAGATGAAGAAACCAGAGAGGGAGGATCAAAGTATTTCATTTATTTATGTATTTATTTTTAACCAAGGATTGTTTTTGAAAACCAGCAGAGGAGTAAAAAAAAATTTCCCCAGATTGTTTTTGAAAAACCACAGAATGATTCAAAGAACTGTTCTATATAGAACCTGAAGAGTAACAGATAGAAAAATAAAATGAAAATAGTAATAAATAAATAAAGTTCTAAGACGCACTCCATTTTAGTATCTGTGCTATATGCTTTTCTTCTGTTTTTTTTTTTCTGTTTTCCTTTACATGTTTCTATAGCACTAATAATTGTTTATATACACAGTCCTCTAATTTTTTTATTCAAATTCATTCTTATCTTTCTCTTACATTCAACAAAATAGCAAATATGGTATCTAAAGTTTTGAGGTACTCTTAATGAGAATAAATATGGCCTGATCTTCCCAACATGTGACCTAGGGAATTACTCTTGGTTTATGTGTGAGAAAAATGAGAGAAGATAGTTGACTTTGTGATATTACAGAATTGATGAAGTTGAAATTTCAAACCAAGTCTTATAAAACTAGGACTTAAAATCTAATTTTTTTTTGGAGGGGGGTGTTTTGTTTTCTTTCTTGTTCGTCACTGGAACATAACCTTCTTAAATGCTGCCATTTAATCTTGATTTCAAAAATAGAATCTAATGGTAGAATCTAATAGATCTACATAACCAATCACACAAAGGCCTGAGAAAAATTCAGCTAAGTTTCATTCGCTGAAATAATCTTCAGTTAATTTCTTAGATTATTTCAGTGAATGAATTGATTTACCTAGAAATCCTCAATTATATCCAATATCAAGCGATCAATAAATACCACTGAATGACTTAAGATTTTAAGGTGTCAGATATTTTATATAAAACATTGTTTTTTAAAATTTATTGACAAGAAAAATTTATACAAGAAAAATGTGGATATCACAAATGTTCAAAACTAAACCATGCTTACAATTTTTAAATCAGCAACTCATTTCCTCGTTGTTCTTTATGTAATATAGGAAATACATACTGGAAGGCATTTTGAAGAAAATATTTTGATGAATGAGTGTGTGATATACAGACCAGCATTCAAGTATAACTTTCAAAGGAAATATAATCATTATTTATTGTACATTTTAAATTCATTTCTTTATTCCCCTCCTTCATTGCCAAAGCAAAATGAGGCCCTGAAAACAATATATTTCCTCTCAGTTTCGGTAGTTAACTCATTGCTTAAACTTTGAATCAAGAAGGACAGTTCTCCTGTCTTTTGATATTACTGAGCAAAAATCACAGTGGTCATATTTAATAATGTAACTGACTTATTTAAATAGAGAATATTTTCACTTATTGAATGAGTTTTAGAAGTTGTATTGAAACTACTGTCAAGTTGAAATCTTTTATTTTCAATGATTCCAATTATTTTGAGTACCAAATACTTAAATTATCTCAAGAAGGCAATTTATAAATTCAATTCAGCAAATCAAAAATCTCTATCAATTGGTGAAGTATTCAAATATTCTTTTTTTCAGATATAAATGAGAACACTCCATAGATTATTATTATTATTTTTAACTTCTTTCATTTCTAACCTTAAGTGTCAAGAGCCTGGACAATATGTGTTAGGACAAAAAAGTTTTTAAATCTGAGTTTGCTCTTTCTTTTGGGCAGCAATTATCTAAGTTTAAAAAGAATTTGGAAAATAAATTCAAGGTTCATCCCTGTTATGACATAGGCACACAAAAATATATATATATTTTTTTATTTTGGTGTTTAATTTGTTTTTGAAACTTTCTGCTAATCTTCCTAGGAACTGATTCTTAGTATTAGTTTTTGTCACTTCCTAGTTCTGAGCAAAAGGAAGAATCAATCATTTATAAAAAGAAAATTTTCCAATTAAATACTGTTTCACCTCAAGAATGTTTAATAAGATATAATTATTCTATCTAAATAAAATATACTCTGAATAGAGAATGTCACTATCACAGAAAAAGTTAATCATGGTGTACCTATTTAAAACAACCGTTTCCTATAAACAGAGATTCTAAAATTTCTAGAGTTCCTTTAAATGCTGATTTTTTTATATCTAGGGTTTACCCTATAAAAAGACATCAAATAATTAATATCTTAACATGAGTTTCTTTTCATATTTTCACTATTAATAAGAAGATATTTTCCATATTTGGGGAGAACTTTGCTGGGTAAAGAAAGAAAGCAAAAAAAGTTAAACTAATTATATCAAAAAGAAACTCTCCTTTTTGAATTTTGGAAAAGATTACAACATTCCTTAGTAACATAGAGTAATATTATTTTTGAAAATATAGATTATAACACATCACCTTACTAAAAAGTCAACTAAAAAATGAAATACAAAAGTATTTTTTCTTAATTTCTTCTGGCAAATAGTTGTGGTTTTCAGCATATCATTTTATTTTTCCTAAACCACAGAGAAAGGACTACATGCATTGAAGCACTCAGTTTGGTTTCCCTTGTCATTATCTATGCTTTGCATACAACAAATGTTATTAAAAGCCATAAAACTATACAGCCATGGTATTGCGCTCAGTGACCTGCCACGATAGTGAATTCAACAGATTGACTTTATGGAGCATACGGTAGTATTCTCTCTCCCCCCTCCCCAAATTTATAAGAGTTAGCATTCCATTTGAGCTCATCTACTTTGGATTAAATTCAAATCTGTGTATTTGTCATTTCAGGTCATTTAAAAAAAAACAACAACAGTGTATTGTCAGGAGACACATGATAAATTCTGAGGCCAGAGTCTGATTCAGAGGTAACTAGAAATTATGTACTGAATTCTGGAAAAACATTCTTTATATTTATGAAAAACTACAAAGAATGATTGCAGATACAGTAAACTGAGCCAGGTGAGGTGGCACATGCCCGTACCCCCAGCTACTCTGGAGACCAAGGCAAGAGGATCCTGAGTTCAAGGCCAGCCTGGGCAATTTAGTAAGATCATGTCTTAGAATAAAAAAAAAAAAAAGAAAAGAAAAATGAAGGCTGGGGTATAACTCAGTGGTGAAATGTTTCGAAGCATATGTGAGGTCCTGGGTTAAAACTCCAGTAAAACACACATACACACATACATACATGCACACACAGATATATATACATACACACATACATACATATATACAAAGTATATATATACACACAAACACATATATAAATGTATAGATAGACAGATATAGTTAGATATAGTGTGAGGATGCGTAATTTGAAGCTTAGTTTGAAGAAGATGACAGCAAATACTTGATTGCCCTCATTACTCACTGGCTCTTAGACACTCCAGCTCTTGATCTGGATGGAACAGAGAAACTTGGTTTCTAAGGCTTTTCTTTTTCTTTCTCTTTCTTTCTTTCTTTTTTTTACATTCTTGTATTTTTCATGTCATTTGTGAATATTTGCAATTAAATTTGTAAAAACATTAAAAGTCTTATTAAGACTTGGCTTGCATGTGAATAGGACCTATGTTAGCAATCTGACATCTTCAGTAGCAGCTAGTGGCCTCACTCTACAGATTCTTAAACCAATGTGATAGCCCAAGCTACCATATTAACCTCTTATCCTCATTTACTTTTCCCACAACTCTACTCTTTATCTGTGAAATAAACACCCTAGTAATTGACTGCTCACCTTCTACCTGCACTTTTACCAAGATTTATGAAATGAGGTTAAAGAAATCAAGATGAGATTGATGTATGAATCATTGTAACAGAGAAAATGAGAGTCCCCTGGCCATTCATTTTCTGGTAATCAAATCTAATGCAGTTAAAGAAAGAAGTTGTATATAATCCAGGAAGTTCCTGGTTCCAATAATATTAATAACACTTAACAGTAAAATACTAACTGTTCCTAGGGTCAGTCCTTTCTTCTTACATTACTCATAGAGACAGTGATAAATAAAGACTATACACAGATTTCTCTTTAAAAAGCTACTTTTTTCAGTAACTTTGAAAATATTAGATCATCATTACTGGGTCATTTAGAAGAAAGTTTCCTAGAATGGAAGCATATTGACTCTCTAAAAGTAGAAAACTTAAGTACACATAAATCTCATTGTAACAAGTATCTGGATTGTTGATAAAGACGTTTGTTAAAAAGAATTCAATGCTCCAACATTAAGTTCCCCTTATTGTTCCTTGTTGGAATATCTTTCCAATACAATTTAATAGGGCTACATGTACATGTAATTATAGCATAATTTTGAAATTAAAGTTGGAAATTCTACATATTGAGTTTTGCCTGTGACTTTATTTCAAATAAAACCTATTAATCTACCATTAAAATTCAATTGAATATTTTATGGTGATAGAATAGGATTATACATTTATGAGCTCTATGTAAAATCAGGTTTAATATCTCCAAATACAGAACCAATTCTATAATGTGCAGTTATATCACATTTTGTATGTGTTAAAACATGTAAAATTTATATTAAGGTAATGCTGACTAATCATTTGTATGAATCCTCCTGACATGGCAGGCGATAACACCTCTGCAAAACAACTATGTTGAAAATTTCATCAGACTTCAGATATAGCACACATGACACATGTTTTCATATCTAGAAGCCATAATAATAAAGGGAAATCACAGAATACAGAAACACTTGAGACTTAAACAGACTTAAATAGACTTCCAGACTTAAACAGGATATCTTGATTTATTATCACCAGTTGCTAGAACAGAATATAAAATTTAACATTTAGTTTCCTAGCTGTAAATGGAAGAAAGAACAAAGAGGGGAAAAAGGAAGAATAGCAAATCTTGAAGATAAATAATTATTTTTCTTTATTCCCATTTTTCAGAATGGAGTGTATTTTGAGGGTTTTGAGTGTTATAGTTACTGATAGCTTTTTTTCCTAACATAATAAATAAAAGCTAAAGACAAATATTGGCTCTCAATTCAGAGAAAGTGATCCTTTAAGAGACTACGTTGATGTGATGTGATGTGATCCAGCAAAATACTCAGCTTCATACAGTGATGGGATTTTGGCTATTAAATGATTTTTAAGATATAGTTTCTTTACAAAAGGCATTGAACAGGAACCAATAGCTGATTGAGAATGATTCTCCATTATTTATTGAGATTAAAGTTGTGAGCATTGGATGCCAGATAAGGATAATAAACTAGAGAAAAAATTGGTTTAATGGGAATGAAAAGTCAACTTAAGAGGAAGCAGGGGAAAAGATGGAAGATATTTTGAGCATAAGAAAAAGTATAACAAAATAATTGGGAACGGTCAGGGGCAAAATGTAGATGTTGGAGAGTTAGGGAAATAATCTGAAGCAATTCTGTGTTTTTGGTAAGTTACTTTATACTAATTGTCATTGATAAAATTAATAGCATGAAACTGGAAGGGCAGAATAATGTGGCAGCCAAGGTTAATGCTGATTAATCATTTTGTATGAGAATCTGCTCCTGACATGGCAGGAAGTGATATCTCTGCAAAACAACTAAATTTGATATTTCACATGATAGCTCTGTTTGGTAATTAACTCATCCTGAGAACTGCACATGGATACTTCATTAAGTCTCAGAGTAGTTGCTTTATGTGAGGTCCTTATTGTAGAAGTCATAAATGCTATTTTTGATGCTGTTATATTATCTTTTCAATTGCCAAGGAGAAATTAAAACAAATGAAAAATGATAAGTTGCCACTTGTGGACAGTTAAACACAGACTATACATGTAGTTTGCAGTTTAGAATAACAGCCAAGGCCACTGTGGACTAGTTTCTTTTTTATAAAATGCCCGTCTTTTCTCACAGATTGTGCAATACAGTTTATTCTCCTCTTCTTGACTTTACCTTTCAATGAATCTTTCCTGCTAGTTGCTAATGTGCCTTATGCTTCACATGGTTTTTATTTTTTACCTTCCTCAAACTGTAAAATTTATATAGCTAAACATTTTAGCAGTATAAATGTTTGTTTGGAGGAAAATATTTATATTGCTGATTAAATTTCATGTTATTCATTTATTTTTGCTATTTTGTAAACTGTGGTATCTCAGCAAATTTGTATTCAGGGTCTACCTTGGACCAAAGATTGTGGATAAATAAAGTGGACATGTCACAAACCTGTCCACAGACAGCTATTTAGCAGGAAATGTAGAGAAGTACAATATGATTTCTGAGACACAGGGGTAGTCCCTCGTGTGAATGACAGGTATGTAACAGACATATTGAAATTAGGGCTAGAAGAGGCCCTAGAGATTATCTAGTTCCTTCCTTGCAAAGATGAGAAATCTGAGGAGCACAGAAGTTAAATGATTTGCTCAAAGCCACATGGTATGCTTGTCACAGAGCCAACTGTTAAACTGTTGACAGTAGAATGAGGACTTTTTTATTCATAGAGCTAGTACACTGTGTATGACACACAAACCCTTTGATTCATAAATTCACAAATCAAATTATCCCTTTAGTGTTCAAGTCAACACTTGGCCTTTTACTTTCATTTCTTGCTCGCTCACATCTGTTTCTCTGCCCCACCTTTTAAATATTTCTCTCTCTCTCTCTCTCTCTCTCATGCAATGTGCAGGAAACTATTAGGGGGAAATGTTCAAATCACTATAAAATACTAAACAGTTATCTTGAAAAATCAACTGATACTTAAATGTTACATCTTGATGATTTAAGTTTAAATTAATCAGAAAAGTAGAGGTGAAGGGCCATATTGGTATTCCCCTCTGCAAACGCCTCATTTCATCAGTGTGCGATGTTCTAGCTAATTGCAATGAGAACTCCATGTACAGAAGCTATGAATAAGGTGCAAGATGCATATTAATTTTGTAGAGCATTTCCCCCAGTTACATTTGTGTTTTTTTTTTAATTGAAGGGGGATGAGCTTGGTTAAACAGTTCTAGACATCCAAAGAACAGCAAATGTAGCTGGGATCCCTAATTAATATGTGTTTTACAGAGAGGAACGCTTGTAAGTTTGAAAGCATTGGGGAGTTTGATGTTATTTTTGAAATAAATTTTTAATTAAATTTTCCTTAATTGAGCATACTGAAATTCCAGTAAAGGATGCCTATAAAGTACTCCTTGGGGTGTGGAGAGGTGTGGAGAAATATGTGAATTGGGCTGAGTATCTCATTAATTCTTACGACACCCTGGGAAGAAGGTAGGAAACATAATGTGCAGGCCTGAGCCACAATTCACTGAAGTAAAATGACCTTGGAGGGCACGTGAAAACCTTTGATGTCTGGAGACCAAAAGAGCTTACACAATTTCTTCAGAACAACCCACTTACTCCCCCTCAGTTCTAGCTTGTGAATTAGGCAGAAATTTAAATATGGCAAATCTCTAGTTCCTTGTTTATATGGCAGAGCCAGATTTTCTAATAGTGACAGGTAAAATATAAATTTTTTGTTCTTATCAGAGTAAATTCAATTCGGTATTTATTGCAATGTACATGACACTGAGCATGCTGTGTGGAAGGTGTAAAAATGAGAAAGTGGCCATCCCTTCTGTATGTCTTTCCAACAGCATGTCACACCTTTTGCTGTAATTCCAAAAATATGAAAAATCTTGGAAAATCTCCAGTTGTTCTCATTTAATGCAAATTTCCATTAAGGCAATGATATCATAGCCTGTGAATTTTCACTTAAGACCAGGCATACTAGATGTTAAAGTGAATAGGATAGACATGGTGGAAATAATTTGGCCTCGAAGGCATTCAAACTTATTAGTAAGAAAACAAATAAGAAGAGTTTCAAAGAAGACTTACAAATTATAGAAATCTGGAGAAAAGATATTTCTGTGATATGTGCTGACCAAGGAAAGTCAACTTCCTGGGTAAAACAAAATCAATATGTAGTGATCAGATTCCTGAGCCAGCCTCAACCTCCATTCTACCACTATGAGCCCTAAACCTAATTTCCTTAACATGTATTCTTAGGCTGTCACCCAAGTACCAACCACAGAATCTGACATATTAATTACAGATGTCAAATCAAAATGAAATTTCTGAGGCCAGCTTTAGTGGCACCTGCCATAGAGAGTAGGAAGAATTTATTTTGCCTACTAAACCTTAAGTAATTTGAATCGGACAGAGGTATTTCTCAGTATAAATCAAAATTAGACAAACCGTGACTCTCTGGATTTTCTAATCAGTGAATATCACAAAAAGGAATTAATAGTAAAATATGATCCAAATTCACATAACATGATTGCTTCTCTTTTTCTGAACTTTAAACTTCTTTAGGATAGCTTTGATCTCATTCACTATTGTGTTTGAGAACACTGCTTACTTTCTGATACATAGATTTAAACAGGATAGTAAATGGTTGTGGAATGGATAAATAAATTAATGTGTTTTGTTGCCTCTTTCTGTAGTGATGATAAAATGTCTTTCATACTATTCAAACCATTGTGAAATATTTAGAACAACTAGTTTTAGGCCAATAAATAAAAAAAATAAACATTTCTATTTGTAAAATAAAGAACTTTAGAGAGAATGACATGTCAGAATCTATCTTTTGAAGTTTTAAAAGTGAAAATTTGATTTACTAAGTGTAATACATAAGGGCTTCCGTAACTATAACATTGCATACAATAAGATCTCTGTACTGAACTAAAGGAAATATTACAATCATCTTATTTGAATTATAGTTCTGCAAAAATTATAGTAGAGAGAGTTTAGTTTTTAAATTAGTCACATTAATTTGGAGATTTTAATTCAAAATGCAATTAAATATAGTTTGTGTCAAAATCTGGTCCCCAATCTCTTCAAAGTGCAATTCTGTTTTTTTTCCACTATTTTACATCCTATTTTCAGTTTCTTTACCCTCACTTTCTTCTATTTTATGTATATGTTATGATATTCCTATTCAAGGAAACCTCTAAAACTCATTCCTAAATTCATAGATAACCTTTAATATAATATCATGCTGAGATTTAGAAAGCTATTCTTCCTTTTTGTATTATGTTTTATTAAAATGGTATCCTGCCCAAGTGTCTAGATACCACACGTCAGAGGCATTATATGAATAGATTTAGATAGATGTATGTTTTCTGAACTTGAAATGTATAAATGTCAACCTGAAATAATCATCATCACAACAATAATGACAGTGCTCCTTTTTATTTGTGTAGTACTATGCCGAACAAACAATTTTTGAGGCAATTGCCAAAACAAATAAAGATGGAGAATAGATAAGTCCAAAGGAGATGTCCATAAGAAAAAGAAAATAACATTTAAGAGAATATGCCATCCATAAAATTTTAAGGGATACAGAATGTATTAAACGGTTGCCTGGATTGATATTTCTTTCTTTCTTACCACATGGAATTTTTATGGAAATAATAATATGCAATTTTGACATGTTGAAAATTTATAAGAGATATCAAAGAGTTGTGCCATCCATTGCCTTTTTTTAATTAAAGTAGATAAGAATGGACTATAGGCTATGACATTTCCTTTCAATGAAAATAATAAAAATCTCTCTTAAATGCACAGATAACCTTCAATATCATAGGATAGTGGTTCTTTGGAGAGAATTACCGTCCCTTCCTTTTTCCATTCTTTTCTCATATAAAGTACTTATCAAGGTGTGTCTAAAGAATGCATGCTACAGCATTAAACCAAGAGATACATCGAGGTATGTATCCTTGACTTTAGAAATAATAAATTTCAAATTAAAATAAGGATAACTACAACAATAATAAAAATCATCCCATTTTTAATTTATAATAGCTCTCTTCTTTTAAGATGTTCAAAATAGATATAGATTTTTTTTTCCTGAAAGCTTCTAGTTGGAATCAAGTGGACCAATTCATAAAGCTTGATGAAGGAAGCATAATTAAAGGAATGTTTGCAAACTCGAGGGAGATATTTTGAATCTCAAATAAGATATTGTTGTATAATCATTGGAGATGACAATGAGTAAACCATGAAAGAATAAATGTCAGAACATGAGTGATGAAGGAACAATTATGAAGATACCAAAGGGCACAAAGCTTCTGTGAATGTAAGAACAAAAGTTTGAAAAACTATTACTAACTGTAAATCTGAATGATACTTTTGGACCTAGAAAGAGGAAAAACTTGAGTAAACATATTTTGGTCCCATTATCACATAGTAAGAAGCATGATACCAAAAGAATGAAGTACCTGAGTGACCTCAGAATCCCTATCCCTTTTAGTAATTACAGGTAGCGATGTAAAACAAGTAAATTTGCACCTAAGTAAATATCATACTTCCATCACTCAGAACTGATCTAGTGGAAAATAAGTTTAAATTGTAAATATTTTATTTGTACAAACTAGTACCTTGATCTGGAAGGAATATTTAAAAAGAGGAAAGATAAAGTATTCACATTAGAAAGGGCACATTCTTAACCAAAAGTTTTGAGAAAGAGAACATGGAAACAAATTTGAGAGTGTATGTGTGGGAATAATTGTAGTGACATGTAGGGCAATATGAAGTGATACAGAATAGTTTGATTAACAGGTAATCTCTTCATTTATAAGTATGGTAGCCATTTCTTTACTATTGCCCCAAATTTTTAGACTTTGTAACTAGCTAGCTATTAAAATAACTATCCTTTCTTTGTGGTCCCACGGGTACTGAACCACTGAGACCCATCCCCAGCCCTTTTTTTTTGTATTTTATTTAGAGACAGAGTCTCACTGGGTTGCTTGGGACCTTGTTAAGTTGCAAAAGCTTGCTTAGAACTCCTGATCTTCCCACCTCAGCCTCCCAAGCAGCTGGGATTACACACATGCCCCAAATTTACCCAGCAATAGTATTCTATTTTTTATCAGTACTGAAAATTCTATATTCCACTGTTTCAAAATATTGAGTTAGTTTAATGAGTTGTTGCTTTCTTTTTGCTGCAACCCTACTTGAAAACCAAATTGCTATTACAACTGGTTCATGGGTATGGCAAACACTTCAATGCCAAATGACATTGTTAACCTTAACCAACACATTGTGGGTTTCTTTGGACAAGTAGAAGAAGTATATCTACAACATACATTGAGATGATAATTTTCATGGCTTAAATATATTTCCTCTCTTACTTCTTTCTCTTACATATTATTTACATAAATAATAAAGCAGAGTATTTATATATCTGTTAGATAATTATACTATGGTGCTGAGGGCCATTACCAAGTAGGAAATTTCCTTGCCAGCGTACCCCATGTTAATTTCGCTGTTGACATTGCATGTAAGGTGACCTTGCTCAAAGACCAAGGTGGATCCGGGTTTAGAGCTGATCAGGTTTGAGGAAGTATCCCAGTCCTTGGGTTTAGGGCATTCCCAGTTTAAGACCTTGGGTTTTAGGGAAGTTCGATGTTGAAGATTATTGCTGCCGGGATTAGGGCGTTCCTGCTGCCTGAGCTCCCGTTGAGCTCTCGTGAGATTCTGAAAGTAGATGGGAAGAAAAGCCTCGTGGAGTAGATGAATTGGGCGGCAGTAGAACTGGGATTGCCCCAGAATGTGTGTGGAGGCTGGTGTGAGTTTGGGAATAAAGAATTGCTGTTTGAATCTACAAAGCTGTGTGGTGGCTCGTGATTCTGTGCCCAGCCAAGACTGTGGCACTATGGAAAATTGCCTGTTCTACAAAATAGATCTCTAAAGTATTTTTCAAGTGACTGCATTTAATTTGTTAACATTGTTTTCTTACAGTCGATGTTCTTCTTTTGAATAAATACCTTATATTGACATTATATTCCTTAGTATATTATTGTCATGAAGTATGTGTGATAATATTAATGCAACATAACTTCTTCAGTAAGTTTTAATTACCAAGAATATTTCTATGGATTTGCCTATTATGAATATTTCATAAAATCAAACAACATGTGGAATTTTTTGGCTGGCTTCTTTCCCTTAGCATTTCATTTTCAAGCTTCATGTATGCTGTAGCATGTAACACCAGTTCTTTTTTCTTACTGAAAGTCATTCTCATATATTATTCCCAAATATTATTCAATTGTCACAATAGTGCATATTACTTCTCAGCTGAGGGCATTTAGGTTTACATCATATTATAAATCTTATTGCTTTGAAAATATATATGCAAATTTTTGTGTGAACAATTTTTATCCTTTTTAAATTTGTGCATTATAGTGGTACATATGATGGAGTATGTTGTACATATTGATATAGGCACACAGTGTAATAGTATAATTTGACCAATACCATTCCCCAGATCTTCCTCCTACTCTCTCCTCCCACTATCTGGTCCTCTATATGAACAGGTTTATAACTCTCTTGGTTATATACCTAGAAGTGAAATTGCTGACTCATATGATAACTCTATATTGAAACATTCAGGGAACTCCAAAACTGTTTTGCAAAGGGATGTTACCATTTACATTCACACCAGCATCCTATGAGTTTCAATTCCTTTAGTCACATCAGCAAATATTTTTGTGTGATTTTTTTATATCTTAGTGGTTGTGAAAGAGTATATCATTTTTATTTTAATTTGCCTACCAATGAATACTGAGTATTTTTCCATGTATTTATCAATCATTTATTTATCTTCAGAGAAGTGCCCACTCAAAATTGTTGCATATTCTTTAATTGGATTATATGACTTTGTTTGCTATAAAAGGACTTTTATATTCTGGTTTTAAGTTCATTATCAGATATATGACTTAAATTTTTCTTCTACATGTTTTTTCTCTAATTTGATGGTATTCCTCAATGAATAAAATTTTTTAATTTTGATTAAATGCAAGTAACCTATTTTTGTTGTTGTTGTTTATTTGTGCTTTTGGTGTTATAGAAGACTCTGCTTAATTTCAGTTCACAAAAGTTTGCAGTTATGTTTTCTTCTAACAGTTTAATGGTTTTGTTGCTCATGACTCTAAGATCTGTTTGGTTTCTTTGTTTTTGATATGATCTAATTTCATCATTTTGTATTTGTAGATCCATTTGTCCCAAAACCACTTGTGGAAGAATATTTTTCTCCAGTTGAACTGTACTGATACCTTTTCAAAAAATCAACTGACCATAAATAGGAATATTTTGTTTTCTAAATTCATAATTCTATTTGATCTGCATAACTATCTATTCCTATGCCAATATATCAGTCTTGATAATTAAATTTATAGAAGGTATCAAAATTGGAAAGTACACATATTCCAACATTGTTTTTAGGATTGATTTAGCTATTGTGAATCTCTTCATTTCCATATCAGTTTAGAATCAGCTTGTCAGTTTGTGTAAAAAAAAATGTAGCTAGAAATTTTGATAAGTACTGTAATCTGTACATCAGTTTGGAGATTACTGCTATTTTAACAAACTGACAGCTTTAGATCCATAAATTTGGGATTTATTTCCATTTATTCACATGTTGTCTAATTCCTTTCCACATTTTTTCATGGTTTTCAGCATGTAAGTCTTATGCTTATTTTATTAAATTTAAGCTAAGTATTATGCTTTTTTGTTAATTTTATTTTTGGAATACTCATTATAACTTATACAACTACAGTCAATTGTTCATGATTCTATCACATTATAGACTAATTCTTTAGTTATAATATTTTAAGTAGATTGTATTTCTACATAAAAGATCATGTTATTTACAGAGATTCTTTTATTTATTTATTTATTTTTACAATCTGGATGATTTTTATTTCTTTTGTTGCCTAATTATTGTGGCCAGAATCTTAGGTACACTTCAAATATAAATGGCTATAGTAGACATCCTTTCTCTTGATCTTAGGAGGAAATCATTCATTCTTTCTCCATTAATATGTAAGCCCTGGGTCTTATGAAGATATCCTTTACCCAAATCTGAGGATACTTTTTTCCTTCTTCTGGGTTGCTGTTTAAAAACTGTGAGGTTTTGTTAAATGTTTTTCCCGCTTACATTGTAATGCTCATGAGGTTTTCTGTGTTTTATTCTATTAATATGGTGTACAGCCTGAATTAATTTTCATCTAGTAAACCATACAATCATTTGTGCCTTTATGGGGTATTCTCACTGGATCACAAATTTTTTTTCCTTGTGGTGCTGGGGATTATATCCAGGGCCTCAAGCATGCTATGCTAGTCCAGTGTTCTACCCCTGAGCTACATTCCCAGCCCACACTTGATTACATTTTATAATCCTTTTCATTTATTACTAGACTTGGATTGGCAGTGTTTTGTTGAACATTTTTCTATTTAGATTCATGAGGCAGTGGTCTGAAGCTTTCCTGTGCTGTGATGTCTTTGCTTGTTCTGGTTAGATTTCCCTAATGCCTTACCTGTATTTAATGTCTTGCCTGAATATAAAGGTCATGCACTCTGTTGTCATATTGAGATTCAGTTCTTTAAAGAGACAAGTTTTAGTTTGTTCTGTGACTTTGCTAGTGTTAGAAAATGGTGATTTTTAAAATTGCCTGTCCGCATTTTTGTTATTGTAGAAGGAAAGAAAGTGTACCGAGGTCCTTTATCTGCTATTCTGTTAAGTCAACGTCCCATGCATGTACTTTTCCTATGTTTTATGTGCTCTTGTTAATTCTCTAGTTATCACTGGACCTGATCATAATTGTCTAACATATTCTACATCTTTTATTTTCTAATTTGCTACTTCCAGTTTACGTTAGACTTATAATCCAGATCAAATCACATTAAAGGTACATATAAAATAAAAGTTAAAAATACTATGAACCAGAATAACAATGGGGCTCAAAAAAATTCACTGATCATTATATTTATCCTGCATTTCCTTTTACTAAACTACATTTCTTTGAAAAATCAGAATCACATTTCCTCAGACTCAGGAAAATGTCTTTATCTCTTCTAAAGAGTTAATCTCTTCTCTATCAGCATTTTGGTCAGATTTCTACTAGAATATTTACATACTATACCACATTTACTCATGTTTATTCCTTCCTCTGTACACCCATATTTCCATTCTATAATAAAATATGTAACATTTCAGGGAATCATATAGTTGTTTTAGGATTATCATTTTTAACCATGTTTGGAAAATTCTGTTATTATTTCTTTGAAGTTTTTTACTCTTTCTCTTCACTCCACCCCCTACCTTGGGACTCTGATGACACAAATGATGTTTTTTTAATTCCAACATGTCCCTGAATTCATTTTTTTACTGTATTTTACCTTTTTATCATTTAGACTAGATAATTCCTTTTTGATTATTCAAGTTTACTGATTATTTCTTATGTCCTTTATTCTCCCAGTCCTGCTGTTGGTCCTATCCATTGAGGACTGGTTTAAAGAATTCATTTCAATCATTGCAGTTTTTAGCTCTAAAATGTCCACCTGAATCCTCTTTATAACTTCCATTTATTAGCTGAGGTCTTCTATATTTTTTTGTTTCAAGCATGCATGTAATAATCCTTAAAGCATTTTTATTATGAATGCATTAAAATTTTAGTCTTATAGTTCTAATATCTGTATTATTTCAGAGTTCATTTTCATTAGCTTTTTTTCTTTCCCTCCATTTAAGATCCTTCTGTTTCATGGCATAATGGGAGATATTCAACTGAAACCTGGTGTTCCTGTATTCAGGCTCCTATAACAAAAACATCTTAGACTGGGTAACTAATATACAACAGAAATTCATTTCTCATAGTTTTAGAAGTTGGGAAGTACATGATGAATGCACCAGCAGATTTGGTGTCTGATGAGGGTCCTCTTCTTTATAAGTGACACCTTGTAGCTGAGTCCTTGTTGGCAGAGGGGGCTCACTAGCCACATGGGCTCTTTTTTATAAGGATACTAATTTCATTCATGAGGGCAGAGCCTGCATTAGTCACCACTAAACACTCTGCCTTCTAACACTATCACTTGTGGATCAGATTTTAACATATGGATTTTGAGGGGACATAAATATTTAGACCAGAGTACCAGAACAATTTTGGTAGTATATGTTTAAATTCTAGATCTCAATGAAGTCTTGTGTTTTAGTTTAGTTCTTCTGGCACTGCTCTGGTAGGTGGAGGGGGAGAGTTACTACCTTGTTAACCACCAGATGGCATGGAAGTAGAGGTTTTCCACTTGGTCCCTGGTGACACTCTTTGTTTGGGGGATGGAGTGAAAATTCAAGTTCCCTACTACACGTTTGTAGAAGGAAAAGAAACAACTCGTTACTGCTTCCCATTGTACTCCACTGATTCTTGGAGTGAAAACTTTGCATAGTACGTTGGGATAAACATTTTAGCTTCCACTCATTCTGAAAGCGCTTCGATGGGTGGGTTGAGTCACCTTTTACAGCCTGGCAAGAGTCAAATTTAGGCTCACTACCCATTTTTGCTGGGGTGGTGCTGAAATTTTTTTGTGTGGTGTCATGTTGGAGTACAGTGATTATTTTAAGAGTTTTCAGTCTTTCTAAATTGCTTTTTTTCCTGATCTTTTTGTCCACCAAGTGCAGGCTTTTCCAGGAAGTTTGTTCTGTATTTGTTGATATTTCTGCCAGCTTATCCAGTTAGGGATATATGAGGATATATGAAGCAAAAAGATAAGCCAAGGAGCTTACCACCATTGTTCTTTAGATCCCAAAGTCCTAAGGTGGTCAGATTTATACTCTCTAGTTTTCAGGATAACATTGTGTTGGTTTTACACAGGATGTCTGTCATTTCTGCTCATTTTTAGTGGGAGTCAGGGAGAAGAGAATGTCTTCTTTATCTTTCTGGAAGGGGAAGTTGACCAAGACAACCCATTTGAATTTTCCTGACATTTTACATAGTCTACCAGGTAATAAATCATTGTTAAATTAATGACAACAGCCAACCTGCATATCTACATTTCTGGGAACCCTGTGCTCAGTTTTACTCACTTCTGTTTCAGGAGGATGTTGTGGGCATTGGAGGCTTCTAGAAAAGTGTTCTGAGCCAAGAGAGGTACCACTGAATTTAAAAACTTTTACAGTTTCTGTCATAATATTTTATTCAATAAGAAATCTGATTTGGAATAATAAGGAAAAAACCTTCTTTTGGTATTGTTGCTACCATCATTTGCATTTGAAAATTCCCAGAAACATTTTACTCTTTAAACATGTTATTCTTTGTTGTGCTGATTTACAGCTTCTAAATAATTTAGAGAATGTAATTTGTAATTAAGAACATTCTCACTCACATATGCAAATTCTAATGACTATGTGTTATGATCTTGCTATTTTTAATAACATTTGTACTGCTGGGCTGAAATTTCTTAAAGATCAGACTAATTTTAATAGCTCAATGTTCTTTTTATAATTGCTGAAATCACTCATTTTCCATTCCATGACTATTGATTATTTTCTTTAGTATTATCATACTTACAGAATATGACATAAATACCATGGCACTTGTGATGCAATGAGCAAATGTCATTTAGCAGCTTTGTAATCCCAAGAACCAGAAATAGATTTTATATAAAAGAATACTTCAGTGGAAATGCTTTGACAGGCAGGGCCTTGATTGTGGCATTATTCCATCCCTTAGCTCCTTAACTAGTTTTAGACTAATTTGAACTTCTCAAGTGCTATTCTTAGTATCTTCATTGAATAAATCAATTGAACCAAGTTCAGTTCAGGTAATCTTGCTTTCAACAAAAAAAATATTTGCCAGAAAATTATGTAGTGATGACAGTTATCTTGCAATCCAGGCAAAAATGATGTATATAATTGGGGTGATTTCAAGACGAGGTAAGCATTATAGGAGGACATCTCTGTAAATCATCATTAATGATAAAATAAAGTATAAGATGGCAAATGGCACTGCAGCAACTTTTCCTTCTATAAATAGAGGAATGTACCCTAATATAAACTATGAACTTTGGATGATAATGCATAGGGTCATCATCTATAACAAATGTACCATGTTAGTAGGGGATGTGGATAATGTAGAGGGTATGTGTGTGTGGCTGGATATACGAAAATCTTTATATCTTCCTTTCATTTTTGCAATGAATCTAAAACTACTCTAAAAATTTAAATATATATAATTAAGTCTGTTAAGACTTGTGGAGTTATTCAAAGCTTGATGGTTTGTTTCCCAGGATCACATCTCCCTGACCAAAGATCATTCCCATACACAACACCAAACTGTTACCCCTGAATGATCACCATATGTTAGGCCCCTTTTCATTAATTTCCATGCCTTTCAGGGTATTAACATCAATCATACAATCCATACTGCCTGGAGTCCAGAGTCTAACAAGCAAAGCTGCTGTAGCATTGTTTTCTGTTGGCAAAATCAAGATTTTCCATTATAAATATTTAATATTTGTCCAACCATGTTGTCGATGGAACTAAATAAGGCGTTTTTGAAAAACTTTATGACCACAGTAATTTTTATATACTTAGTTATTGTACAGTTAATATCAAGTAATGATGGTTTGATGGTAGACAATAGGGAATGAGGAAAGATTAAGGAAATAAGATATAAAGCAAGATTTGCCTCTAGTGCTCTCATTCTTAAACATTCTGCCTTATTTTTTCCTAGACATTTTTCTATCATGGACTCGGATCTCTGTGACATAGGGAGTAATGAGTATCTGAGAACCTTGGGAAGTCAAGGTGGTCTATATACTGCAATGCAAGTTGAGATGCTGCACTTTTGAAGCAGGGGCAGTCTATCTTATTTCAACCTGAAAAGCCATTTGGAGTTGCAAAATTGTTTCCCAAAGTAACAAGAAGAATAGTAGCATAACAATTCACCATCAGCTGTGTGTTATACACTCTAAAACATCATATTATGTGATGGAGAAAATGATGGAAGAAGTAGTTGTGGGTGTCTCATTGTTTGATGCTTCTCCTCCTTAAATTCATTGCTGGCCTCAGGATTGCTGTCCTCCCTTCTCAATCCTCTCCTTTTTTAATTAGAGCAAATGGCCAGGAAGTCTGGCTGTCCCTGAATAATCTTCCAAGTTCTTCCTATTACATCATCTCTAAATCCATCTCCATTCAGAGATATACCTTTAGTTTCCCAAAAGTCCACTGTAAAGGTCCGATAGTTGGGCATTGCCTATTTTCTCTTTATAACAAACTTAATTCTCCTAAGCCCAATGGGGATACTTCTGTCTAATTAAGTAAAGGTTCTTAAGCAGGAAATATGACAAGTAAGGAAAGACACAGAATACTCTTTTAATAATGATCTTGTTATCTTTTCACTGGGAATTTTTTAGTGTCTAAAATTAACTTTAGTCACATCTATGTATTCTATGCTCTACCTCCTATATTGTGGAAGGCATAAATAAGATCTGTTACCTAAATTTGATTTAGAATATATAATTTTATTTCCCCTAAATCATATGGGTCCTATCTCTTTGAAGACGTTCAAATTCTTGGATATCTTTGGACATATTCCAACTTTAAAGTATTAAGAAAGAGAGAGAGAGAGAGAGAGAGAGAGAGAGAGAGGAGAGAAGAGACTTTTATATTAGATTTGTGGTATACATTCTATCTACCACTACACATGATTGTTATAATAATCTCTTATTTAATAATAAATTTATTTCCCACTGTCTTTCTCCAGAGTAAGGGGCAATGATTTCTATCACATCGGAAGGTAGTTCATGGCAAATCCTTATCAGAACTTATGGAGGGGAATGGGGAACAGGCTACATTTTCCTTTAAATGTTCTCATAAAATGATAGACACCTACTTCAATTGTTTCAGGAAAAATCCCTGACCACAATTATTGAGCTACCATTATCTGCTTTCACTCCTAAGTTTATATTCATAGAATTGCTAAAATTAAATCCAGTAGTTAATTGTGAAAAACAATCAAATTTCAAAGTACAGGTTAAAGAGGGAAACTCTATTTCAAAATTAAATTCTTTTTTCTCTCTTCTCCCGAATGGGATAGTCCCTGTGATTACAGTAGAGCTGAATGACCTATAGAATTTTCAGGAAAATCTAGTTATAGTTATAATATATGTAATTAAAACATGATAAAATACATTATTAGTTAGTGGCATTTTAACCAAATCTCAAAATCCTAATGTATCCTTCCTCAGATATAAAGGTAGGTTCTCAAATCACAGAGTGTAGACATTACACTACAGGTAGGCCTAAGTTCAAGATACCTTCAAGATACCAGTGGTTCTATGTGTTATATTGAAGGCTGAATTTTATCTATTATTGATGGCTTTTCAAGTAACTTTTTATGTTTTTAAAAATGTTTAAAATGTTTAGTTGTAGTGGGCACAATACCTTTATTTTATGTATTAACTTTTATGTGGTGCTGAGGAACAAACCAGTGCCTTACACGTACTAGTCAAGCATTCTATTACTGAGCCACAATGACAGCCCCCTCAAGCAACATTTTAAAAGTACCTTCATATGGGGTTGGGGTTGTGGCTCAGCGGTAGAGTACTCACCTAGCACATGTGAGGTCCTGGGTTCGATCCTCAGCACCACATAAAACTACATACATAAAATAAAGGTATAAGAAAATAAATTTTTAGGGCTTGACTAGCTTCGCTTAGCATAATCTGCTCTAATGCCATCCATTTCCCTGCAAATTCTATGATTTTGTCATTTCTTAGTGCTGCATAATACTCCATTGTGTATAGATGCCACATTTTTTTTATCCATTCGTCTATTGAAGGGCATCTAGGTTGCTTCCACAGTCTTGCTATTGTGAATTGTACTGCTATGAACATCGATGTAGCAGTGTCCCTGTAGCATGCTGTTTTTAGGTCTTTAGGGAATAGACCCAGAAGGGGAATAGCTGGATCAAATGGTGGTTCCATTCCCAGCTTCCCAAGAAATCTCCATACTGCTTTCCAAATTGGTTGCACCAATTTGCAGTCCCACCAACAATGTACAAGTGTACCCTTTTCCCCACATCCTCGCCAGCACTTGTTGTTGTTTGACTTCATAATGGCTGCCAATCTTACTGGAGTGAGATGATATCTTAGGGTGGTTTTGATTTGCATTTCTCTGACTGCTAGCGATGGTGAGCATTTTTTCATGTACTTGTTGATTGATTGTATGTCCTCCTCTGAGAAGTGTCTGTTTAGGTCCTAAAAAACAAATGCCAAATGTCAGCTTTGTTATAAAGAGAGCAACTAAGAACAGAACAGGAAGGAAGAGCATGAGGAAAAGACTACAGTAAACAAAGACGAATGGGGGGAGAGAAACGGAGAGAGAAGGGAAAGCATATGGAAATGGTAGGAGACCTTCAATGATACATAAAATCATAAGAGGTCATGAGGGGCAAGGGGGAGGGAAAAAAAGGGAGAGAATTGAACAACAGCAGGGGAGGTAGAGAGGGAAGATGGGAGGGGAGGGGAGGGGAGGGGGGATAGTAGGGGATAGGATAGGTAGCAGAATACAACAGTCACTAATATGGCATTATGTAAAAAAGTGAATATGTAACAGATGTGATTCTGCAATCTGTATTTGGGGTGAAAATGGGAGTTCAAAACACAATCTGAGTCAAATGTATGAAAGATGATATATCATGAGCTATGTAATGCTTTAAACAATCAATAAAATAGTTTGACAAAAAAAAAGAAAATAAATTTTTAAAAAAGTACCTTCATATGATGTAAAACTGTGGAGTTCTATCAACTGAAGTACCATAATATTTTAGAGCACCTGATCTTTTTCAGAAATGATGGGAAAAATAAAATATTCTGAAATATTGAAATTTTTAGGTTACAAAATTGTTTTTGAAGAAATGAGTAATAATATTTTATAACATACTAGACATCTTGAAGGATTCAGTTGAAATTAGACCCATGAAGGTAGCCTTTCCTTTCCCTTTAACTTGACTAGAACTGACTTCTTCCTAACTCTAGGGCCCTGTTATATAGCTTTTATTTACTTTGTTCTTTTGAGATGCAAGTTCTTTTAAACATTTCTTATAATCCAAGAATGTCTGGGAGATATTCTCCAGGTCTTTCGATTATAACCATCAATCAAGATTCTCCGATCTCTAGCGTTCTGAGGGAGGTTAGACACAATCTAAATGGGTGCCTTAATCCATGTTATAAACTGTCTCTTGTCAGATAGGTATGAGAGATTTCATTTTCTCTTTGAGTACAGTCAATTAGCAAATTGGTAATACTGCATTGTGGTTTATAATTCCCCCTCTTCACCCTTACTCTTAAAAATAATTCTTCCATATTTTAATTCACCAGAGGTATTCTAAAATCAAATTCTATTTTCCCTATACTATTATAAAAAGCTTAAATAAAACCTTGCTTTCCTTCCTAATTAGTCTGATGCAAATGTGCTCTGACATTTCTAAGAAGTTTTGGTTTTCCTAAAAGTTTATAGAATGGATTTGACATATAGTAACATATCATAGGATAGTTACTATCCCAGGAAGTAGTCAGAGAGGCAGGGTACTCAAGATGGTTTATAGAACTAAATGTGACATGCAAATTATAAATATCCTAGAAGAAAATAGGAAAAATATCTCCATAAACTTAGATTGGGCAATATATTTTTTATTTTATTTTTAATTATTATTACACTGTAGTTATACATAGCTGTTTGGTTCATGTTGGCACAATCATGCCTACGTGACACTTAATTAGGTCTACTTCAATCCCTGGTGCCTCCTTTTTCCCTTCTCTATTCCCCACCTTCCTCTACCCTAGTCATTATCTATCTATCTATCTATCTATCTATCTATCTATCTATCTATCTATCTATTAGTCTATTTGGACTGTGGATTAAAACTAGAGGCACATAAGCACTGAGCTACATCCTCAACCCTTTTTAATATTTATTTTGAGACGGGGTCTTGGTAAGTTGCTGAGGCTTTGAACTTGTGATCCTTCTGACTCAGCCTCTGGAGTCACTGGGATTACAGGTTGCATCATCATGCCTGGTTATTTATTTGTAGTTGATGATATATATATTAGAATATATATATACACAAAGGTGGAATTCATGGTGGTATATTTAAACATACACATAGCAAAATTTTGTCAGATTCATTCTGCAATTCTCCCCCTTTTCTGTCCCTCCTCTCTCCCCCTCAATCTCCTTTTACTCCACTGATCTTCCCTCTATGGTTATGATATCTGATCCCTGCCCCCATTTTCCCCTTACTGTGCTCTAGCTTTTGAATATGAGGGAAAACATCCAACCTGTGATTTTCTGAGTCTGGCTTATTTCACATAGAATGATCTTCTCTAGTTTCATCCATTTATAGGCAAAATGGCAATGTAATTTTTAGATAAAATACTTTAAGTAAGATCTATGAAAAAAAACCTATATGTAAATTTTTATGATACTCTAGAATGAAGAATTTTTCAACTGAAACAATTTTTTAAATGAGGATATAAGATATTTAAATTATATCTTGAAATTGATTGGCTTTGTACTCAGGGAAGAAAAAATTCTGACAGAAGCTAACATGAAAAATGATTCCAGGTTTCAATTATAACTTGTTTAATTCATTATGTCTTCTTTGAGGAATTTTCCACTTAATTTCTTTTTCTGCCAAAATAACAACTTAAAGAACTACTAGTATTTTATTATGTGATACCCCCATCTGTTTTAAATTTAAGAAACTGACCTAAATACTTATATATTAGAATTGAAAGAAAAATAAATGTTGATATGATTGAATGTTTGTCTCTTCAAAATCATATGTTGAAATTTCAACCCCTAAATTTATGGTATTTGAAGATTTTTTTTGAGGTTGTTTGTTGTGATACTGAGAATTAAATCCAGGGCCTTGTACATTCTAGGCAAGAAATCTACCACTGAGCTATATTCCCAGTCTATAGATGGTATGTTTTAAAGGGTGAAATGCTTTGAAATGTTTTGAAGGGTGAATTAGTACCCTTTAAAATGGATCCACAGTAACTTATTTTTATGCATCCACCATGTGAGAACTCAGTGAGAGGGTGACTTCTCTGAACCAGAAATTGGGCCCAATTCATCAGACATCCATCTGCCCCGTGATTATTAATTTATTGTCTAACTTTCCCTGCACTCACATTGAGGGCTTCTGGGTCATTTAGTATGGATAGGTGGGTCCATTTCATATTAACACCCATACATTTCAAACCAAAGGCTGGTAGTATCATGTGACATTTAATATGATGATGGAACTGCATATTTGAAAATATCATTAAATGTTTGGTTGATTTGGTCCTACATTATCTTACCAACTATAAGTTTTATTTATCCTTCTACTATTCACAGAACTCTTATCTCACATTTTTCTTCTTTTTATCTCCCATTTATTTGATAGCTATCTGCTTAAGTAATCTATTCCACATTCAGTTTTTCAAAAATGGCACTAAGAATTGAACTTGCCCTCCCCTTTGATGCTATTTGTTATCATGTCCTGTCTCTGTCCTGAGACTGGAGTGGGGACCATTTCCTTTCTGTTATTTACTACTGTGCTGAGTGCACCATTAGCACTCAATAAATTAAAATAATAATGATACAACTCATCATCATAATTATCTTTATTCCCTTAGGCAGATCCAGCAAGGAATGAAAAAATTCAGAGACTGTTCTGTTTCCTATAAATGCCCTCTAGAATGTCTGAGGACATGAAAGGAGCCTTTAACTCCACTTACTTTCATCAGAACAATAGCAGAGCAGTGGTCATTGAGAGAGTACTCTTTGAGGCTTCCAGGAAGATAAGATAATATGGTCTGGTTTCTGTTTCCACTCCTGAAACGCATACTGTCTTTATCATTTATGTGATGTGTCAAATAAGTTATTATGCCCTTAAGGGAAGAAATATGTTTGATTCCACTTCCTGTACAAATAAATGCCATTAGCAGATTTTCTATTAACAGTTATTGCAAATTATGAATAAAAGTGATAAAGACAGTGCTTAATAATTCACATAAATAGAGAAGCTTTTTCATTCATAAGAACTTATAAACTCTGAGATCCTCTAATACATATTTTCTCAATCATCTTTGGTAAGTAACCTAAGAACTATTAAAATGTGTACTCAATAAATTTTTGAACTCAAAGTAATCAAATGAAGCAAAATGTGATGGTATATGCCTGCAATTCTACTCAGGAGGCTAAGGAAGGAGGATTACAAGTTGAAGGCTGGTCTCATAATAAAATAAAAACGGCTGGGGATGTAGTTTAGCAGTGGAGTGCTTACTTAGCATGTACAAGGCAAGACCTCAGATTTGATCCCCAGTACTCCAAAATAAATTACTACTTTTAAAAACAATCAAATGGAAACTGAGGTTTCCATTGTAATGTTGAAGTTGCCCTTGGATTTTGTGTCATTTGTACTATCTTCAAACAGATATACAACATTATCCCCCAAACCTCAGATAGGCTGTGTTAGTGTCTTTTTGTTTTACGATCATTCCTATTCCCTTGGTTCTACTTCCATATACAATCCACTTCTGCTTTAAGTTCTTGCCACTGGAGTACATTGCCTGTTCCCCTTTCTAAATACTTTAGTCGTTATACATGTCTGGTCTGTTTTACCATAAACACTTTGCACCTGTCTTATTGTCTTCTTTTCTCTTTCAACCTGTGCTGCCACTACAGGTCATTGCAATACCAATGTGGAGAACTTCTTCAATAGTATAACTTACAAAGCATCTCAATTCACCCAATTCCTGTAAATTTAACCCAGGTATATTTTAGCCACTGCCTCTCTATGGATGGATCCTTTGGATAAGAATTTTTCTGTATCTCAGACATACAAAATGCTGATATCATGTTCTGACTAAACCATTTATCACTTATATCTCATTTCTTCAGTTCTGGAAACCTTGCCCTTGAGCATCCAAAAAATATACAATTGGTTGATTTTTCCTTTCTCACAAAGGCCAATGATCTTCTCCCAGCTTTATTCTCCTATTTGAGCATCTTAGAATATGTTTATCAGAACTGCTGGGTTACTTAGCTTACTTGATTTCACTGCTCTTTTATCCAGATTTTCTCATTCTAGAATTATCTACAATCATTTTTTTCTAGACTATCTTGTATTTAAAATTGCTCAGGTTTATGAATGGGTGATAAATTGATGTTTCTAACTTAAGGTTGCACTTCAGTGTTGCATATCAATTGTTTTTCTGGCCAGTATTTATCATTATTTTTCTTTTATGAAAACTTACAACTTTTCTTAGTGTAAAAAAGTAGGGGGTGGTTAAACACTAAGAAAATTGCCTCACCTTCTTACATTATAAAATGTTAGATTATTCTACATAATACTGTTCTAGTTTGGAAACTGCCCATCTATGCTTTTATCTATGCCACTCCCATTCTAATTCCTTCCCTCCAGGATCAGGGCTCAGAACTGTACCACTTCTACTCTTCACCCAGCACTTTTTCATGACTCAGACCTTGTTTCATAATTTACCTCCCCATTAATGTCATGTACTCCAAACTTCATTCCGGATACCATAAACTGCTTTTCAATTTCTATACAGAAATACAAGAAAATAAAATTTATGAATATTACATTTTCATCTAGCTATTGCTCAGTTTCTTATTTTTCCCTCTCTGCTCAATGTCTGGTAAGAATAGCGATGAACCAGTCAATTTCTCTCATTTTGTCCCCACACGATTATTAAAAATCTTCCTTATACCTGGCTTTGTTCTTCACATGGGGATATTAAGAAGCATAGGATGGACTTGGTCCTACTTTCATGGCAGGCACATCAGGCTCTATTTCTCACCTCTACTCAGTCTTCAACCTAGCACGTTCCTGCCTCAGCAACTCCACTAACCCAACTTCACTTGACCTCTTAATTTACAAATCAGATGCTCTGCAGTATTTATCATCTTCTGTTTCTTCAGTATTTTGTCTTATGAACCACTCCTTCTAACTTCCTATCCTTCACTTTTATATAACCCCAAATTTACCTTTTTTTTCCTGAATTTTGCTTCCCAGTGTCTTTTATAGGATCTTCTTTCTCAGTTTATAACTTAAAAGATGACATTCCTGAAGTTTCTGGTTCTGTCCACCCTCCACTTCTCATAGTTTTAAGGTGTCAACAAAAAACTAACATCAGATCATTATAGTGAAATTGTGATAGGAGTCCACCTTTAAAATCTCCATATCAATTAAATTCAAAATGTCTTCAAATAAAGTCTTCATATTCTCTTGTCCTCTTGATCTCACTTGTAGGCACCTCCATCCTGTTTATCAAAGCTTCTTCATATTTTAATTCTAACACTGACTTATTCTTGCTTCTTCTATACATTTAGTGAAATGATTCCATGCCAAGAGTTTTTTGAGTTGTCTCCTAACTAGTATAACTTTGTCACCAGATTGTCCTGAATATATTTGATTATAGCAGTATATTATTTAAAAATTCAGTTATGTATCACTTATTATAAATATCAAACATCTGGCATGATAGAAAGGCCCTACATTATCTAACACAAACTATTTTTGTTGCTATAATTTCATCTCCTTTCACTCACTTTTTAATTCTTTATTCTTTTTCAGTCTTTTATTTATTGTAGTCTCCAATATTCTGTATATTTTTTCTTTTTATGAGTATCTATACATGCTGGGTTCTGTTGAGTTGGAAATGTCTTTTGGTCTACTTCATTTTTTTGCCAAGTTAACACATATCTCGAATACTTAAAGAAAATAAATATTTTTGTAAATATGATTATATTATATATAAAACTATAATTCTTATTATTTATAACAGATTTTTAAGAACAATGTGAGAAAAAAATATTAAGGCTGACATACAGATTGATATTGATGAGTGATATAAATATACAACATGCTTTATCTTTTGGCATTCCTCTGAAGTCAAATAGAAATCAGATTAGACACACCATGACATTTGAACTTACCTTAAGGGAAATGATGGCTTTTACCATTGTTCATGGACAAAAACCTTTACTTCATCCTGAATAAAATGTAAGGAGGTTTCTATAACTGTTTTGCACATATTCTCTCCTTATTGCCTGGAGTAATTATTATATCCTAACCAAATTAAACGACTTTTAAGATCATTACTGATCTCAGATTTAGTGAATCTGTGGAGCCAAGGGTAACTTCTTGATGACATGGATGTTTAAACATGCAATTACTGATTTGAATGAGAATACTATATTATTTAATTTTTTTATATTTTATTTGAGGAAAAAGATACTGAAGTAGGGAAGCATGAATACTTTTCCATAACTAGGATATTTAAGCAAGTTATATAGTCCTATTAACTTACAAATGGAAAAATGAAAAATGTTAATAGCCTAGAAAATCCACCACAAGAATAATATCTTGAATTTAAAATTTCTTTCTGCCATGAATTTTTGTGGCCAACTTAGAAAACACTCGATCTATGGACTTATAATAGAAATGCAGAAAGACTTTTAAGTATAAGAGCAAAAAGAGATACTGCTGTAATACAAAAGAAATCTTTTTCCAACAAAAGGCTGAATATATAAATCATTGTTATGAAAAATACATTTCTTCTTAGTTATATTCAATCTGCAAATCATAAACTTATTCTTGCTAGCAAAAAAATGGCTTGGATTTTATTTTAATGTTCATTTTTTTTCATGCTTCTCCTCATTCTACATCTGTTCTGACTCTTCCTTTCAATCATTTCCTTTGTGATTGCTTAGCTTCATGGTTCCTATATTTTGTTAGACTAAACTGTAATGTACTCGAGGTTTATATTGGCAGACCCATGCAGCTAGTCAGCTCTGAAGCTAGCTTTCATCTCAAATGGGCAAGGCAGGGGGGGCTGTAGAGGGGAGAAAGCAGGCAGCAGAGAATGGAGGCAGAGGGGAAGAAAAACCCATTTATATTTCTGAAGTGGCTAATGTTCCTTGTTGCACAAGTTATTCTAAAACAGAATACCTCTCTTCAGATGAGGACTAGCAGCTGTGCCATCTGCAGAGCAAGATACCTGTTTCAAATCACGCAGCTTGGTTTATTTTTAATGGTGTGATATCTGTCGCCTGTTTACTTATATTCGATAAAGTATCCTCAGGTCTTCTGGCTTCATTAGCTCCCATTTACTCTGTTTTTGGCTCATTCTGTGTTCTGCTGTCGATAAGTAACTAATGGGCCTTGGGGAGGCATCTGGTCAGAAAAATCTTTTCTATCTGATGCTCTTTTGATTTTGCCAAGTTGTTTGGTCATCATATAATCCAACGGGGAGCAAAAGGATAACATTTTATCTATGATTTTATTTTTAATATAATAGGTCCCTAATAAAATACAAAAATTGTCTTTGTATGTAAAGTGAGAAAAGACTTTATTTTTATTCTTTCCATTAAGAAGCTCCTTGAATTTCCAGGGATTGCCTGAGCAACAGAATATCAAATTCTACCTGTTTATGTGAGCAGTAATTATATATTCTGGGTGGCAGAAAGCACTCGGCAGGGCTCTGAGGAAGTCTGTTATTCATTTCATCATTCTATGCAGTGTTGATTTTGCTGACTGCACAGAGCACTAATAGAACAAGTTAATGGAGTTTATTCTGTCATAAATGCTGCCAGTTAAAGAAGATGATTGCCATGTATGGAAAACCAGTCTGTCTAACTGTGGCGAGCCGCTTCTGCGGACTGTGGTCGCCATTACAAGATGGCGCTGGCCTTGTGGTGGTCTGTGATAAACAACTCCTTCTTTGGGAGAGTTGGCACATGGTTCTTTGACACCCTACGAGAAAGCTCCACGTGGCAGCTTCGCATTGGGTGTTTGGATACTTTATTAAGGCTGGGAGGGGCTTCTGGGAGATTAGAAGAACTCTCGAGAGCTTGAATAAACAGCTGTAAGAAGATTCCCGGTGTTGCGTCTTCCTTGCGGGCAAGGGGGTCGCGACAAGTGGTGCCGAGACCCGGGAAAATCAAAACTTGCAAGTCGTCAGAGGTGGTGCACTGAACAGTCCCGGTAAGTGGGACCCCATAGTCCCGGTGAGTGGGACCCGACAGTCCCGTGGGTGGGACCCGACAGTCCCCGTGGGTGGGACCCGACAGTCCCGGTGAGTGGGACCCGATAGTCCCGGTGGGCGGGACCCGATAGTCCCGGTTAGTGGGACCCGCAATCAAAGCGGAGTCAGCTCCTCTACAAAGACAGAGAGAGCCTCATATTTTATTGCAGCTGCACTGTGTACTTTTCTTTTGTTTCTGTGTACTTTCGTTTTGTCCTCTGTATCTGTTCTGTTGCTGTGTCATGGGTGTCACATCTTCAAGCCCGCTTCTTCTGGCACTAGACGGCCTGTTACGTTCCAAAGGCCTGAAAGTGAAACATAGTATCTTACAGAGATTTTTGCAGAAAGTAGATGTTGCTGCACTGTGGTTTGCATATTCGGGCAGCCTTACTATGCCTTGTTGGGATAAATTGGGCAAGGATCTTGACTTTGCTTGTGAGCAGGGCATATTGGAGGGTGGGGTGATTCCCCTTTGGAAGATAGTCCGTAGTTGCCTCACAGATGGCAGATGTCATGACGCACTTGCTAAAGGACAGGAGGTTTTAGAAAAGTTACATGAGGAGAAATCGGAGACGGCAGGCAGTGCGATATCTCAGGAGGATGGGAGTGTGCGGAGCGTGAAACAGGGGAGGAGACGATTATCTCTGACAAAAGGTGAGGTATCTCGGGAGGATGGGAGTGTGCAGAGCGAGAAGCAGGGGAGGAAACGCTTGTATCCAGATCTCAGTGCGCTGCGCACACCCCCATGTGGAAGTGGGTCAGAAGAAGAGGAGGATGAGGAGGAGGAGCTTGGGAGGCTGTCTCGCCAGCTAGGGAGTTTAGCTGCTGGAGAAGGGAACGGAGATAGACCGGGGCTCAAGAAATGTGATCCTCCGGACCCACCGCCGTATGGTGGGGGTGTTTCGGGGAGGGCTTTCCATGCTCAAACATGGAAGGCTGTTAATGCTGAGATGGGTCTTGCTTATCCAGTTTTTCAGGATGAGAATAGGGGAAGATTCCATGAGCCTTTAGATTTCAAAATTGTAAAGACCCTGGCGGAGTCTGTGCGCACTTATGGGGTGGATGCCGCCTTCACACTAACTCAGGTGGAGAGTCTGTCTAGATATTGTATGACTCCCTCTGATTGGGCTAGCCTTGTTCGGGCTTGTGTTTCCCCCGGTAAATATTTGGACTGGAGAGCATTTGTGCTAGAGGGCGCAATAGAGCAGGCCGCCCAAAACCATGCAGCAGGACATCCTCATTGGGATAAGGACATGCTTTTGGGGCAAGGTAGATTTGCTAATCAACAGACAGGATTCCCTCCTGAGGTATATGATCAAATTAATAACATTTGCATTCGGGCATGGAAGTCACTTCCAAACAGAGGAGAAGTGTCTGGTAATTTGACCAAGATTTTACAAGGCCCTACAGAACCCTTTTCAGATTTCGTAGCAAGGATGGTGGATGCTGCTGGAAAGATTTTTGGGGATCCTGATAGAGCCATGCCCCTTGTTAAGCAATTGGTCTTTGAGCAATGCACCAAGGAATGTAAAGCAGCAATCGCTCCTTATGAGAACAAAGGCATAGAAGTATGGATGAAAGTGTGTAGAGAGATTGGAGGGCCTTTAACTAATGCAGGTCTTGCAGCTGCTGTCCTTCGGATTGCAAAAGGGGGCAATCCTGCCGCCAGAACATGCTTCCATTGTGGTCAACCCGGTCATATCAGACGTGAGTGTCCCAAAAATGTCAATTTTACTGGACCTCCTCACGGTGGCCCTTCCACTGGCCTTCGATCACCGGGATTGTGTCCAAGGTGCAAAAGGGGGAAGCATTGGGCAAAAGAGTGTACATCAGTGAGGGACATCCATGGACAGCTTATTTCAGCTGGGCCAAAAAACGGCCGACGGGGCCCCCGACCCCAGGGCCCGCAAATATATGGGGCAGTGGAGAATGTCACACCCGAACCCGAGACATGGCCATCTCTACGCCATCCCATGAAACGCGGAGAGCCACTACAGGTGCCGCGGGATTGGACCTCTGTTCCACCTCCAGACTCGTGTTAACACCTAAGATGGGAGTCCAATTGGTGGAAACTGAGTTCAAAGGGCCTCTACCACCTGGCACTGTAGGTTTGCTAATTGGACGTGCATCTTCCATTTTGCAAGGTCTTCATGTTTTCCCTGGAGTCATAAGTCCTGATACTGTAGGGATAGTAAAGGTTATGGTGGAAGCTCCAAAAGGCATTGTGTCCATCTCCCCAGGAGATCGGATTGCTCAATTACTGGTTTTGCCTAGTTTACATGATCATTTCCCTGCAGACTCAAAGTCACGGACAGGGAATGAGATTGGTACCACCGGAGGGAATTGTGCTTATTTGTCACTAGATATGAGTAATCGCCCTACTTTGGAATTAAGCATAGAAGGTAAATCAATTGTGGGCTTACTTGATACAGGTGCAGATCGTAGCATCATTGCACTTAAGGACTGGTCTAAGGGATGGCCAGTGCAGACTTCTGATCAATCTCTGAGAGGGCTTGGATATGCCCAGGCTCCTCAGGTTAGCTGTAGACATCTTTCCTGGAAGGACCCGGAAGGACATCATGGTACTTTTCAGCCTTATGTACTTAATTTACCTATCTCTTTATGGGGCCGTGACCTGATGAAAGACATGGGGTTCACTCTTAGTAATGACTATTCCCCAGTGTCCCAACAAATTATGCAAAATATGGGGTATAGGCCAGGTTTAGGACTAGGAAAACATTTACAGGGACGTAAGCATCCTGTACAAGGTCATCAAAAGCTTGACAGATTTGGTCTGGGTTTTTCCTAGGGGCCGCTGAGGCTCAAATACCCATAACATGGCTCACCGAGGAGCCTGTTTGGGTGCCTCAGTGGCCTCTTCCCTCGGTTAAACTGGCAGCAGCCCATGCTCTAGTTAAAGAACAACTTGACTTGGGTCACATCCAACCCTCTACTTCTCCATGGAATACTCCCATATTTGTCATTAGGAAAAAATCAGGGAAGTGGCGCCTACTGCATGATCTACGAGCGGTTAATGCTCAAATGCAACCTATGGGGCCCATTCAGAGAGGGCTGCCTCTGCTCTCTTCTGTTCCTCAAGGCTGGCACATTATTGTTATTGACATTAAAGACTGTTTCTTTTCTATTCCTTTACATCCTAAAGACTCGCAGCGTTTTGCCTTTACCCTTCCCTCGTGTAACCACGAGGAACCAGATCAAAGGTTTGAGTGGATAGTGTTGCCGCAGGGAATGGCTAATAGTCCCACAATGTGTCAGATGTATGTAGGGAAGACACTTGTGCCCCTCAGACAAAAGTACTCCTCCATCAAGATCATTCATTATATGGATGATGTATTATTGGCTGCTAAATCAGAACAAACAGTTCATGAGGCCTATGACGACCTCGTGAAGTTGTTAGCACAATGTGGGCTGCATATAGCACCTGAAAAGGTTCAAACAGGAGATTCTATTAAGTATTTGGGAGCAACAATTGGGTATGACAAATTACAACCACAAAAAATCACCATACGAACTCAGGATCTTCAAACTCTAAATGATTTTCAGAAACTGCTGGGAGATATTAATTGGATACGAGGATATTTACATATTTCTAATGTTGTACTACAGCCTTTGTATGCTACTCTTAAAGGTGATCCAGATCTTACTTCCCCTCGTAGCCTCACCAAAGAGGCTAGAGCGGCCCTTATGACAGTAGAAGAAGCTATACAACATGCCACTTTATGCAGGCTCCAGAGTGATAAACCTTTTCAATTATGTGTGCTTGCCACTATGCGACAGCCTACTGGACTACTATGGCAAGATGGACCTTTGCTATGGATACACCCACATGTATCCCCAGGAAAATCCTTAGAATATTATCCTGATGCTGTTGCAGCATTAGCACTTAAAGGGATTCAACAAAGCATTCAATTTTTCGGACAATCACCTTCTTCTCTTATTATACCCTATACTAAAGCTCAACTTAATGTTTTGTGTGCTACTCTAGATAACTGGGCTATTCTATGTTGTTCGTTTCAAGGGGATATTGATAATCATTACCCTTCTCATCCGTTACTCCATTTTGTTAAGGAACATCCTATTATTTTCCCTAAAGTAACTTCATCCAGTCCAATTCCGGGGGCTGTTAATATTTTTACTGATGGTTCCAAGTCTGGAATGGGAGCTTATGTCATTAATGATTCTCCCCCTGTCCAGCATCAATTTGCTCCTGGAAATCCACAATGGGTAGAACTGCAAATTGTTATTGAGGTTTTTAAACAGTGTTCTTTTCCTTTTAATCTCATTTCGGACTCCATCTATGTGGTGCAAGCACTAAAAATCCTAGAGGCTGTGGGAGCTATTAGTGATGCCCGTAATGTATCTGCTTACTTTAATCAGCTTCGACAGCTTATCTGTAGCCGCACTGCTCCTTTTTATCCAATGCACATCCGGGCTCACACCTCTCTCCCTGGTCCATTATCACAGGGTAATGCCTGTGCGGACTCAGCCACTCGAGGTCAGTTGATCTGTTTGGCTTCCTCCTTAGAAGAGGCTAAATTGTTTCACCAAAATTTCCATGTTAATGCTTTAACACTGCGCAGGCGTTTTTCCATTTCTAGAGCAGATGCTCGGCAGATAGTATTGCACTGTCCCCATTGTGTCACATTTCTTCATCCCCCTACTTATGGAGTGAACCCACGGGGGTTGAAGCCACTGGTTGTCTGGCAAATGGATGTGACACATATACCTGACTTTGGTAACCTCAAGTATGTCCATGTTTCTGTTGATACGTGCTCTGGAGTTATTCATGCTTCTGCGTTATCAGGAGAAAAGGCACGTAATGTCATAACTCATTGCCTGGAAGCCTGGGCGGCGTGGGGTGCGCCCACGTCCCTTAAGACTGACAATGGACCTGCTTATACTGGCAGACAATTCACGTCCTTTTGTTCTACTATGGGAGTGCAACTTACTCATGGTCTGCCTTACAATCCTCAAGGACAAGGCATTGTTGAGCGTGCTCATCGCACCTTAAAGGAAACTTTACAAAAACAAAAAGGGGGAATAGGAGCTGGACATACTCCTAAAGAACGCCTGTCCTTAGCTCTCTTTACTATTAATTTTTTGAATTTGGATATTCATGGTCGCTCTGCGGCCGATAGACATGTGTTCCCTCAGCCCTCTGTGATTGGCTATGTTAAGTGGAAAGATGTTCTTACGGGCCAATGGAACGGCCCCGACCCCGTGCTGACATGGGCACGAGGATCCGTATGTGTTTTTCCCCAGGATCGCACGGAACCATTGTGGGTCCCTGAACGCCTGACAAGAAGAGTCCTGACGCCAGCTACCCAGCAACAAGAAATACCACAGCAATCCCGTGATGAGGATCTTCATTCTGCTGAGTGCTCTGGCTCTGGTGCTGATGCCGATGACACAGACGACACCAATGCAATGGTGGGCGGTGGCACGGGCTTGGCCAATGCCGATGCCGGTTCACGGTAATTCTAGTGTCCTTCCCACTCTTTTCTCTACCTCGTGTGAGATGTCTGCGCCCTGTGCCTCTCCTAGAGGGGACGTGGAACGCATTTACAATCAATCTCAAGTTAATCTCACAGGAGTGTTTTGTTTTAGCCTTGGGAACGCTCATTGTATCCGTCTTAAGACCAAGAATTTGACTAACTGGGACAATTCATTGCAGTCCAGTCAAGTCTCAGGGAGCATTCTCAGTGCTGTATTGGGCCAAGTAGTCTCAGGGGAACAATCAGGCTCAGGAACCTCCGTAAATAGCTCTGCTTTAACCATAACTACCTTGGCTAGTATCTCCGAGGTACTAATTCCAATGCCCCCATATTCTAGTAGACTTCCTTATGCCACTCATTTTAAGGCTTCTCCTTACTGTACCCCTAATCTTGGTTTCCCCCCAACATTCACGCCTTGTCAGGATTATTCTTGGGAGAAACGTCAAGTTGCTAAAGGTTTCTCCCTTTCCCCCTCTCTTAAGAGGTATGTTTATGACTTTAGCAACAGTGCCAACTCCTCTACAGGAGTGGGTTGGTCCTGGTTTCAATGGCTGATTTCCAACACAAAGGGGGCTTCAGCTGATATTTCTGCACTGGCTCAATTGCTGGGAGCCAAAAGTTGGTTGGCTAATGTTTCTGGCACTGTTTACGAGAGTGAGCGAGGTAGTAGACTCACATCTGTTTCGTTCAACTCTCTGTTGGATAATGCCACATTGCCCCCTGCAGCGGTTTGTGTTCAATCTCCGTTCTTACTCCTTTTGGCTAATGACACCTCGTCAGAAATGCTGGATTGTTTTAATGTTAATTGTTTCTTATCTGAATGTTGGGATGGTTCTTCGGCTGTAGCAGTGGTTATGAAAATTCCAACCTTTGTTCCAATCCCAGTTATTGCGGACCCTGATAAATTCCCCATTGTTGAGCTACTTAGAGTCCGCAGGGATTTTGGAATCACAGCTGCTATAGTGACAGCCGTGGCGGTATCTGCTGCTGCAGCGGTCGCGGCCGGAGTGGCCATGGCCAATCAAGTGCAGACTGCTGCCTCCGTTAATCAAGTTGTTCAACAAACTTCTATGATACTTGAGTCCCAAAATGCAATTAATCAACATATTTTGTCAGGGATCTTAGCTGCCAACCAAAGAATAGATTTACTCCAAGCTCAGGTAGAAGAATTGGCTGATTTGGTGCTTTTGGGCTGTGTTGATCAACGTGCACATTTATGCATAACCTCTGTCAGATTTAATGATTCCAGGAATGCCTCCCGTATCATCGGAGAATACTTGGCCGGAAATTGGTCCATGGCAGCGGAAGACATGATCCAGTCTCAACTAACCCAGATAGCTGTCTTGAATAGTACCCACGTTGATCCCATAACGTTGGGTCAATTCACTGATTGGATATCTTCTGCCTTTTCCTTTTTTAAAGAGTGGGTGGGGGTAGGCATTTTTGGCACAATGTGTTGCTTCGGTATGGTTCTCTGCTTGTGGTTTCTCTGCCGCCTTAAGGCCCGCAATGCTCGCGATAAAGCTATGATTATACAAGCTCTTGCAGCTTTGGAAACTGGCAACTCACCTCAAGTTTGGCTTGCGCAAATTAAACAGTAAATCTTTGACATGGTCGTTGCACCCCAAGTTTTTCGGACATTACACTGGGAACGACATGTCCTTCCTTGTTATTCTCTTAGTGTTGGAAAGCCCTTGCACTCTGCCGGCTTTACTGCCATTGCACACAGATGGGTTTCCACGCTAGTACTTTTCTATCGCTCTATGACCCGTGCCTTTCTTTTAGGGTGTTGCCAACTTGTTTGTCGTTGTATTTCTATACAGCCACAGTTCAGCCTCAGAGACCTAATCATGACTGGCTGAGTAGATACCATTAAACGCCTTGGCAACAACGAGCTGATCTTGTAGTACCCAGAGACGGGCAACTTTCACGCTTGCACTGCAACCTAAGACAGGGGAATGGGGCCTCCCCAAAGACGGGTAAGCAATGTAAGGGCAGTGAACGACCTAAGACAGGGGCTACTTGATTCCCTTTGACGTGCTATAAACAGAAGGAAAAAACTGCTGGCAGTGGATTCCCCCCGGCCCCCAGGGCTTGGATCCAGCCCTGAATTGTATGCACGTCAAGGAGGCCAGCTCACAGGGCCTTAACAGCTTTGTGGTGTCTGTTTTCATATTCAGCCAATAACGGTCATGTGGGAACGTCCTGACCTGCTTGGGTCTGATGAGGTTCCTGGTTGAAGGCTTCGTATGAGTAATGACGATTCACCTCTACTCTTGCCTGTTTTGTTTTTAGTAAACGAAAGGGGGAACTGTGGCGAGCCGCTTCTGCGGACTGTGGTCGCCATTACAAGATGGCGCTGGCCTTGTGGTGGTCTGTGATAAACAACTCCTTCTTTGGGAGAGTTGGCACATGGTTCTTTGACACCCTACGAGAAAGCTCCACGTGGCAGCTTCGCATTGGGTGTTTGGATACTTTATTAAGGCTGGGAGGGGCTTCTGGGAGATTAGAAGAACTCTCGAGAGCTTGAATAAACAGCTGTAAGAAGATTCCCGGTGTTGCGTCTTCCTTGCGGGCAAGGG